>NW_007360985.1:912378-1290584 GCF_000409485.1 Glarea lozoyensis ATCC 20868
TACTAAGTTTTCATCTTTACCACATAAACTATGCGTAAGTCTTCCTCGATCCGACAAATTCTACTCGTCCGTCAAGCTCCACATTACCCACCGTATTACCTTTAATAAGGGGGGGGGGATAGTACATTTCGTCAAGTGCAGAGTTAATTATTGCTTAGTGAAATGGAGACCGTGGACCTCCGATAATCCAGTATCAACATGACTTAATCGTCGGCGTTATTCGAGAGCCCCCTCGTCTTAAGGAGCGTGTGATGAGGGCATACTTAACCCCGACGACTGAACCCTACGTTCGACCTTGGCTGCGCTGCTTGGAGCGGTGTTATTCGTTACCATCCATGGTCGAGTACCTCGGGTACGAAGCAAACCCCAGCTTTTCCAGGAAATCAAGGTGTATGAAAACGGTAAATAAGACGAGGAGAAAAGGGGCACATGAATAGATTGTTTCGACGTGAAAATCTTCCCTTCGTAACGTAGGTCTGGGTCGCACTTGGCTTAGAAGCATTGGTGAAGTTCTGTGATCGTTAGTTTTTAGAAATCTGCATTCGGGTTGAGGTGGGGGTTGTGTCACACAAGAAATCTGTAAAGTCTTTGGCTACCTTCGCGGGGGATAAAATAAGTGTTAATCATCAATCTACCCATTGATCTTGGACTGATTAAGAGGACTTCGAATAGAGCTTGGAAGTCTCATTTACCTAGAAATAATTGACGGAATATGTGACATTGTTCCAAGTTGATCCGCTAAATGTACAATATTTCGTCAACCTTACTGTAGGTAATTGAACATATGTCGTGTTTCGACTCCCACTTATTTCGTCCACCACGAGACTGGGTGCCCCTCTATTAGGTATGAATGCTTCGCAAAGTCTTCAAACAACTCATAGAGTGGGTTAATAAACAATGAATTGCTACTAAGCTGCAGTTTATGATGTTTACCTAGGTATGCATCGTGGAATTGTTCTCCATATCTGAAGCAGAAACAACCCAAAGAGGATTCTGTGGACGTCCGGCGTGTGAGTTGTCCCCTAACTATTGGATATGCGTTGAGGAACCATCAAGAATAATTGAGTAAAAGCAGGTTCGTGGCTTTAATTGTGGTTCTTAGAAGGCTTCCGCATAGAAGTTAAAAGAACAATTCCACTTTACTCTTCGAGTCGACGTTCTGTTCGAGGAATCTTAAGTAATGAACCCGCAATCACGTACGAGACTCTAGCTGTTCAACCGGACGCTGCAAGGCAGACCTATCACGACTTGCAGATGGTGTACGAATGCCCGAATGGTTGGGAGGCAACGATGCCATGCCGTTCCTGGCAGCGTGTTCCGCACATGTGCCCTCGTCGCCATGCGCCTGAGCCAACCAGAAAGGCGCGCGAAATAAGGTATTTATGCATCAATCCAATTGCCTGTCGCGATTTGTTGATTTGTTTGGCGCGTTGCTTGAGAGATGAGTTCAAAGTTGCGGTGAGAGGCGGCGAAGGATGATTGTGGAAGGAGGACGGACTCCGAGTATGAAGTGGGGAGGGAGGTGGAGAGGTGATGAGGTGGTGAGAAGGTCGTCTTGGAGCTCGGGTTTGGTGATGCGAAGGAATAATACTCGGATTAAGATTTCAGACCAATACTCGAGTACTCGACTACCTTTGGCTGGGACAGGAGTTGTGCCTCATCGCTACTCGAAGGTATTTCCTGAAAAGGACTCCGGGATGCACCAGATGCGGCCCTTGATCTTCTGATACCTCGTACTTTAAAATACAAATCGTCGGGAAACGACATGCAATAACGATGATGCACAGCTGCCCTACACTACTGTATGAGTACTTGCCCTTGATGTTTGTTGTACTGTGTTTGTTTACTTGGCCGGTCCCCATCCAGCCCATCCCCAGTCCGCTTCCCTCTCTCCACCAGAATCCACCTCGAACTTTCCCCGCCAATGTCAAAATGGCCGGCGTGAAAAAAAATCACTGAACAATGCGCGCCGACCCATGGTGTCTGCGCCAGAGTCAACCTACCCGTCGCTGCGAAGATCTCGTCACCTGGTGCTGGCAGATAAGATCCAGAACAGAGCCGCCATCTCCTCTGTCTCTCGCGTGCAGCGTGTTTGCTGCATCAACACCATGCAATCATCATCATCATCTACAGAATTATTTCTTCCGGCAATTGTGTATCACAAGCACGGACGCGCATGATAAGGGTTTCCTCGTCGTCGTGCACAGCTCCCCGAGAAACTGCTGGTAAGCTGTCTCACAACAAGCCAGCCAGGGTCAGAACCATCCAACCACCTCCCACCCTCCACCATCCTGACCATCCCTTGAGCCCTTGCGCGACTGCGAGTGGCTGCAACACGAGAATCCGTGTGACCATCCTTCATTGCACAGTACCACTTCTTTTGCCGACAACTTGATTCAGGAGAATCTCCATTCCTTCATTGTGAGGAATTTGTCGCCTTTCCGACCTCATATTTTACACGCTTCGCTCTAGACGACCCAAGGGCTGCGAGCTTTTCTCAAATCTGCAAGAGAAAAGAACTTTTTCGTGTCGACATTTACGATCCCGAACAGCCTTCTTTTTGCGCTCCACGGCCAGATAGCCTCGATGAGTCTGACGCGAAACAGTAAATACACCAGTTTGAGAAATCAGAATGGCAGCTGTCGAGGTCTTAAAGTGTGGCGACTGTCGCCCAGAGAACGATTATGGATTACGGACGACTCATTCTTGGACGACTGGATTGGATGATGGGAATTGGACTGCGGAGGACACGCGCATTCGATTGAGCTTTCTGGCCAAGGCATGGGTTGAATTGCGGACCCAGAAACCTGAATCAACAAGACTGGTACGACCAAATGCGATCTTATTCAATAATTTTCATGTTCTTATATACGTCTATGCTTCGACATGGCTGCTGCTGCTGCTGTCGTGCAGTGCAGTAGTGGCCGAAGCCCGCCGCAGGACAGCGGTGTGGATCGTGAACAGCTCAGATCGCTGACGAACTTATAGGATATATTTCCGGATCTAGCACTTACGTGGCGGTGCAGAAAGGACGTCGAACCCCTCAAAACTCCAAAAACGAGGCTAGACTGCTCGCCGAGAGGTGGTGATGATTCTCCACAACAGACCGCAGAGGTTACCGTTTTCCACGATACCGAAGCTCGTGCCGAAAAGCACCCCTCACTCCAGACCGACCACCTCATTCTTACGGATACGCCGCAAAAACAAGACGAGCCCTCCCTATTCCACGACCCCGCGATGGCCTCAAAAGTGGACTTCAACTCTAATCAAGGTTTCACCCAGGCGGCAAAAAATAAGAAGAAGAAGGGTGGTGCAGCCCAAGGTGGTTGGGATGACGATGAGAAGAAGAAGGAGGAAGGGGCTGGCGAGGACAAGAATGGTGCTGATAAGGGTGCTGGAGATACCGGTGCTGGCGCCGGCGACGCATTTGGGGATAAAAAGGACGATACGAATGGAGATGGTGACGCTGGTGGCGGTGATCCTCCAGCTGACGACGACTGGGGGAGTTTTATGCCAGCCAAAGGTAAGAAGAAGGGAAAGAAAGGAGCAAAGGCAGAAGAGCCTACACCGGCGGCGGCTCCAGATCCACCCGTGGAAAAGTTTGATGCGTTTCATGAGATTAAGTTAGACGACGGTCCGGGGTTAGATCTAAGTTTTGATACAGGGTTTTCTGGTGCAGGTTCGAAATCAAGTGCTTCTGGAGTGGGAACATGGGGCTCAAGTTGGGCCACAGGGGATTCCAAAACTGCCAAAACATCAAGGTAAGCTACTCATCTGTACTTTTGCAGAAACCCTATTCTGCACTTCATTACCTGCAAATAAAGACCAGAGACATGAGCGTCCATCTACAAACCCAAAGGTATATCTGTACAAATTGCATGACGAGGATGTTACTCTGGAGACTTACGGGAATGGACTGAGTATCACTGTCGATTATAGAGATGCTGACTTTAATTAGTACATGGGATTTCTCTGCTACTAATGCAACGGAAACGAAGGACAAAGAAGCTGAAGGTGATACATCCTGGAGTATAGATCGAGGGAAGCCTAAGAAGAAGAATACTGGATTTACCTTTGGGTCCCTTGACGAAGAGAAGACTGACAACCCTGATGCGCCAGACAAAAAAGATGATACCTTCGATTTCGGATTCACCGCTGCTTCCAAAAAGGATAAGAAGAAGAAAAAAGGGGGCTTTATGGATTTTGAAGAAACCAAGGATGAGACTCCTGCTATAGCTGAAGAGCCGCCGGTTGAAGACGACTGGGGGGGAGGATGGGGAGCTGCCAAAACCACAAAGAAGAAGGGTAAGAAGGGCGAGCCGGAACCTCCCGCAGAAGAGCCCAAGCCTGTAGATCCACCGCCCCCTGTCGAAGACGAATGGGCTCCGGCCGGTAATAAGAAGGATAAGAAAAAGAAGAAAGCTACGTTTAACGTCTGGGACGAACCTGCAAAAGAAGATGACATTACACCACCGCCGCCGCCGCCGCCAGTGGAAGAGGAGGCCGCTGTTGACGATGGATGGGGCTCTGTCGCGACCTCCAAAAAGGACAAGAAAAAGAAAGGTAAGAATATCGTGGACGATGTAGTTAAGCCAGAAGAGGTTCCCCCGCCACCACCAGCAGAACCAGAGGCACCCGCCGATGACGGTTGGGGATTTTCTAGCTCCAAGAAGGACAAGAAAGCAAAAAAGGGGAAGGCATCATTTGGGTTTGGCTCTTTTGACGAGCCCGAGGAAATCAAAGAGGAGCCCGTTGTCATTGCGGATCCCGTAGCTGAAGAGCCTGCTGATGACGGCTGGGGATCTTTCGGTGCTGCAAAAGGTAAGAAAAAGAAAAGTAAAGCCGTGGTCGAGGAACCTGTGAAGATTGCCGAAGTTGTCGAACCTCCTGAAATCGAAGCCGCGCCCCTCGACGATGGATGGGGCTCTGTTGCGACCTCCAAAAAGGACAAGAAGAAGAAGGGCAAGGGCGCCATTGAAGAAATCAAAGAAGAAATACCACCTCCTCCGCCTCCTGCACCAGAGCCAGAGGTGGAAGCTGATTCTGGTTGGGGGTTTTCGACGACATCTAAAAAAGACAAGAAGAAGAAAGGCAAGAACACGATCGATGAGCCGGTCAAAGCGGAAGAGCCTGTCATAGCAGATCCTATCGTTGAAGAACCTGCGGATGACGGTTGGGGATCCTTCTCTACGAAAAATAGCAAGAAGAAGAAAACGAAAGACGAGCCGATCAAAATTGAAGAAGTCCCACCTCCTCCACCTCCTGCACCAGAGCCAGAGCCCGAAGCCGATGCTTGGGGTTCTGTTCCAACATCAAAGAAAGAGAAAAAGAAGAAGGGAAAGAACGCCTTTGACGTCGAGGAGCCTCCTAAGGTCGAAGCAGTCGTTCCGGAACCAGCTCAGGAAGAGCCTGATGATGGTGGTGGTTGGGGCTCTTTTGCCACTTCTAAGAAAGACAAGAAGAACAAGAAAGGCAAAGCCACCGAAGAACCTCCTGCTCCGATTGAGATTGCGCCCGATCCTGAACCAGAGCCTAATGTAGAGGAAACCGCTGATGACGGCTGGGGTATGTTCGGGAGTAAGAAGGACAAGAAAGGTAAGAAGGACAAGACCGTCGCAGAATCCAAAATCGAGCCTCCACCTCCTCCTCCTGAACCAGAAAAGGTTGAAGAAGCATCGAGTTGGGGCTCGTCTTGGGGCATCACAGGTAAAAAGGACAAAAAGAAGGCAGGGAAAAAGGAGACATCTCCAGAGCCTGTGCCTATCATCAAAGCCATCGAATCTTCCGGCAATGATGACTGGATGAACTGGGGTCAAAAATCAACCGACAAGAACGGCAAGGGGGATAAGTCCATTATCGAAGAAGATGTACCTCCAGTCGTCCCTGAAGTTGGCGACGCCGGTGGCGACGATTTCTTCTCGTCATTTACCAATTCTAAGAGCAAGGATAAAAAGAAAAAGACGAAAGACTTAGACGAGCCTATCAAACCCGATATAGTTGAGGAACCAACAGCAGAAGATTCATGGGGCTTTTCCGCTTCCAAGACAGGCAAGAAGGGTAAGAAGACTAAGAGTCCTTTCGAGATGGTCGAGGAGATTGCGACTCCAGAACCAGAGCCTGTTGATGAACCCAAACCTGCCGAAGACAATTGGGGTTCCAGCTGGGGAGCGGTCACTAAGAAGGACAAAAAGTCAAAGTCCAAGAAGGTCGACGATCCCCCACCTCCTGCCCCGACACCCCCAGCAATGGATCTTACCGAACCTGAAGCAGATATGTGGGGAGATTTTGGAAGCCCTGCCGCCAAGGTGAAATCTAAAGAGGAGGAGAAGAGGGATGAGAAGAAAGCTAAGGAGGAGGAGGAAGCTGCCTACAAAAAGATGTCCAGTAAACAGAAGAAGGAGTTCGACAAGAAGAAGAAAAAGGAGGAGCAGGCAGAAGCTGATGCGAAAGCAAAGAAAGAGAAAGAGGAGCAGGAGGAGGCAGATCGTATCAGAAAAGAGGAAGAAGAGGCCGAAGAAGAGCGGAAAGCCAAAGAGGAGGCCGGTCAAAAGGAGGCCGAGGAAAAGCTCGCCGCGCTCGAGGCAGCGAAACCAAAGAAGGTGCTCTCCAAGAAGGAGCAGAAGAAATTGGATGATGCTGCAAAGAAGAAAGACGCGGACGAGCTCGAAGCGAAGCTTGCCAAAGAAGCGGAGGAGCAGGCTCTCAAGGATCAGGAGGCTGAAGAACAAGCGGCTCTAGATGCCAAGAAGTCCTCCAAAAAGGATACCAAGGCCTCCGCAAAGGGGAAGAAGGGGAAGGCCAGCAAAGACCCCGAGCCGGAAATCGAAGTGGAGGCTGCGCCTGAAGCGGATCTGCTCATCGATCTGGATTCCGGGGTCGACAAAATCGAGGACAAGTCCGAGGTCTTTAGTTTCTGGGGTGCCAAAAAGTCGAGCAAGGGTGCCGCCGCTACGCCGCGAGACGAGATTGCGAATCTTGCAAGTGCGGGTGCTGACAAAGCGAACCTTCCAGAAGCCACCCGCACGTCCAAGGACACATCGTCCTCGTCTGGTGTTCGTGCTGCTGCTGCAGCTGCAGCTTTGATGAGGGCATCAACCGTTACCAAGAAACCAGTCTCCGGAGGAAAGATTGCTGATCGATTGAAAGCATTCGAGCCGGCGAAGGAAGTAGAAGATCTCGCCCCCCCGCCGCCTCCCCCGCCTCCAGCGCCACCAAAGGAGACTAAGGAGGATAAGAAGAAGTCCAAGTCCTCGAAAGAAAAGGAGAAGGAAAAATCCGCGTCTAAGGAGACCAGCCCACCACCTCCACCCAAATCAGTATCTAAAGACGTCCCCGGTAGTTTCCCGTCTGATAATTTCGACGACGATTTGCTTGACCTTGAGATGCCCGTTGAGCCCAAAGCGTCTAGCAAGAGTAAGTCATCTAGCAAAGAAAAGAAAGCAGCAAAAGAGCCCAAGGAAGTCAAGGAGCCCAAGGAAGAGGTCGCCATCTCAAGACCGCCAACTCCACCACCCGAGCCCAAATCATCATCCAAGAAAGAGCGTCCTAGAGTAGTTCGCGATGGCACTTCCTCGTGGGGCGCATGGGGTGCAACTCCACGCAAAGACGAGAAGGAAAAGAAATCTTCTAGGGAGAAAGCAAAGGACTCCGACGTGAAACGTTCCAAGTCTTCTAGAAAATCACCTGAGAAGGAAGAGAAAACATCTTCGAAAGACTCTTCGTCTGAAAAAGCCGATCGCCCACCAGTCTCGAGGGGGATATCGAGCATGTTTGGCGCGACACCCACTTTGTCACGATCCAAGTCGACCTCTGAGAAACGGCCAAGTAGCGGCCGCACAAGTCGTCGCCACTCTGCAGTCCTCGATGAATCAGGCATGCCTTCTCCACCTCCAGAAGATCCGCCTGAGATGTCAGCAAAGGCCGCAAGGATGCTGGGAATCACCCCTGGCAAACTTTCGAGAAGCAAGTCAGAAAAGCAGAGCAAATCACGTGGTAAGTCACATAAACAAATCTCACCTCACCTTTTGACATAGCTAACACGACTGTTTCAGGTATCATTGATGATGATGATGACATTGTGATGGTCGAAGAACCAGCCCCTGAGCGATCCAGTCGGGAACGAAAAGGAAAATCGAAGGTAATTTCAGACCCAATCTTCCGAGGCGCCCCGCCACCAGCAGTGCCAATGCCACCTGGAATGGACGACATGCCGTACCGGTCCAGAGAGCCGCCGTCATTCTCAAGGGATTATGCTAATGCAAGAGGTTACAAACAGGGGAAACAAGAAGATGATATTGTTATGGTCGACGCCGGAGGCCCGTCCGAAAACATACCTGGATTGAAGAGAGCTGATTCAAGCGCGAAGAGGGCTAGTCTTGGTGGCATGTTCGGTGGTCTTTTAAGCTCCAAATCTCGACCCGATAACAAACGACGAAGCACGGCTGTTACGGATGACGAAGGCGTACGTGGATTGAGGCGTGAGGATCGAAAAATCAAACGTCCTACCAGAGAGAGATCTAATACGGTGGATCGCGATATGACCATGTCTGGTGGAGCAGCCGACGAGGACCAAGAGGCTCGTAGGGCCGCTCGACACGCGAGGAGAGCTGAGAGGGAAGCTATAGACAAAGCTGCTGAAGAGTCTCGAAGGGCCAAGGATGAAGAGAGGCGAGATCGTCGCAAGAAGCAAGAGGAGCAAGAGGAAGCTCGTAAGCAAGAGGACAGGGAAGCGAGACGCGCTGCACGACGTGAACAGAAAGCTCGCGAGGAGGCCGATCGACAAGCCGCTGAGGCAAAAGAAGCAGACCGACAACGACGTCGTGCTCGTAAGGCTGAAAAGGAATCTGCACAAACTGATGGTGAACCGTTAACAGAAGATCCTGAACGCCGACGAAAGTCTGACCGAAGAAGATCACATATGGATCCGCCCGCCGAGGACGAAGAGCGCAGGAAAAGACGAGAAGAGCGACGCGCTGCTAAAGCTGGCGGCAGCACCCCAAGGACCAGTCGACGGAAGTCGGCTCCAGTTCCAGAAGATTACTTTGACTCTCGCAATGGCAGCAAATCACGAGATGCCGAGTTCATGCCTGCGGATGGCCCTGTTTATAAGGATGCCAAACGTAAGAAGGAGAAGCCTGGATGGCCGCATTCTGGCACAGACTCGTGGGTTAAAGATCACTCTGATGCGCCGCCGCCACCGGAAGCCACTCCATCTGCGGAGGGCGAAGAGAAAGATGGAGATGACAATGCCAGACGTCGCAAGTCAAGACGGCAGTCTAAGTATGGCGATGAGGATCCAGAGGAACGTCGGAGAAGACGCGAATCTCGACGCGGCGGTGATAAGGCAACCGTGAGAAGTGGTGAGGGCAGCCAAGGAGAACGTAGATCCAGTAGACGCGACTCTGGCTTTGTCGAAACCACACCGTCTCGAGGTCCGTCTGCATCTGGCGGTCTCTTCAGTCGTTGGAAGAAGATAGCTGGGGTTTAGCGAATGCAGCATTTTGCCGGAGTTTAGCGAATGATTTGGTGGGATTTACGTGTTAGGATGTATTCATACCCCAGGGTTGTTCGTTTCACTATATTTATTTTGGGAGACGGAGCATTGTATCGTAGTGTATCTGCATAGGAAAGACGGCGCGGGGTGTGGTCTCGATGACTTGTTAGAGCTATGGTGGGCGCGTTTGAGTTGACTATATATACCCTTCAATCTACTGCAACATAATATACCAGTTTACCAGCGTTATATTTTTTGTATTCTATAAATATCTTGATATAGCTGTTAGCCGTCCCATGGCCAACACGTGATCCCTAAACATGTCCAAGCCTAATGGGGCAAAAGTCTCCCAGCGATAACGAAGACGAGCTGGGTGGACCACGCACGACATGTTTTGGGTCTGCCCACCACTCCGTCCTGCCCTACGATTCCGATGCAGCGGCCTACCAGAAGCGGTCCAGTTGTCCCTTGGTCTCGTCGACATGGACGGATGGGATTCGAGGGGCGCGACCCAGGACGCATTTGATACGATGCCCGCTGGGTATGGTGCGCACTACGAATCGGCAACGTGACCGGATGTATATGGGAAGAGGCGGTGGGCTTGCTGGGGGAACGGCCGCTGTCGACCGCATTGGGACAGCTTTGGATCTTCACTGCTTCAGACCGGCAGGTGGCTGTCGTTCGAGGGTGGGCGGATGGCCGAGGGGAGCTGAAGAGATGCAGTGGGGTGAGTCGTCAATTATTCACTTCAGGTTGTTTGTTGGACACATTACAAACGACCGTGAATGATACACAGGACTTGGTTCCTTCTCGGGGTGCCCAGGTGGTATTCACAGTTGTCCCATCCCTTCTCATCACCTTTCCTTTCACTGCTTCTACGCTCAAAAAAATGCCTCACATGCAAGCTGCCGGGTCTCAAGCGCGCGCGAAGACCTCTACGACTGTTTCCTGATTCTTTTACCTCTTCGGTACAAGTGGTTTCTGGGCTGTTTAACCTGCATCATCGCCCAGTCTACATGCGAAGTGGGGGTCTAGCGACTTACATCTGTGGTAACGGGTGGCTACTCAAAGCTGAGATCTATTCCTCCCGTTGCCATATATTCCTCGAAGTCGAAGACGCTGTATCTCGATTTTTGGCAACTTGTTTGGATGTTCGCGACTCAGATTTCGGGCAGTCTGACGATCGAGAGTTGATATACTAATTCACAAGTCACACTCATATCTTTAGGAAGACCTCTAACGCCAACCTCTACCGCCTTTCGATTCCAAGTATAGCTGCGCCATGGCGTTCATCCAGTCATTTCCCAGTTATTGGGTCTTCGGCTTTGGTGCTGTATTTCTCGTTTCTTCTCTGATAGCTCTCAGCCGTCGTCAAAGAGTCTCCGTCCTGGATCGATTTCGCTTCCCTCGGCGGCGTGCTTCTGGAGCTTCAACACCACCACGTTCTATTTCGCCAGGCAACACAGAGAAGAAAGCTGCCCCTGCAGCGCTGGACTTTGTCGAAACCTTTCCGCCTTCCCTGCGATCAACTCTCCCTCAGCTTGCAAAGTCTTTGCCAGCAGTGAAGAAGAAGATTTTATTATCTCCTGAACCTGCGGCTGGATCGTTTGTCAAGGATCTGCTGCCGATGACTACCTCATATATGGACACTCGCTCTCCCAAATACACCCCTACTGGCTTGTCTACTGAAGAGATCATAGCATTGGGTGACTTTCCAGCCTATGATATCCTGACTGGTGTTCCAAACCCCTCACCGTTCAAAGAATTCAATCCTCTTACGGCTGTTACACGGCCATATCGTCCTCTAAGATGGAATTATCACCAGACAATGTGTGGGTATGCCCAATTGACTGCGTCGGTCTTCCACTAACATCCTTCAGCTCTCACGAAAATGGAGCCGGACTGGTGGTTAGAAATTGATAAAACATATCCTTCCATGATTGCGGAGCGCCAGAAGCTCTTCCGTCTTCACGGCAACAAAGTTCTCGATTTTCTACCAGGATCCGAACTCGCTTGTAAAGAATTGATGGAGCAATGTTTACTCTTCTACTGTCACCGCTTTCCGCTTCATTTCTCGCTATCAAAGGACAGAAAGATATTTACCAATAACTTACTAAACACTACAACCGAAATCAAGAGCCAGCCTCCCCTCCATATCCTTCTCAACAACGTGCCTGAGGATTTCGCCATCGTCCTCCGAAACGAAGTTGATGGCATGTATTACATGCGCGCCGGTGTCATCTGTTCCTCACTGGGCTGGAACGTATCCACCAAACTCGGTCTCCAACTCCGCGATATCCACGGCTCAATTCCAGATTACAAAGAAAAGATGCAATTCTCCATGGACCGTTATTTCTCTAAAATGCCCACCAACGCCCCAATCCAGCGCGGATCCTGGGGCTTGGAGGTCGGTTGCCCATTATTCATGCCTCCAGGCGACCCGCACGAGAAGCTCCGAGAAGTCCAAAGCCCAGATCTCAAAATCGAGGACTGTAATCTGAGAGTAGACTGGCAAACCCTCCGTCGTATGCCTCTCAGCGGTGCCATCGTCTTCAATTTCACAGCGCTCTTCACGCCTGTCACGGAATTCAGAGATGAACCTAAGATTCCTGCGCTGCTGATTAAGATTTTGAGGGAGGGGAAGAGGAGTCTGATGGAGTATAAGAATACGTGGCATGTGGAGCATATGGTACTTCCTGCACTTGAGGAGTGGGCGAGGGAACAGGTTGAGAAGGGGGTGGTGAAGGCGGATTGGGAAGTCGCGACGTTGGATGAGAGTCCGTATTTTGAGGGGTGGGAGGAGAAGTGGCGGAGGGCGCAGGGGTATTGATGGTGGATGGTTGCGAGTTTGATATGTGGGTGCATGGAAGTTCGATTTAATGAAATATGAGGATCGATGGGTTTGGATTCGGATAGCTGGAGGTGTGGCGCTGAAATATGCGCAGGTAACAACATATGATAAACATGAAGAATATGAATCAGTGTGCTAAGGATTTTTGACAATCTCATCATAACAATCATCACAATTTCTCACACTTAGCCATCTTCCATTCTATACCTCATCTGATCATTCAGGCGACCCTCAAAACATCCTTAGATCCGCAATGTAATTCATAAACACCGTCCCTTACGGCAAACCACTGCTCTTCTAACCTTGAAAGCTAACTTGAAAACGATCTAGTTACGGTATTAGATGACGGTTGTCGTGAGAAAACATCTTCCTAGGTTTGAAACATATCTTCAATCTTTCTGAGCTCTTTCCTAACATCCTCTCAAATCACAAGTCTCCATCTCATTATCGCGAAAGGCTATCACATCCTCCTGGAAAACATCAGTTTCCTAGTCACCAAGATTTCCTCATATTGAAACATCAGCGCTGATACGATGTCCTGAGTTTTGGCCACCTGTGAGCGCGGGTAGATTTACTGCTGAGCGACAACGGGTGTGGAAATTCATGAGGCTTTTTTCTTTTACATTTCCATTGAAATGAATGACACAAATCCATATTCGGCTTCGAGTCGGAGGAAGAGGTGATACCGAGCTTGTCAGGTAGATGTGAGGGATGGAAAATATGAATTGGGTAGTGGAGATGGAAGGGGGAAGAGGGGATTCGGGTTGGGGTTTGGATTGGCGACTGGATGTTGGAGTTGAGGGTGAGAAACTGAAATGGGAAGGAGATTTGTTTTGTTTAAGAGATTGTTGGGATGGATTTATGGCTGTATAACTGTAGAGAGTGAAAGATTGGGTTCACAAGAAAATTATAAAATTGTTGTGGAGGTATCGCCTAGAAATAGTGATGTCTAGTAGTTGATCACGATGGTTGATGGGGTAGTAGGTATTTTGATTTCGTGTATGATATTCTGAAGACTGGCATTTTCTATAGAAAATTCTAGGAAATTAGGAATTCATATAGTAAACACATCATTTGGGCGCTGTTGCTATGGGCAAAAGTGGCACGTCGTTGCATTTGGTAGAGTTTACCTCTGTGTTCGTGAATCCGAGTCTTTGGAAAAGGTCGACCTGGAGTTGGTATATATCTTCTAACTCTACTTTATGTGCCTGAGAAGTGAACGATTATATCTAGTCTAGCCCCTCTGTAAGTAATGATGGTTAAATGAGGTTGCTTAGATAAGTCTTCGATAGACTCAACAATGGTGGTAGCTATTAAATACCTTGGCCCCCATTCGCTCGCAAGGATTTTCGTTTTTCTCTATCGCGATAATATTCGGTCTATTTCTGGGCCATTTAGGTCTAAATATTTGCATTTTCTAGGTATGATATTTGGGTTATATCAGAACAATTTAACTTTGATGCCAAAATATATTATATCTTCAGCCTTTGCATAATAAATATAACAGCATATCTTTAAACGCAACTTTCTATTATTCAAAAAGCGAAGAGCATGGATGTTTTTTCTTGTCTGTTTCTCTTGCTAAGAGTATTAAAGAAGATGGGGAAAGAATTGAAATATCAGATGAGAAAACCAGCAGGTGAGGAGACACGTAGGCATATCGGCATAGCCTATAAGCCAGGTATTTCTTTGTGGACAGAAAGGTGATTTTTGTCTTCTAATGCGGCGATGAGGGCTAGTTTGGCTTGAATGTAATTAATGAAGGTTGAATGAGTGCTCAGCTGAGTTTTCGATAGAACAGAAATCGTATCTGTGAGTTTGATTGTTTAGAACAAGTCGATTTGAAGTTGATGCATCTTTGACTAGGGGTTTAAAGTATCTGCTTTGAACCTCCTACTTTGTGAGTTTTAAAGACACTCAGAGAGGTTGGCTAGTTTGATTGGGTTGTCAGAGTCTGCAATTGACTCTGTTTCACTAAGCGTACCCGGAGAAGTCCTTATAGAGTAACTTTATAAAACTCTTTAACGGTGAATGCTCTTCATGCTTGAAAAAAAATTGTATCATGTATATGGATGGGCGTGGTGCTCGAGAAACTGCTGCATAGCGTTTGTTGCATTACGAATCATTGCTAAGAGCCATCGATACGTTACAAGACTGACGGGGCAGTCTCCGAATACAACAAAGATAGGAAACGAATTTCGAATACTCCTTGTCCACCACGCGAATTTAGACTTATTAGAAGAGACAACGTGGTGTAGTGTATCTACTTAATGTATCAAGCAAGAATCGGTTCCAGAGAGAATATATCCTTTTTCTCAGGCAAGGAGGTATCCCATCGTTGTTGTATGTGCTGGTGAGCCCCCAATCTCAACCACAGCAAACAATGAGCCAGAAGCCGGCCATGGTCATTGCCAAAGTCCATCTGGAAAGTCCATCTGGTCGAATCTGCGGAAGCAATTGGGTTGGAAGTTTCGTAAGCGACAAAGATTGCGTCTGATGTATCATGTACTACGGTTACACCCAATTCCCAAAAATGATCAAGGTCTCCTTCAATAGGATTGCGTACCGGTGATTGCCCAATCAAAAAAGAGCTGCGCATGATTACTCCAACCTATTATGATTTAGTTAAAGGCACCGTTCGAGCCGAGCCAGTAAGCTAGGTGATTGGGGGTGGAAGACGCCATATGACCCCCATAAAGGGTGTCGTGGGAGAGCGAGATTAACTCGATGTTACCAATCTGACCTCAAGTGTCTCCCTTGGGTGCTAGCACAGCAAATCTGTAGGAGATTCGGGCCATGGATGAGAAGATTGTGGTTAACACGTACAACATATGACGTAGTGGGAAGTTGAATTCCAGCACAGACGAGAGACATGATGATGTATGTAACAGCCATTTGCCACGAGTCGAGGAGTATTCAATTCATTACTCTCCCTCTTGCTCTCTGTAGTTAAATTGCGTATTCGTATGGTTGATACAGAAGTTTTGGCGGGAGCGCTCGAGACTGCTGGCCCACCTTAGGCTCGATCGACCAGAGCTCGACGTGATTTGCACGGGTCTCTGATCCGTAGGACCCTTAATTGCCAACGTCGCCCATTAAATAAGGTTCAACTGTTTGTTTTAATCACTGGATAGGCAGATAAGACCAATAATTTGCTCTGGTTGGTAGGAGAACTCGACCTTCCGAAGCCATCACTTCGCACGAGGTAACCCTACAATTCGTTGCGGTTGCCCCAAATCCGATTCTGCCTCTGCCTCCCAATAATTGCCAACCTAGCCAGCACCGACAACCGACCATCCTCAACACTCAAGATAGGAATCTTACCAGCTGCTCTCCGCCTTCACATGATCGAGAATGACGTTGCTGCAATCGACACATCACATGGAGCGGCAAAGTATTGCTGGTACAGTCTTGCGGATTGCGGACGCTGTCTCCGCGGTGCTTGTGCGTGCGCGTGAGTGTCGCCGTCGCAAACGTGACCACACCTACCGTTCCTTGAACGAGCCTTTCTATCGGCGAGCCAGGTACCGGGGATTGACTCTTGACATTCGCGCGAATTCGCCAGTAGAAATGGTTGTTGCCAATGTGACCCACATGTACTTCGAAGTAGGTCCAGCACCACGAAGCGAGTGACAATTAGACGCCGTCCGTGGTCAATAATGGCTGTTGCGTTCTCAATAGTCAAGTGATCTCCGCCGCGACTAGCTTGTCCTCTTCTGACGTCTGTCCACGAGTACCTACCTAGGTCCTACCTAGGTACCGCTCGATCCACAGACGACCTTCGTTGGCCTGTCATACCTGTGGATGGAGACTGGACTGAGGTCGAGGCTGTCGGTGGTAGAAAGCCAGAAGGAAGCGACACACCTCACCAAGCTGACCATCACCAGCTCCCAATCTTCAATGACAAGCCTGGTGGACCATCGCCAGCAGCTTGAAAGCTAGTGCTTGTTCGCTCTCGTTCGCTCTCGTCACGATCGCACTTACACCTTCGTCGAAGGGTTTGGTCGGCGGTCGCGGGCATCTGGCTAACAGCAGCTCCCTCCTCCCAACGGGCTTTGAATGAGGCGATTGATCAATTTGTCAGACAACTGGAGTCGGAGAAGGTTGAGAGGGCCACGGACGAGTCTTTGTCGTTGACGAAAGGCTCTGGGCGAAGCATTTGACCGTGTCTCTATGATCGGAAGCGGACGTACACTCCGCCAGTTCATCCATTCTGATTTGACAGGAGCATTTCTGCCATGTCTCCCTAGGCAAAAATCCACAAGCCCATCTCCAGATCTCACCTCGATTCCAACTCTTGCATATTTCGCGTGGAAAAAGCACCCTTCATCGCCAAATCGCTTCGCCCACCACACAACACACTCTCGCTGTCGCCACCCCCAAGACCCAGTACCGTTGACTGTCTAGACCTGCGTGTTTGCTCTGCTTGATGGAAAAGCCAACCAGCAACGTTTTTGGATCTGACGCTTTTAAATCGTGACGAGACGGGCCTCGCGACAGCGGCAATGCGCCGGAGCTGTTCTGCACCAGACCAGACGTACCATTTCGCAACTGTTCATTCCGCCTCCGACATCAAAGACTTTTTCCACTCGTGCCTCACTTTCCCGGCCCGACAAGCAAACCGATAAGTTTACAATAAGAACGGTTGCAGAAGAAGTATCGTCGAGCTTCCACCACGGTAGCATTCCCAGCCGCTGGAGACGTGTCAGAACTCACTCGTGTACACCGACAATCGCGGTTTTTTGCTCTCTTTTAAAGCTCACGCCCAAGAAGAATACTCGTTGTCTCCAACTCTGTAGGCGCCTGTGGAGGAACCAGCCATGAATCATGGAGTCGGGGGGGTCAAGCGCGGCATCTTCTAACAACCAAAATGTCTCTCGACAACAACGGGGAGCTATTGCAACTCAAGTAAGCATCGAGTCTCTTTCACAACATTGCAAGCCGCCTCTAGGAGCTCTAGTGCGCGTATTTGCGACCATTTCAACGAATACCGGCTGCAAGACACTGACGTTTTGATAAGGCTTGTGAAACTTGCCGGCAGAGGAAGCAGAAATGTGATGAGCAACGCCCCAAATGTAGCCTGTGCCAGCGGATGAAGTTGGAATGTAGGTACAGAGAGCCTCAACCGACCAAGTAAGTGCGACATAGGACCCTCGGATTCACACCATGCCCATCGTTCCGATTGACGTTCTTTACATTTGCGCACTGAATGGGACTTACTGGTAAATCTGCAGAAAGGACAAGACTCTTGTTGAAATCCTGGACCGGCTGAAGAGCCTGGAAGGCAAACTTGACCGAATTCCCATTCGAGATTCACATGCTTCTATTTCTGGACCTACACAACAATCTCCTTCAAGTCAGCACTCTTCTGCCGTCGATGCCGATCCAAATTCATATTCCTACCCTAATACTAATCGTCTACCCTCTTACCAACCAAGTCCCGGCCGTGGAACCAGAAGTCAGCCATACCGACATGCCTCTGCCGCTCATAAAATGCTCACATGGCCCGCTATTCAGCAGCTTTTGATACAAGCCGTGCCAGCCAATGTTGGAGACATGAGGAGTTTGGAACAAGAGGGCTCTGCGTTCATAGTGCGCATGCATCAGGGCCAGGGCCCTATGCCCATGGACGAATGTTTGGAAGAAACCGCGTTTCTTGGGATGCAAACACCAGCAACGAGGGCTACTGGCGGTCCCAGAGTCACCTTTCCCGACTTGACCCGGGACGTGATGCAGCGTTTAGCGAATGCATACTTCGATTCTTTCAATATGTTATACCCCTTCATGGACAGACAGAATTTTATGGCAGATATTCTCGCAATGGTCCAGACGGAAGGGTTCGATGGCGAGACTGAATCGGTGTTGGCGTTATTGGTATTTGCACTTGGCGAGCTGGCTATCGAGGGCGCTACAGGAATACCCGTTGAAACATATAAAGGCAGGCCTAGTGGCGTTAGGGGAGGCTCTCAACACAAACCCCCTGGCCTTTCGCTATTCAACGAGGCTAGGAAACGTCTTGGCTTCGTGCTCACGAAGTGTGATCTCGAAAATGTCCAAATCTTTTCCCTGGCAGCGTAAGTCTCCTGCATACTCGCTCCATAAGCCTTGAGGAAGTGACTTACGATGTTTTTACAGGCTTTACTATGAGAATTGCTCTCGACACCTCGTACGTGCCACCATTTGGACTCACTTGCCTAATTTGCATACTGAACATCAAACAGGACTTCTGGAGACTGACCGTGTCCGCGTCACAAGCCTGTCAAATCATGGTCACGTGGTAAGTCGTCTGATTGCTATATCGTAACCTCTTCTAACGGGTACAGTAGTAACACGATCGATTGGAATTCTCCTCGAGGCGATCTTACCAAGCGTGCCTATTGGCATTGCGTATTGATGGAAACGTAAGTTCAACCTGATGTTTTTCGACAGTGGTGATTGTGGCTTAACATCAACAGGGGGTTGCATCTTGAGCTCGATCTGCCACTCACTGGTATTATGGCTCTAGAGCCCAACGTTCCTTTGCCTAGTTTTGATGCTGCATACTGCGAAGCAGATCATCGTGGGAACCAGGCCTCGCATTTCGAAGCTCACTATGCGTCGCAACTTGCGCTTAGAAGATTATGCGCTGATCTCCACAACGCTATTAATGATTGTGAGTTAACTTGTAATGGAATAGGATATGTACATTCGTCGATGCTAACCAATTCAGCGATGAGAAACCCCGAGACATCCTCAAATTCGAATAGCGAGGACTTTGTTGGCGCCACTCCCAGTGTCTTGAAGCAATTAAATTCAAGATTGACGCAGTGGCGAGGAATGCTTCCATCCGATCTTCAATGGTCTGACCAAGATTCAGCTGCCTTTCCTGGCCCTCAGAAGGAAAATCCGCAGGCCAATCATTCCCTGGACCCCGAACTCTCCCCACAACGAATCAGTCGCGCTGGACGATCTTTATTCACTACCGATTTGGATCGTGAGCCTGTACATTACATGTACGTTTATGACATTCAAGTGGCCTTATTGCGAACGCGGTATTATTACGCCAAGTACATGGTCTACCGACCTTTCATTTTCAAGGCTCTACATTACCCAGAGATGATGTCGCATCAAGATGCGGAAGGTGTTGCTGAATGTTTGCGGGTTCGTTTGTCCTTCACTCTGAACCAACGAAAAAGCTAACGCTTACTCATAGACATGCTTGAAATGGCCCATCACGCTTTCGCCCACATCACGTCGCAAACGGCTAATCCCATACTTATTCTGCTGGTCGCAGAACTTCCTCGGTATCCTCCTCATTTTACACATGACGCGACACAATCCCATGCTGCGCGACATCCGGGCAACAATGTGCGGAGAGAATTTCGAGACGGAAGTCGAAGAAAGTATCGCGCTGATGATTGATTATATACGGGACTTGAAAAGTAGCGATCCGATAGCGACATGGTGCTGGAATATCGTCTCGGGGATCTACAACATCGAATGAGAGTGACCCCTTGTCAAATGCGACCTGTTCGATTTGCGTATTTGGTGCATAGCGGAGCGTTTGAATTTGCGGATACCCTCGAAACGAAGTATGGATAACGAAGGAACGAAAAAGCGATTTTATATTGCGGGGGAACGAATGGGCTTGAATCGGACGGCTCTGGGTCCTTGGATTCGCCACGGAAAGGGTCATGGTGGCGTTTTTGGGGGTCGCGATGCTGTAAGACTTTCGCTGGATGGGTTCGACTGCATGGCATCATAAAATAGCGTTATGTGGGGACGGAGTCGATTAGCGAGGTTGTTTGATTTGGATGGCTTTTTTATGGAGGAAGGTATGAGTTTTGTATATATGAAGAAATTATGTTCAAGTGTGTGCATTGATTGTACGGCGTTCTTCGGTCAGTTTGGTGCGCTATAAGAAGTGAGGGTTAACGAAGTAGAAGTCTCCTTTTAGTTGGCAGATTGACTTTTGTTTTGGGCGAATTCACACTTGGAAAGACAGATCCAGTTATACGAAAATAACTAATGGAGACTTGAACGGCAGCAACTAAAGGAATCTTTCAAGATGAACAGAAAATTGCATAACTCTAAATATCCTATGTGATTAGCTACGGTATATCCAAATGGTCTTTAATATGATCTTCAAATGTGGTTCATCCTAATGGATATTTGAGATAAATAGAATAAATGATAAAAGCGATTCGAGTGGTATCTAAGTTGCGCCCGATCATACGATATAGAATAGTATCACATATGGCCCCCCAAAACTCCTTTCTTTCCTCCAAATTACGGGTATTTATCATCCGCCATTTCCTGAATATAAAGTTCTAACCAAAATTACTCAACGCTATGTTCTACCGAGCTCCAATATCGCTTGAGTATCCATTGTACGCATTGTTCATTTGTGGCTGGTGGTGGTAGCCTTGTTGCGGTCCCGGTCCACTACTAACATATCCTCCTTCATCACCTTCGTCGTAGTACTCTGAACCGCTAGCGTCGAAACTGCTTCTGCCGCTTGGATCATCGTCCAACCCGACGTCCCCTTGCGACATATCCGTCCAACTCAGATTCGCCAGAGCGGGGTACTGAGCTAGCAGGGCTGCTGGGAGCGTGTAGTTCCCACTCGCGTCCATAGGGAAGCCATTCGCATCAACGGCTATTGGCTGTTGCATGTTGTGCTGCATACGCTGCTCCTGCCACAATCGTTGCCTCTCAATGGCTTCTTCATCTAATAGCGGTTTTATGCAAATCCGACCCGCTTCTGACCTGAAGTGTCTTCCTAAAGCATCGGCTCGAGCAAATCGACGACCACAACCCCATTGGCCACCTTGCTTGAGCTCGCCCTTGCAAACAAACTTCTTCTCTCCAGAGTGGAGGCCTTCATGCCGTTTCCGGTCGTGTTGGCGTGCAAATGCTTTCCCACAAACTGTGCACACAAAGGGTCGTTCATCTGTATGAGTACGCAAGTGTGACCTGAGGTTATAAGCGCGAGTGAATCGCTTAGGACATAACGTGCACTGAAATGTAGCTGGATGTTTCTGTACGCGTTTAGGGTTATTGTCAGGCGCGGCCGCCTGGTAGTCAGGATCTGCAAGTCCTAAAATGTAGTCTCGGTTTGGAAGGGCAGAAGTTGATTGACGACGTCTGCTACTGGGTGAAGCAGTTCCAGACCTGTCATTTGGTGACAGTGATCGATGTGAGTCGGTCATATGAGGGGTAAGATTTGAACCAAGACCGGCTGCCATTCCAGCTCCTGGGGAGTGTTGGCGAACCATGCCTGAAGGATTGCTGTAACCGGTGTCTGAGACAGCTCTTCGACGGTTGCGACCTATTTCGTTAGTATAATATGCATATTCTGTTTTGTGTTTGACATACCTCTATCAGGTGGGGTTAACGCATCTTGGTCCAAGGAAGGTTTGGGTGGCTCGAAGCTATTTTGACGAGATGCGGGCGCAAATTCAACCTCGATTGTAGGAGGAGCCATCAGCGGCGCCTGGCCCATGTCCATACCGTTTCCATGCATCTGCGGAAAGGACTCCTGGCCAGACTGCCCATACATGCCCTGTGGTTGTCCAAATCCATTATTCAATCCAAGCATAAAGTTATTGTTAGGACCTGCCATCTGCTGTGGAACAAGTCTTGGTGAGATCGCAGGACTGTGAGCAGGACTTAGCCCCCGATGTGGACTAGGAATTTGGTCCGACAAAGAAAAGTTCTGGATACCAAGTACCTCTTGATAAAGATGATCTTGAGGCTGCTGCATAGGTGATCGCTGCTGCTCTATTGATTCAAACGTGTCATGGTGCCCTAAATTTGGAGAGTGACTCGCGGAATGTACCGATACATCAGAAAACTCGGATGGCGATCTTCGGTGCGTTGTAAATTGAGGTGCCATCATACTCCATTCTTGCTGGTGCCCCTGTGGAAAGGCTGCGCTCTCTGGACCGAGAGAAGCATTTCTTGAGTGCCCGGGAGAGGGTTGGAAGGCGCCTTGGTTGAAACTTGGGGACTGGTGTGCCGATGATGGGGTTCGAGTGCCAGGTGGGAGAAGTCCCGGGGGAGTAGCGGAATGATTCGGTGGGGAAGACATTTCAAGCTCCGCGGGGTTGATGTTGCCTGCTGCTTGTGATGGGTCGTTCATAAAAAAGGATTGCTCGCCGAACTGATCACTTTGGCCTGGCGTTGAGTATAAAGAAAAATCACCTTCGTTAAAGTTTGAGGAAAGCAGTTCTTGGGTAAAGCTGCGCTGTGGAGGAGCAAATGGTGAGGGCTCTTCTTGCTTGACGAATTGGGCTTGATTTGTGAAATCCTGCGAGGTAGCGTACGCGGGATCGGACAAGCTACCTGACGAGAATTGCTGATTCTGTTGCTGTCCCATGAATCCGTTGTTGAAATTGCTATTAAGGAAGGTTTGATTTGGATCTGATAGTGCTGGATCCAGAGCAAGTCCCAATCCTACCGAAACTGCATTATCTTGAAATTGCGGCGCCGGTGACGGACCTCGACTTATATGATTCTGTTGATGCCCCGCAGAGGGAGACCTTCCACGTTGTTGATCCATGTCAGACTTTTGTTGTAATGATTATTCTTAGAACACTACGAGGTTGTTTTGGTTTGGACCGGTTGGCGAGAGCCTTACAGGACTGTGGCTGAGTCCAGAGGCTATGCGAAACGGATATATCCACCGACCTCGACCAACGACAAGTCGATATGAAATTGTATGCCTTTGTTTCGGAATTGACTCTAACCTTAGAAGTCGAAATAGCCCAATTTGTCGTGTAGCTTGACGTCGTTGCTGATGTTCTAGCTGCAACCTACCCCAGGAGAAAGCGCAGGCGGCGAGAAGCGGTCGCAAAGATAGATCCCCGCAATCCGGAGTGACAGCGATCTGTTATCGTGAACCTTGTGTGTAGCACCGCTTTGTTCGAGATTGATGTGCGGAAGCTTCTCTGCTCGTGTTGAAAGTTTCGAAGGGAAGGTAAGCGCCGAGGAGGAGGAATTATTATGTTGAGAGATTCGCGATGTCAAGGTACGACGCGGTACGTAAAACGAACCTTGCAGGAAAGATGTTGGTGCGAACCTAAAGCGCCGAAATGTGTCAGCATTAGAGTCGTTATTGAGAAGGGCCCGTGAATAATGTAGTGAATGTGTTGGATATGTGCAGAGGTCGTCTTTGAAGGGAGCTTCTCAACCGTCGCATCGACGGGTAGGGCTGGTCCTCGAGTTGGGCAGATTCGGGAGAGTGGGCAGAGTCTCTCAACTCCCCCTCACCATCTGTGCGCTTACCTGAGCGTGTGCCTGAGCCTGAGCGGAGGTGAAGGTGTTAATTTCGTCTTTGTTGGGGTCAAGAAGTGTACGATTTTGACTCGGCCGATGTTGCTGGGTCGCCCGATCCGCGTAAGGATAATTGGAGTGTCGAGGACGATGCTCGATATGCTGGCGCAGTCGATGGTGGGCGGCTGTCGGCAGTAGTTCGCGCAGCGGTTGCAGTGGAGGGTGAAAGACGTGAGTCGCGAACGGTACTCGAGTGTTGTGAAAGTAAAGACTTGCTGGGTGGAGATGAAGAGAGCAAGTTGTCGTCTGTGGTGGGTGAGTTTATCTCGTTCGCGCTGCTCTTGGTTTCTGACGCTTGACGCCCAGGCAGAATCGCCTTGGACTGGGAACCGCGCCCTTGAATCTCAGGACATCAAAATAGCACAGATGGTTCCTAGCGCACGGCTGAATAAATAGATTGGTCGCCTCAGGCACAAGGTACTTCTTCGTAGATGTTGTCTATGCAGGTAAGAGAGTACAAACTTGAGGCAGAGCTTTAAGTGTTCTCCTTCTAGAAGCTTTTTCAATCTCCAATCAGTGTTTGATCAACATTTCACTTGATCGTACAGACCTCACTACCAGCTACCTAGGTACTGCATCAGTGGTGGTGTAATTCGAGTGGGCCGCCTCAAGGCAGACTTCCAAACTTCATGCTTTTGGAGTTTCATCTTTCCAACCTTACTTGTTGTTAGTTCCATGTGGTGGTATTGGCGGCATGTTGATCTGCGTGCACATTTCTGCTTCTCAACGACTCCGGTGAACTCGCTCATATGCCATGGTCTGACAGAACGGCAACGGCCTTTTGCTCAATGGTGCTATTGGTTAATAGAAGATCTGTGCGGAAGCATCTTTGACCTGGTCCGTCGAAGTTTATCCTGTCGTGGAAACATGCTCGTTGCCCATTCGAGCAACGCTTCACTGGATGACCCAAGATAGAGTTATATATCCCGAGTTGCGCAACTTTGTGAAGCAGGTCCCGTCACGATGTTCATGAAGTAGACCGGACTAAGACTGACGTCCCTTGCATGCGCTTGCGATCGGTCGTTATGTACTCACCCGTCCCAAGACAGGCAACGAGGAGCGACTCTGCATCAAACAAGCATAATCTGTCTCCAACCATTGCAAGCTCACATCGCCATATCTGACGGACGGTCAAGCAGGTAGCGTTGTCATTTCGTTATTCAGCCGGCGTGCATGTCCACCGGTGGGTGCAGAACGCAAAGGGAAAATTGGAAAGGGAGAAGAAGCATATGTCCATGGCAAAGATTGACTTTGCGACGCCCCGCTGTTTGTTTGCGCTGACTTATTGGCTTGTTGGTTCTTGACTGATGGTGACGGAGCAAATAGAAATCACCGCCGCTTGGGCATTGCTTCGCAATCATCACGTTATCATCTGGTGGACCCCGTCAGCGCGCCGGGGTAGATGACAGACGAATCTAATCTTTCCTATGCCTTTTCGCTAAGTGCAGCACAAATGATGAGTAACGATCGCATAATCAATCCCCATCGGGGCCGCTGAACTCGCTTGTCCCTGTGCAACTTAACTAGGGTCTGGCGTGAAGTGGAATGTTAAGCAGCTGCGACAAGACTTATAAACAGCTTCCCCTCATCCACCACTTCGTATTCATTTACTCATCATACTTCCTCTTCTCCTTATAAGACCATACCAAGATACCCAATTTCCCATTTTCATACAACGATCCGTCAACATGGCACCAAAAGTCGCAATCGTTTTTGTAAGTACAAGCCAAACTATCCCACTAGACCCCGCACTGGACTCTCGTTCCTGAGCGACGCAAACAACAACCTCAACAACACCGAGCCAACTCAACATGACCACAAGTCATCAATTGCTAACAATGAACCAAAACAGTATTCTATGTATGGCCACATCGCCAAGCTCGCTGAAGCTGAAAAGGAGGGTTTGAAGAAAGCTGGCATCGATGCCGACATCTACCAAATCGCCGAGACGCTCCCAGCTGAGGTCTTGACCAAGGTACGCACTAAAAAGACCCTACATGCATTTTGGACCCTGAAACTGATATCAATCCTTTTCAGATGCACGCTCCTCCAAAGCCAGACTACCCAATTGCTACCGCAAAGACGCTCGAGGAGTACGACGCTTTCCTCTTCGGTGTCCCAACCAGATACGGTAACTTCCCAGCACAATGGAAGGCCTTCTGGGATACCACTGGTGGCCAAGTAAGCTCCCTTCAGAGCTCCTTTTACTATTATTAAACCATGATTAACCACGTATACAGTGGGCGAATGGTACCTACTGGGGTAAATACGCCGGTGTCTTCGTTTCCACCGGAACCCCAGGTGGAGGTCAAGAGTCAACCGTCATCGCAGCCATGTCCACTCTCGCCCACCACGGCATCATCTACGTCCCACTCGGCTACAAGACCGCCTTCCCAATCCTCGCCAACTTGTCTGAGGTCCGTGGTGGTTCACCATGGGGAGCTGGTACCTTTGCCGGTCCAGACGGCAGCCGTCAACCTTCTCCTCTGGAGTTGGAGCTTGCTACCACCCAGGGAGAGAGCTTTGGAACCGCTGTTAGCAAGGTCACTTTCGCCTGACTAGCCGGCCCAGAGAGCAATGGGAAGAAGGAAGAGGCGGTGAAGCCAGAGAAAGCTGAGAGTGGAAAGAAGGAGACTAAGATACCAGAAGTGGAACCGGAGAAGGATAAGGAGGGTCCTTGTGGATTGCCTTCGAAATGCACCATTCTATGAGTTGAGCAAATATTAATAAAACAATTGCACAAACGTTTCATCCTCCGTGAATACCTTACCATCACATTTTGACGCGCACGAGAGTATATGTCATCCGACTCGTATCGAAAAGGTGTCTTATATTCACTTTGTCCCTAGACCGCTAGATATGTCGCTTCTAAAATGGGAATCAATCACTATCTTCCAGCACGGCTCAACCACCAGTAGAAGGCAAAAATCCAACGTGATCCAACAACTCCACGCCCAAAATATGCTCAAGCATCTTCATCATGTCATAAATCAAGCCCCCACGTATTATGTGTCGAAATTTCCAACCTCACAAATAACCACCAATTTACACTTAATTCATCATTCGTCGTTCCTCTTCATCTCCAAGCAATCCCATCATCTGCCAAACTCCAAACTTGGAACAATCACCGGCCCGTACTTGGTAGGAGGACTGAACCCACCATCACCTTGAACAACGAAGTCCACAGCGAGACTCAACTTCTGCAGCCCATTCTGACCACTGTGCATACTTCCATTCCCCATTGCGCCGCCGTTGATGCTCTCAGGATCATAGGCCACAAACGCGACATAATTCCTCCTGCCCATTAGCTTCTTCATCTCTCGAGGACCACCGTTGGTATCGGTCTGGAAGATTTCCATCATGTCTTCTTTAGTATCAGATATTTGATTGGTCGTCTTCTGACCATTAGCTGGGACGTAGAGTGGTTTATTATTGTGGAGCATCTTAAGGACATAAGATGGAGGCGGCGCAGCGACAACGGCGGAACTAATTATTTGATACATTGTCTTATGGTCCGAAGGGTGAGAAGGATCGTGCACCAGGCCTGCACCGCAGCAGTTTACGTCTAATTTCGAATGTTAGCTCATATTGTACAAGGGTATAGGCTAGCACAAACCTCCAGAAAGGAAAGTCATTCGTATTCCTTTTTGGTTGGCTATGCCTTGAAGAGTACGTATTAGGTACGTGCGCTCAAGATCTTTGGATTCATGAGTCCACATGTCTCGTAATTCGTCGGCGATATCGATGTCTCCAAATGTATTGAGAACTCCGCCCATGAGACCTGATTTGCCAACTGCTTTTTTCACCTGGGAGAAACCAGAAGCAACCGCCTCACGGCCACCAACAAGACCAGCAGCCGAACTTGTCACCTTACCAAGGAGATTGTATGTCCCTGTTACTGCTTTCTTACCAGTAGCCATGGTGTGAGCTAAGCTCTCGACAGTGTCTAGACGTGGATAGACCACAGGAACCGAGATCATCCAAATACAGTGCTGTACACTTGGTGGTAATGTTGCAACCTTCGGGAACAAGCCTTGGTACGTCGGGCCCGCAAGAACCTGCCGTTGGTTTCGTTCCGAGCGGCAATCTGGACCCACAACCACAACGGCTGGGCCGAGATATTTGACGAAATGCCAGCCAGAGCCGGTGATTGTAAACAGATCAACATCACTGCTCACATTACGAAGAATTTCCAGCGTCGTGTGGTGTTGAAATAGCAGATACATCTCGATTCCGATACGGCCAATGTTTTTGAACATGTTGGATGACTGCATATATTCAGGATATGAGCCGAAACCATCGAAACTACGATTGTTAGCTTAGGAGAACATTACGGCAGTTCTTACTTACATATCATGATCGTCAATCTGAAGGACGTGCGGGATTTGGGCAAAAGCCTCTCTCAGATATGGCTGATCGAAGTGACTGGTGTAGTAGTGAAAATATGAATGAGACACATCTTCCTCATGTCTTGCCGTCCACGCAGCACTCTTGCGATTATCTTTACCACTCATAGCAAGCCACTGCTTCAGTAGTGGAATTTCTTTCCATAAACGATCCCCATAGATTTGATCACCCAAACCTAACTGGACGTGAAATCCACCGCATTCGACATTTTTCTGCAAAATGTCTTTCCACATAAAACCTATTCCTCCAAGCTTGGACCGCTCAGCAGCGCTAGTATTCATGGCAAAATCATTACCAGAATGCGCAATGAATCTCCAATTCGTTTCGTAACGTCCAGCAACCAGAAACTCATACCGTGTGCAACCCAGATGCGAGGTAATGGCGTATGTCCATTTGTCGCCAGGCCCTTCGCCCATCTGTAAGTCCACATCATATCGGTAAAACGTCCATCGTTGATGTGTGAAAATCGGGTTTGCCTTCAGTTGCCGCGGATCGGGTGATAAATCAACACTTTGGTGTATATGAATCGTAGGCGGCTGAGGTCCGTCGGTCACAAGCATGATGGTACCCAACCACAATCCTCGTTCCATATCCATGTTTACATATCGCAGATAAGGCCCAAAATAAACTCCATTAGTAGGGGCAATTTTGTACATATCAACGCCAGCACTTGGTGGTGGCCCGGAAAATCCTCCAGCCGTGGTAGTTTGTGAAGCCATGCTCATAATACTTTCTGCATAGCCTGGAGTGTGAGGCGGAAAACCAGGAGACATCAGAGGTTGTTTGCCAAAAGCACTTAAACCCGGGGACATTAGACCAGGGGACATGAGAGGATGGTGTCCATAGGTTGACATCACTGGAGACAAAGGTGCAATATCATGATTGAGAGGGGTCGGTCCTTTAGGAAATTCCCACTGTGTCGCTTGGGTTGGCAAGTGGATATAATAGTATTGACCAGAATTCTGATCCAAATGAGCGATCCATCCTTCTGGAAGAGGTGGAGGCGACGATGGACCTGCTCCACCGAAAGGTGACGAGTTTGCCACTGCTTGCGGTTGTGGTTGCTGCTGTACTTGAGGTTGTTGTTGCTGTTGAGCAATAGGTTGTGTAACCTGCTGAGGGTGTCCAATCGGTTGCTGGGCGTCATTAGCAAATGCGGGATGGCCGGGATGTTGCAACTCTGGGGACATAAGAGGAGGAGCTATGTTCTGTTTCGAAGTTGTGCTAATTGCGGCTGGCGCTGGGGCTCGCCCTCCTTTCTCTGCAGGATACGATGAAGAGCTAGCAGCACCATTTGGTGTGACACTAGAATACGCTGGAGGAGGATCTTGCGGAGATACGTTCATTCTCTGAAAGTCTTGCTCAAATGAGTTTGGTGCTTGAGGTATCACGGTGGATTGTGGGCCACTTTGCTGGATTGTTGCTGGAGGCGGAGAGGCTGCTGATTGGGTTGTAACTTCAGTCACACCTTGATAAACAATGGGAGGTCCGTATTGGTTAGCATCATGGGAATCAGGGGGAGTCCATGGCCGCGGCGCATGCTGCTGCTGCGCGGGAAGTCCAGGTGTTTGTGGTAGTTGAGGGACGGGAGGTGGGCCATACTGATTTTGACGCTGAGCAGCAGCAGCGTTTCGACCGTGAAGATTGCTTAGCGTGGCAGTTCCAGAAATTCCCGCTGCCGCGTATCTAGCTTCAATTCCACCACCTGCTCCTGGGTCACCGGGCCCTAGAATTGGCGTCTCGGGAGGGGGCGGCGAACCTCTTGTGGCTCTTGTAGTAGAGGTAGATGCAGTCGAGGAGAATCTGTTCATGGCGTTTGGAGTGGGCGCGACCAAGTTTTCTCTCGAAGGAGCAGCATTCGATTGGGGAGGGGCGGCAGTGGAGGGGGGGAAATATTGTTGATGGTACTCGGGGTATGGGTTTGGGCCTGTCTCTGATGGACGTCTGCCAGCTGGAGGTGCTGGTGCTGCGACAGGTGCGGTGTTTTTTCTCAGCGGCATCGCAAACAATTCTTCTTTGTCTGGAAGGTCTGGGCCTGGAGACTCCGGGAGAGGCTTTGGGGCTGTTCCTCGTCTTTCTGCCAGCCCAGGACCTCTCTTGTCAATCGGGCTGGTCATCAACCTCGGCGCAGTATCATTCGATGCTTTTCTCCCACCAGTCGCTGGCCGCGATTGTTCCTTGCCAGGTCCAGCAAAACCTCCTTGTCCTGAAGGCCTTCTCTCTTCGGGATATGGTGTTCGATAAGTCTGCGACTTGGCGGGTGGAGGAAACATGTCCTCCTCGTCGTCATCGTCTTCGTCGTCAGGATATGGAAGTGGACTGGCTGAGCTTGAGGCGCCCGGAGGCAGTGGAAATAACATCTTGGTCGCGGGTTGAGGCACTTTGCTTCGACCGGTCTGCGGTTGCGGACTGTTTGGTTTATGAATCCTCAAAGGCTCGACGGTGGGACTGTCCCCGCCATTATTAGGTCTCGAGAGAAAAAGCTCCTCGTCTGGTTTTCCTTGACGACCTGCCATGGCCAGGTACAAGGTCGAAGTATCCAATGAAGGATTCGCTAAGTGACGCACCAAGTGTTATTTTGGGCGATGTTGACGGGTAAGCTACTGAGTCGTGGGGAGGAGGCACGGAGGTACAGATCGATGCGGGGAGACTGTTATCGGATCAGAGGGATGTACAACTCATGTGTCGTGATGCTGGGGTGTATGCGACCGCGAGCGAGGCCAGCTACAGAAGCCAAAGGTTGCGAAAGACAGAGCTTGGAGGCTGCGAGAGTCGGGTCAGATTTCTGAAAGAGTTTCGTGAAAGATGGGCGAGCAGGGAAATATCTCAGCAATCAGGCTGGTTTCGGATTTGGCCTGACCAGAGTTCGAGCCACGACGACCGACTGGGGCTGGATGGAGACTGGACGAGATTTCCATGCTTTGCTTGGTCGGTGATGATAAGCGAGGGGGAGGGGCGAGTGAGCCAGCTTGCTGGGCGGGTGAGATGGCCATGATAGGTGGGATGAGGGAGGGCGGCTGCGGGAGGCACCTCGAAAGTCCACGACATGCCGGCGGCTAGAATGCAATATCTGCAGCATGGACAGGTCGGGAGCACGATGAGGCCAGTGATAGGAGGGCAAAGTCGATATATTTCCTTGCCGCCGAAGGAGACACCAAGAAAGGCACCAAAGGATAGTTCGTTTTACTCGAGTACGCCGGCGCATAATAGCTTCACGGCGGCCGCTACGACATTAGACTGAGTTGGCAATTAGAGCTCTCGAGGTATGAGCATGTTCAATCTAGATATGATTGCACATCGCGATAACCAAGACAATGAAGACAATATGCATACAGCTTTACGTGAGATTCGTCTGCAAAACCACTTGCGAATAGCCTCTTGATCTCCTCGCCATGAATATCCGTAGGACGAGTCCTTCTTGGCGCTGACAGCTGCTTCCACCCCACCATCCGTGCAGTGGTCTGGGATTCTCGTCAGTCAGGACGAGTGATCGAATTGACTGCACAAGATTGATGTGGGAGTCCGAAGAGAAGCTTCGCAGATATGCTCTGTATTTTATACATTCCCGTCATTCTTATCAAAATATTCAGCTGTATTGGTACTCTTCGTCGCTCGTTGATGATTCAATCGCGACCCCTAAGCATATCTCCGAGGTCAATCCAGGGGTCGGGCCGCATCGTCGGAGTCTTTCCAAGCGACATCCCGTGACACGAGCTTAAGTGGTTTCACCTTCCTGCCACTTTTTGGCAGCGCTGGTCTATGCACGCGCGGAAAGTCGCGACTCGACGCGTGCGTGCCGAACCGTCAAAAGCTTCATCTCCCGCTTTGCACTTTCCCATGTAACCAATCTCTCTTCCACCACGCCTTCCCCAACACCACAGCATTCTCCCGTTTGACATCACGGAAGAACCCCATCGACATCATGACTTCTACAGTTTTGGGGAAACGTACTAGAAGCTCAACAAATTCAGGTACGCCTTTCTCGGAGCAGTTTGCAAAGTAACTACTAACGTGCAAAAAGCTTCAAAGAGCCCAATCGTAAAGCGTCAAGCACGAGAAGAGATATACAACGATGAGAACGAGAATCCCTTTGTTTCAACTGGACGCAACGGCGACTCCATAGACATGGACGAGGTCTACAGCACCGTTTCTACCCGATCGAAACGCGGCGAGTTCAAGATTAAGGGGAAACGAGCAGATTTATCTCCATCAAATGGTATGCTACACCAACACACATGTCCACAAGATTTTGTATGCATCACTGGTGCAAACTGAGCTGATCATTTCCAGATGAAAATTCGTGCATTCAAATTCCAACCCCTCAAACCCCTAGACATCGGGACGCGCTCTCCAAGAAGCTGCCCGTCACCCCGCGGCACCGAATCACCATTGGAAGTAAAGCACTTACTCCACGAACTCCACGAACGCCTTCGACATCAAGTGGATCAATGTCAACAGTATACAGCCGGGCTCGTCAACTATTTATTAGAAGTTCCGAACCGGGGAAACTCGTTGGCAGAGAATCGGAGAAGCAAGAACTAGCCACTTTCATCAAAACGCACATCGAAGAAACGTCGGGCGGATGCATTTATGTCAGTGGGCCTCCAGGCACAGGTAAGAGTGCTATGGTGAACGAGACTACCAACGAAACCGCCGAATCGACTCATCTGAAGAAAGCTTATGTAAATTGTATGAGTCTCAAAACATCAAAAGACCTGTATGAGATGCTGTTAGAAACATTGTGTGAAGGCATTGACGTTATGGAAGGCGAAGAAACAAAGGCTCTTGAAGGCATCTTTATTCCGAAAAAGAAATCCAAAAACGTATACATTATCACACTCGACGAAATCGACCACGTTCTCAATTTGGACCTGGAAATCCTGTACAAGCTGTTCGAGTGGTCGCTTCAAAAGTCATCTCACCTGGTCTTGATTGGAATCGCCAATGCCTTAGACCTCACGGATCGTTTCCTTCCTCGACTGAAGGCACGTAACATGAAGCCTCATCTTCTCCCATTTCTCCCATACACCGCAGCCCAGATCAAAGCTGTCATAATTGCCAAGCTCAAGTCTCTTGTCAAGGATGGCCCCTCGCCAGATTACCTGCCTTTCCTTCATCCAGCGGCCATCGAGTTATGCTCTAGAAAGGTTTCAAGCCAGTCGGGGGATCTGCGGAAAGCCTTCGATATTTGCCGACGGGCGATTGATGTGATAGAAGCAGAGGTGAAGCAAAAGCATGAACTCGCATTAAAGGAGCAGACACTCTTGGGCAGTCCATCAAAGAGACCGCTCGAAGAGAACGTCAACTTCTCGTCTCCAGTTGGTACCTCACCAATGCCCGCAACGCAAATAACCAATTTAGCTCAGTCACTTTCAACACTCACACCTGAGACTGCTCCCAGAGCTTCCATCGCACACGTCAACAAGATCACGGCTTCGACCTTTGGCAATGGAGCCAATCAAAGGCTCAAGACCTTGAATCTTCAGCAAAAGGCAGCCTTATGTGCATTGGTCGCCCTGGAGAAGCGCAAAAGAACAGCAGCAGCAAATGTTATGGCGACACCGTCTAAGTCCAACAATGTGGCTCCTACAATCAAAGCTTTGTACGATGTTTATTGCATGCTATGCACGCGCGATTCGATCTTGCACCCTCTCACCAGCACCGAATTCCGAGATGTTATCGGCAACTTAGAAACTCTATCCTTGGTTAGTGCGGTAGATGGCAGGAATGGCTCTTTTGCCGGAATGAGAACGCCAAGCAGATCACGAAAGTTCGGAGCTGGAATTGGCAGCGGTGACGAGAAGAGAATCGGCAGCTGTGTTGGTGAGAAGGAAGTTGCCCAGGCGGTTGAGGGCCTTGGGGCAGGAATTTTGAACAGCATCCTAAATGGGGAAGGACTTGATTGATTATTGTCTTTTGTATACAACTTGTTTGGCATAGCGAGGTGTTTGGGTACAGGACAGGACGCATTGATCAACTGCATAAATACCAGTGGTGTAAAGAAATAGAATAGCATAATATGTAATGAATGAATGCAATGAGTCAATTCAATCCAGATGAGTTTGAAACGACCAACCACAAAGCCCTTGTAGGCTCTAGAATGATGTTCGAATTCTTTTGGGCATGGCAACATGATAGCATGACACTTTCCGTCGTCGCCGTGGCTGTAATTGGATGGTCTACTGTTTTCAGCTACTCGTCTTTAAATTCCGCTTTTCCATTTATTTACGCCGAACTCAATGGGTTCTACCTAAGGTATCTATATTCAAAGCATGCTTCCCAAATCAAACCAACACCATCTCAAAGGTCGAACAGCTCCTTCACTATTCTAGCTGTATCCGCTGGCGAGTCTACTGCGTGCCCAATAGTACGTGGATCATTGTAAATCTCGTAGTCGTTGCCGCCCAGCGCCGTTTTGTCTCCAAAGAAATGTATAGTTGTGTACTCAATTCCTCCTGGTTCTTTGGCTCCTCTCTCAAGGTGGTTGAGACAGAATGTCTTATCCCAGCCCTTAGGAAACACGTCAAAAGATATTTGTCCACCAATCGAATATCTAGTAACTGGTTAGCTTGATGCGTACAGAGGCTTTGGATAGTCTTACGTTAAACCAAACTCTGGGAACTTCTCTCTCAAAGCAGCTACCATCTTTTCTCGAACCTTGTGCTCCAAGTCATACTCGTTGTATGCGTTTCTTTCCGTCACACTTGCGTTCCTCCCGATGGGTGAAATGTTTACCATCCCATCTATACGTCAATTCAGCATGTATTCCACATCAACTCAAAGCCTCTGAGCAACTTACTGCGAAACTCCATGAAAGTCCCACGTTTGACCGGAATGTCAAGGTCAGCTATATAGTGGAGAACGAATTTCACCAACTCCTTATATTTGTCCTCGCCTAGCCATTTAATGAAGCTTGTTGACGGCAGTGGAAGGCCCGATTTGAATGCCTAGATGGCAAGTCAGCATGAATGGTATGTATCTGGGATATGCTTTTACGTGCCGTAAGGCCGTTCTCGGGGAAGCAGTAATCGAAGAGGGAAGTGACTGAGATCTCGGCCGTCCCCAGTTGTTCCTGCTGTTTCGCAAGGTCCGAACCGCCAACGTATCCAATCGCTACTTTTTGGCGTAATTGCTGCAGGAGAATGAGCATTTCCGGAGAGGCCATCTAAATCACTGTCAGCTGGAACAAACTAAGCAGACTTTGGGAGGCATAAGAAGACTGAGAAAAGATGCCAGAAGATTGTGAAAAGAGCTATGTTGGGTGAGACATACCCGGCGAGCTGGTGTGAGCGTTTCGTCGACATCGAAGAGGACAATTGTGTTCTTGATCGGGCGCTCTGCCAAAGGTGGATAGGCTGCCATGTTTACTGTCTGGGGAGAACGTCTTAAACGCTGTGGTAAAGTGATCCTACAATGTTCAAGATTCTCTTGTATTTTGGCGGTCAATGTCAATACTTTGGAGGGGTAGCAAGCACAGTAATCCTCTACCCCCGAATTACCCCACAATTTTGCTGCCACGTGCACACGCAACGCTGTCACATTTGACCCTTTAACTTGACGCGTTTGGTTTGTTCTTACTTCGACAAATCCGACTTTCACAAAAACGCGAAACCCGTCGAAGCTTTGGCAGCTATCGCTATAGACAAACCTGTATTTGCATTTTCTTTCCGCTCGCAAAAAGATCTATGCTCCCAAAACTTCTGTACCGTCGGATCCGGTTGCTTCCAAGATGGAATCTGTTTCCTCGTAGGAGATTTGAGTATTATCCTTGGCTTCTTGCACAAAAGCGTCACTAATAGTATTCCTGCATTTTGAACACCAAATAGAGTCATCAGGTTGAAGCTGAAGTGTGCTCTAGTGCATTTCTCTCTATTTCTAAGATACTACAGTATCACCACTCTGTTTTCAAGTGGTCGTAGGATTCTTCTAATCTTCATCAACAACAACACCCCATTCGTGGTCAACCTTGCCATACTTGATCTCCATGAGCCACTCTTTCAGCATACCCGCATAATGTCCAGTGTGGCCAGCGTCCATGTTGATCGGGAACTCCTCGTCATGGACAGAAATTGCCGAAACGGGAGTAATGAAATACGCAGTACCTGAAACGAAAGCTTCAATGAGGCGACCTTCCTTCTGAGCTTCCTCGACTTCAGCTATAGTGTATGTCCGTTCAATGATATTAAGCTCTTTAATGGCATCGCTTAGATATGCCGACTTGGCTACAAATCTCGTCCGAGCAAGCTCAAGAACACTTCTACGAGTTACTCCATCGAGGATTATCTTGTCATCCAAGGGAGCAGTAATGAGTTCTCTTGTTCCTTCCTTTGATTGCCAAACAACGAAGAAGTTACTTGCTCCTGCCTCAGTAACCTGCAGTACACAATTAGCTCTCTGCCTCTATCTTGCGAAGATCAACCATACCTGGTAATCCGGGCCGAACAACCACAAGATTTGGTCGTAGCCCTTTTTACGTCCCTCCATTGCTGCGACGAAAGCAGGCCCATAATTTGCGCCGACCTTTGCGTATCCAAAACCCCCTGGCCATGCTCGAGTATCATTCTTAGAAGCAAGAAGCTTCAACCCTGGAACTCCTCCTCCAGATGGATTCCATCCTGTCGAGAGATCAGGCCATGGCACAGCTATTATGAAAAGCAAAACTTCGGCCGGGGCTTTTACTCCTAGTTCTTCTCCATTTCCGATGATGGAGGGTCTTAGGTAGAGGAAATTGCCCGGTTGTGACTTAGGCAACCATTCTGCAACAATTTAGCACGTATTTGACACTATCGTGCTTCACTTACTTGCGCCGTCGACCTTCATCAATGCTTTGATTAGCTTCTCTAGCTCTACAGGATCGAAAGCGGGTAGTGAAACCCTGGTGGAGCTTATCACCATTCTCTGGCAATTCTTATCTGGTCGAAATAGTCGGAGCTTCCCATCGAATCCACGATATACTTTCATTCCCTCGAAGCATTGGGTGGCATAATGCAAGCAAGAAGCGGTAGGCATCATTGTCAGAGGGCCATACGGTACAATTTTAGGAGCTTGCCAGCCCTTTCCTTCCAACCAAGTTACCGTCACCACTAATTCTCCATTAGCAACAGCACATTTGATTACATCATACTTATGAGGAAGCTGGTATTAATGCTACCTGTTAGAGACTTACTATGATCTGAACAAGCTCGACAAGACCAAGTTTCTTTTGAGTTCAATTCGGGCACAGGCCTGGGAGTATTTGTGAGCTCAATTGTTAACTTCGATGCATCAAGATCTTTGACAGTATGCTCGGCTTTCTCCATCTCGGTGACACCAACAGAGGTGAGGTGATCCACGGTTTCGACACTCATTGTGGCGGTGAGGCTCAGTAAACTCTACTTTAATTCACATCTACCGTACAATAATCTAGCAGGATGAATATTCTCTCGCTTTCACAAACTTCCTCCGCGTCTAAAAAGGCTTCTCTCGTTCTAATGGCGCGGCTGGTTTGTGAAGGTTGAGGGTTGAGTCACTGACAGCTTAAGTGATAAGTAATCGGGATGACAACGGGCAGAGTTGAAAGGCTTCCAAGATTGGGGCCGGCCCGAGATTTATTAGTCTCATCATTTACAGACAGTCGAGCTCAACCCTCCCAAATCTTCCCCAAAGCATGGAAATGTGAAGTGTGTATTTTGCGGCTTTAATGAGCTTACGCCTTGCAGTCAATACTTCAAGTACGAATCTCTTGATAGCCGGACGAGACGCAAGTCTCAGGTTCCTCAATTCTCCAAGCTTACCAGCCTGGAATCGTTCATCGACTATAGTCACGTGTACCAGACCCCCATTTATATCGACTTTTTACTGGTATTATTAGCCTCCGATTTAGAGTCATACCAATTGGAGTACCGCATTTCTATGAACGTTTTGTATAAATATTGAGGTTACGCTCATTAATTTCATCACCTAAAGAATATCCTTCGTCTTTTTGTTATCAAGGAACTATCACTGTATATCAACAATTTCTTTCTCGACATCGGGCAGTCGAAAGATTACTCCTATCACTCGTAGGGAACTTTTTCGGTCTATAACTAGTTTAGAGAACTATAATCTACTCGATAATGGATAGTTCCGATAATTCGGTGACCGCAGGTACGTACTAGATCGTCAGTTTTCCCAATTCTATCACAGGAAAGGAGTGAAGTTGAAAAGATCTTCGCTTGGCATAAGACATGCTTTGAGAGCAGTGACAGCTTTATTAAGATGAATGTTCTTTTCAGTGGCTCGTCTCGATGGTGGAAGATCATTTACACAAACTCAAGATAGGGAATTTCACAGCACTGAAAAATGCCATCTGCTGGGTTTCCAAAGCGCTCGCCAGTAAGCAGGATTCCATCGACTCATCGTCATGCAAGCTCCAAAGTTAGAGCAAGCCCAATGAGTGTTCGTGGAAACGATCTCTGAATAGGCTCGCTATTGAATCGAATTTGATTGAGGGCGAGAAATGACTTTGGCTGTATCACGAAATATAAGGAACTCATCATTAACATTTTCCAGGGTTTTTAGCAAAGTATTATGCCGCTCGCAACACTTATGGAACTTATCGCTCTTTCGCTGGCTCAGCAACCTATACACTCCCGGCGAAGTTTTCCAACGAAACGCAATTGATAAGTCTGTTAAAGTTCGCCGTGTCAAAAACAATTACTCGACACCCTGCTCTGTGTTTTGGACTTGTGCCGAAGTCAGATACATCAGATGCTCATTTTGCACGCTTGCCACATATCAACTGGGAAGATGTCTTTGAGCTCAAGTCAATAAAAACGTCGATCGAAGAGCGGAATGCTACTCTCGAAAAGGAAATAGGCATTGTTCACGAACACCTTTGGACTGACCAAACTCAGAAACCAGGATGGAAACTTGTGGCGATCAAGTATGATACCCTCGTTGAGAGCTCAAAGTCGACAATTGATGTCATTATACCCGTTCACCGTATGCAGCATCTCCATTTGTTCTCTCTTATAAGCTCATATTCTGGTCGCAGACGAGCTTGATCCTTCAACACAGCTCACGTCTTGTCGAGAAAAACGGATTCTAATTTCATCTAGACGGCATAGCTGACGGAGGATCTGTCCGCGTCCTACATAAATCGCTATTCCAATATCTTGCCGAGGGAACCGAGAGTCTTGACATGAATTCGACATGGCCGCATCTAATACCTCCAACTACAGCCATCCCAATACCCATCGAAGTTGCCGTTCCTTTCCCCAAAACATCGAAGCCTACAACTTCAACGACACCTCCAACTCCACAGCCATGGGCGGGAAATTCTCCCCGTCTAGATCCGTACGTTCCTCGTACACACCTGCTCATTCTTCCAGCAGACAGCCTTTCTACTGCTCTATCAGCTTGTCGTTCTCGCAAGATAACAATGACATCCCTTTTACACGCCCTGTTCCTTCTTTATCTATCCAAAACGATCTCCTCAGCTGAGGCATTTTCTGCTACAACACCCTATTCTATGCGAAGATTCTCCGGGGTTTCAGATGACGAAATGGTCAATCACATCGCATTCATAGTCACACAATGGAAGTCTTCTTTGGTTGATTCCCTTAGGGCCGCGGAGGAGGATTCTGACGAAGAGAAAATGGTTATTCAAGAGGTCTCACAGCAGTTCACGGAGGAAATAACATCTGATCTTGCCGGGATTCCTACTGTTCACTCTGCGGGCCTTATAGGATTTGCTACTATCCCAGATTATGACGCCTACTGTCAAGTAGGTCTCAAGAAGACTCGGATTGATGAGACGTACGAGATATCCAACATCGGCTTGGTCAAACTACCAAACAATGGAGACGGTGACGACAAAGTCAAGTTGGAGAAACTTGTATTCAGTCAAAGTCCGTCTGTCACAGGACCAGCCTTTGAAGCAAGTGTTATCAGTATCAGTGAAGGGCCTATGGTTGTAGCTTATACCTGGCAAGAAGATGTTATTGGTGAAGATGTGGTGAAAGGACTTGCTGCCTATGTTCAAAGAAGGTTAGAGACTTTTGGGTAGTTCCATTTCCAGGCTTATGAGCTTTCCAAGAAGTTCAATAGCTGCTTTTGACCTTCCAAGTGGACTTGTATATGGAAACATTTTCCCTGTTCTTGAGCGCCTCTTGTGTTGGACAAAAAGTATGTTAATGGATAGTGGTTGGCCCTTGATCAACTAGATTAATAGAATGGTTTTTCGTTTGTTATGGATTTAGGCTACACTAGCCGTCTAGGTTCGCAGGTTGTGATTGGGTTTTTGCTTTTTACTCGTCTGAGCTACTTTCCACTCTACCACCTCCTAAGAGTGAAGAAAGCTAAAAGACGTCGTTGCAGCTCCTCTCCAACGGATTATCTGCATAGTCTGCAAATACTTTCCAAAGATCTATGATCAACGCCCATTGAAATTTACTGTAAACAAAGTGCCCGCTTTGCTGTTTACCAAATAAATCCCGTGCCCAATATGCCGGATTATCATGAAGCTAGAAACGCCGGGTTCGATGCTCTCGACGTACTACGCCCTGCACTATTCTTTCTCTATCCATACCCAAATATGCCGCCAAATTCCGGATAGACTGACCAATTTATATCTGGCTTACTACGGAACTTGATTATTTCTTTTCGTTCTCACTTTCCTTTCCCCATCTTGTCGCTTCATCGCCCTGGGCCCAGTCTCGCTCCACATAACCTAGCTCTTGTTTGACTTTCTCAACTGTAGCTTTATCGCCAGTGTTTTTCCCAATGTTGTCACTGATTTTGATTGCAGATCTACCGGCAGCAGTGGCCAATTTGATGACAATGTTGAGAGGAGTCGACTTGGTACCAGTTTTCGTGTGAACAAAGTCGTTAGTGAAGAAGGTTCCAACTCCGAATGAGGTATTGAAGCCAGCTTCGTCAGATATTGTCTTGTAATGCAGACATAGATCAATATTTAACGAGTCTGAGAAGACTATCGTCTTCTTTTCCTTGATTCCCTGTGCGTCGTAAAACTCACGCATCATCTTAACAAAGTTTTCTGGGTCACCTGAGTCCTGTCGCACACCGGCGAACACTTCTGCGAATGTTTTAGACTTTCCATTTACCATATCCAATGGGGTACTCGAGGGTACCTCTCTAATTGAGGTGTCTTCGGTCAAACTTCCTGACTCTATTTTTGTCATCGGTTGACTGAAGGCCTTCAAAAAGATTGGTGTACCAAAAGTGTCGGTCAGAGCGATTCCAAGAACCCCCTCCCCAAAACATCCTACCCAATATTGCAACGCCGTGGTTGTGGCTGTTTTGTAGTCTCCAGTGATAGCCGCGACTCCCATGAACCATTCATGAGCGACTGTACCGATTGGTGGTATGCCGAATCGCATAGCTAAGTGAACATTGCTGGTTCCAGATATCTTCCCAGGCAAGCCCTTTCTTTCTCCTTCTTTCTTAGCTTTGACGAGTCCACGAAACACCAACGCTTGGGTATGATAGTCTCTCCGCCGGCGTGTACCAAACTCAGATACTACGCAGCCGGCTTCAAGAAGGCGCATACCTTTCTGGTAGGCCTTCTCCTCTTGCCCATCATATGTCCAATCTGTATCCATGAATCGGAAATATGCTTCGCTAGTGAGAGCAAGGAGGGGGATTTCGTATAAAATGGTCTCAACCCATAAGCCGGAGACTATGAGACAGAACTCGCCAATATCTTCGTCACTACCGGTGTCATTCTCGGGAGAGAAGGAAGCTTCGATTTGTTCGCGAGGATTTAGACGGAATTCTTTTAGGAAATCAAGGTATGGCTTGTTCAAGTATGTACAAGTGGTTTGGAGGAATCGAAGCTCATCGTTTGAAAGCGCAATGTTACCCAGTTCTAGCGATCGTTAGCCACAATAAACGGATATGCTGTAGAATCGCACTGTTTATCTGAGCTTGAAGCCACTTGAAAGCTGCTCTTGACAGTTTTTTCTCAGGTGTTCTATTATGAAACGCATAAGTTACTCGTACATCCGCGAAGTACTTCAGCACAGCGCATTGCATCGTCAGCTTGTAAAGATCAGTGTCCAGGAACGAGATAACGCCCTCTGGGAAGGGCGACGAGCCGTTGAAGTCCATGGCGAACAAAGTGGTGAGGCTGGGAGGGAACGAAGCTCGAAAGGGCCGATTTGAGTCGCGGATGATACAACCACTCGAAAGCGAAGAATGATTCTTTGTGCTCCAGATTTTGCAAAGCGCGTTGCTGAGTACAGACGGACTAAGAGGCTCCTCATGCTATCATGGAGTTTGCTCATCAGCAGCTCTCTCTCATGCACGGACCACGTGGGGTTGGAGGGGTATCATGTGGTGAATGGCACCTTCTACAACTTGGAAGTATAGGGGGGTACTCACTCTTCCCTAGACTGCTGAATAAGTACCCGGACGACGTAAGTAGAAGTGAATACGTAGCTCGTATAGCTGCGAATTCCGAAAATTCACAGAAACAGAGAACTACAGGAAAAATTCTTAAGAGATGCTTGTCTCGTCCTTTTCGGGTCAGCTTGGTCGCAGTGACTCGTGACTCGGAGTAAAAACACAAAGAATACAGCCCGCAACAGATATTGTCACTGTCAATTTTCTAAGCACCTACGTCTGGAGTGGTAAGAAACGATTTGATCTGCTAGTATCAGTGGCAATACATCCCGAATCAGTGTTGTTGAATGCTTGGGCTGTCATGTTTACCCAAGTATTACAGCAGTAATGTCTTTGCCAGAAAGAACTGACGTGACTGGCCAGATATCTTAGCAGGTACTGTCCGCCAAAGATGCTTTCGCCATCTGTATATCCCAGGCTTCCATACCATTCCCTACCACAAGGACTTTAACCTCACCCGCTGGAGCGTCATCTTTGAAGATAGCGACGTCTCCCACATCTGCTACAGATGTATACATATCCCCAGTTTTGTCAATGTCTACTATGTAACCTTCTTCCGGCTCTTGGCGGACGCTGAATACCCATTCTTTCACTCTCTGATCATTGCCTGACGTTATCACTCTAAATGAGCAAGATCGACGGCTTGTGGACGGCTCGGACAATGTGCAGAGTCCTGTTATGGCTGCAGCATGGGCAGAACGAAGTAAATATCTTTTTGACTTCGCAGCTATGTTTTCCATCGAATATATTGAGAATGCGAGAGCGTTATCATCTCCGCCGGTAACAACAAGAAGGAGCATGTGATCAGAGGAAAGTGAAATTCCTGAACACTTGATGGTATTTTGATGAGTCTTCGAACTCGACATCATCTCTAGCCGTGGAGGAGACGGGTGGTAGCTGTTTTCTTCGTCCTCATCCTGGCTCTGAGGAACGATAAGTAGTTTCCAAACGATAAGACTGCCATCCGTAGATCCTGTAAGGATATATAGCTTGTTCTCTATGACAGAGATATGTTTGATCTGCGTAAGACACGAGGATGTGTACTTGCCACTTCCAATAAGAGTGAAACCCGATGACCGAGTGTACGTATAAGTACGAATCGTAGAGTCAGAGTATGCTAGGCTTATCAAGAGTGCGGAGACTCCTCTCCCGCCCAAAATTTCTGGAGCTTGGGTGACATCAAAGCTCATGATTCGCAAGTCCCGGTCTTCACTTTGATCAGGGCACATTGCTTCGCAGGCAACACCAATACCAAACCCTGGGATTTCTTCTACAGCCCAGATAAAGAACTCCTCATTTCCGCCGCTACTGAGCAAGTACTTTGATCCATACCATTGAAGATGCTGTATACCAGCTGTGTGCCGCTGTATGACCGAAAGACAGCTAAATTCCTTACTCTGTTGGGAGCCGTTATTGATATACTGCCAGATCCGAATGGTCGTGTCTTCAGCACCAGTTGCAAAGAATCTTTGATCAGAGGAAATTGCGCACGACTTGATTTCCCGCCCATGCCCCCCCGATTTGATTACTCGATGGGATATACATGACTGCGAATAAATGTATAGCTTAGAAGCTTTAGTGTAAACGAAGTGTCCGCTGCCTCCAGCATTTTCCAAAGCCGAGTAGGCATAACTTCGATGAGCTCCACCACATTCAGCGTGCATAACTTCTGATTGTGTGGTTTGATTCCAGACCACAAAGTCCTTACTTTTGAATCCACATAGCATCAAATTGGAGCTTTCAAACCATGCTGACTCGATCATGGGCCCGAAGGGTGGTGTTCCATGATGGACTGGATACACATCAGTCGGTACTACTTTCTGATCGTTGTACGCGAAATGCAAAGCGAAGATTGAGTATACTCCATTTCTCCCAGTAGTTAGAAAGTAGCTCTTCCATTGAGACTCCGTAGAATCCGGAAGTTGGAGAATCGATGTGATGGCATCCCCTTCAATGCTATAATGGCCTTCCAAATGAAGAGCGGGTCCACAAGGGTTTGAGTAAACCGCGAGTGATCCTTTACGTGAGCCCAGAACTAGCAGTTTCTGGCAAATGCCACTACTTGTTACCACAAAATCATCAGGCAAGGTGTAGTTGATGTACTTGACCGGGATATCATTCTTGACTGAGCTCGATGGATTCAAGAAGAGCGTCGCAACATTTCCCGATAAGGTAGTGACTAAAAGTTCATAGCGCTCAGCTTCTTTGTCGTATATCTTGAACATGTCGGCAGGTTTGCCATTGACTTGACCTATTTCAACAAGTCTATTGGATACGAATGCGTAGATTTTACCATTTGCTCCTGCCAAAAAGGCCATTGAGATTTCCGGAAACCCTTGAACGATAGAGTAGGATCTAAGATCTGCCTGGTTGGGATGAGGAAATTTTATTTCCGAGATTTCCAAAGTTGAGCCTATCTTAATAAGTATAACGCGACCGAAATTGGTTGTCGCAATAAACTCGTCTCTTGCCGTGAAAGCATATCTGTTAAAAGCATCTTTAGCTATTTTCTTGGGCTTTTTCTTACTTGGCTCTTTGATGGTTCCTGACGACATGACGAATGGTGACTTAGCCAGCTTCTCTTCCGGGTCATTGAGCTCGTCGGTAACACTGGGACCTGAAGAGGGGAGGCAGCTTAAAATACTTTCTAAATCCCACTCCCCTAGTCTCGGTTGGGTTGCCCGCACACTAGATTCTTTAAAAGTTGTAAGTTGATCGTCCCTCGTTTTGAACGACCCACGAGAAATGTCAGACATGACCAGATGATAAACTACGATTTTACCATCCGCACCACCGGTGGCTAAGGAATGATAGTAGGCATCTTTGGTTTTAGCAGCAGCTGACCATATGTGTTTTCCGCTATGAAATGCGTATGTTTTGACGTGAGTTAAGTTTGCACTAGGTGTACTTTCTTTGAGCTGATCCTAAGTCAGTAAGGGCCCAGAACAGTACTCAACAGACTTACATCTAATCTCCACTGCTGTGTTGTTGAATCTTCCCCAAAAGAAACAATGTCTATATGGCAGTCGGCGGGCGGTGGAAACATTCCACCAAGAAACTTGACGCCCCAAATCCTCGACGCATGTCCCATAACCGTTGCCAGGCATCGATTAGACACTACAGCTCCAGTAATGGTATCAGTGCTACCAAAACCAGTCTCTCTGGGGTTGAGTATTTTGGTGTCGTCTTTTGCTTTTTCTTCATTTTCCGACAAATCCCAAACTCGAATGGTACGGTCATCACTACAGCTTGCGAGTAATCTCGTACTCTTGTTGTCCGAGAGAGCCAGAAGCGGCGAGAAACTAACACCAAATATCGACCCCTCGTGTCCTGAAAATGTGAATAAGGTTCTAGCGCTGTCACAGTGGCCCAATTTTGTGACCGTTAGATCCCATACGATGATTTCGCCAAAAACAGTTCCAGCTGCCACGAGGATCCGACTTGGAGTATCCCATATTACATGAGCAGAATAGAGAATAGACTCAGAAGGCGATGGTAGATGTTTATAGGACACTGTTCGTCCTGTCGCTTCTGCCTTGAACAAATCATTATGGGCAGTGACTAAGAGGCAGCTGCTCTTTTCATGACTAGACGCAGCTACGTCAAAAATCCAGTCGGGTATTATAATAGACCTGGACGCATTACTGATGAAAGATTGATCTAGAATGTCTATGATGTCTTTTCTGCTCAGCAGCACTAAGCTGCGGCCTCCCCAAACTATTACTTGAGCCTCATCGTCACGAACCGCGCTTTGATTGACGCAGACGCCATGAATTGCCTGCTCCTGGAACAACTCAATTTGAGAAAGACAGTCTGAGCTCTTCGAGTGGAATACTTTGAGAAAGGAGCCTTCTCCGGCCAAGAGCAGCGTCTCGCCGTCGAAAGAGTAAAACGCAAGTGCTGTCACAGGGCTGAGCGTGTAATCATTCTAACGACTTGACCATTAGCAAATGTCATCTTCTCAGAAACACGAGGAGAACGATCGTGGTGGATCTGAGATCGAACGTTACAAATCCTTAGTCAAAATTGGACCTTCGTAGAATTCGGTGGTAGGGGAAGCTCTGAACGGTGGAGCACATGAGCACTTGCTCGAAGAATGTAAATGGGTAGTCCAATAAAAAGTTCCCGGGTGACAACTGAGCGCTTGAGTTGTGACAAAGCCACGAAACTGTGCTGCATAAGGGTTTCGAGACAGTCACTCACCTTGATCGACATCGAAAGCCTGTTATCTTGAAGACGTCGCGACGTCGTAGGAGATATTGTGTGGCATGAAAGCTCTGTGCGGCTTTGCACAATTCACAGCAGCCTTTTCGGATATATTGCGGCCTGTCGGACTTAATAAAATCGTCGCTTCAGTTGACATCGGGAGGCTCCCGGAAAAGTGGTTACACCTACCGCGACACGCGTTGTAACATGCAAGGTTCTTTGCAATCCGCTCCCTGAGACCGACTCTGACCGAGGCACTCCACGTGAAAGATCGTGGAAAGCTGCTGGGTTGGAACTACCACATGCAATTTCAACAATTTCAACACATTTACGCGCTGCTACTCCATTCAACCGTTTGGCATGCTGCGCACCCAATTCAGGCTCTCCGACCTCAAATGAACCGACAAGTAGTCAAAGAGCCGTGTTGCTTGACGCGCTTTCCGTTCTGTTGAGATCTCCGTAGGCGTCACCGTCTCCTTCTTCCCTACAAAGACTGCCAGAACCGCCAAACTGGCGCCAATATCGCGTCCTTACATACTCTTGCTGCCGAAGCCACCATGATAGGGACTTCGAAGCCCGAATACTACTTTATACTGGTGTGTATTATTGGATTACACTACCTAGCTCCCATCGCCCTCCTTTATACCCTAATAAATCTCATTCTTCATGGCTTCAATATCAAAGCAACTGCATACGGAGTGCCACTCATCATAGAAATTATAGCTGTTGCCGAATCCTTGTTCTTCCTCTGCGTTTTCCTACCATACAAGTCCTACCTTCAGCGCGAAGCCAAGCATCCAAACCCCCCAAGTCGCGATGAGCGAGAGGAGCTGTTCAGATTATGCAACGAGAACATCTCGGATCCTGAGGTCTATTTGCGGAAGTGGTTTCTGGGGGCAGAACTGGAAGACATCCGAAAAGACAATGTGAAGGAGTTCTTTTTATGGGCATTTTTCAACCGTGGGGGTCCACCAGGAGATGACGAGGATGAATTGGACGAGATGGTCTCCGCGACAGAAACACTCCTTGGGCAGCCGATAGAGGATGGTAGAGGAAGCGCAAAGTGCTTGCGATTGACATTGGATGAGGTGAAAATGCTACATCGAAGCCTGGTCTGGTATATGGTAAGGTCCTTAAACGCGCCCGAAATGAATCTACACACTGACATTATGTAGTGTGTTGGGTTTGTTGATTTCCTTACATATATGAAATTGCTCTACCACGGCTTCCACTTTCACCGCACGAAACTGACACGATTTTTCACTCTGTTCCCGTTTCGATGGCAATCTCTCTTCACAAAGTACCACTCTCCGGCGAAGCATACCACATATTGGCATCGTCCTCACACATCAACGACGAGACTCCCCGTAGTTTTCGTCCATGGTATAGGAATTGGCTATTATCCATACACCAATTTTCTTAATGAGATTAATTCAACTGCTGGGTTGGGTTCCAACGATCCAAACGAGCAAATAGGAATAATAGCAATCGAGATCATGCCTGTCGCTTTTAGAATTACACATCACGCCTTGTCTAAAGATGAGCTATGCGCCGAGATTGATCAAATTCTCCTCCAGCATTTCAGTCCGAGTCAGAAGTTCGTCCTTGCGAGCCACTCGTATGGAACCGTGATCTCAACCCATTTATTGAAAACTCCTTCTATAGCAAAGCGGATTGGCCCCATCTTATTGGTAGACCCGGTCTCGTTCCTTTTACACTTACCAGACGTCGCATACAATTTTACCCGCCGGCAACCCAAACACGCAAATGAACATCAACTATACTACTTTGCGAGTATGGACATAGGTGTTAGCCATACCTTAAGTCGACACTTCTTCTGGAATGAAAACATTATATGGAAGAAAGACCTTGAGGGCCGGAAGGTGACGGCCAGCCTTAGTGGAAAAGATCTCATTGTAGACACATTGGCTGTGGGCAGATATCTAGGTGGCCGCTCGGAATCGACCTTTAGTGGCTACACAGACGAAGAACCCGAGCCGGTCAGTCTTGATCGCTCCGACAGTGAACCCTCATTGCTCAGATTAAGAGGCGGCGGCGCGGATTCTGTCGAACCGCATGATGATTGGAAATATAGAACTTGGAAAGGGACCGGCATTGAGGTTATGTGGCACAAAGACCTTGACCACGCCCAGGTTTTCGACAATGCAACTTGCAGACGAAAGCTGATATCTGTGCTTCGCGCTTACTGCGAAAGTGGCTGATGTAATTTGTATGTCGTTTTTCTAGTTAGTTCTGACGGAAAGAAAAACTTGGGCCAAAAGATCTAGACAAGGCCTGCTAAAACCACCAGACTATGCAGTCTAAATCTGGCCCAAACTTATAGTAAGGCACTAGGGCGGGCTTGATATGAGATACGCCTTCTAGAAACTGCGCCATTGTTAAGATTGTATATATTCTGTCATAAGTAAATGTACCCCATCAAGTTAGTGGAAAGAGATGAACTCCAAATCAAAAAGCGACCTCTCGCGATTCCTTCTTGATTCCCAAATTTTGCATCTCCGGCCAACAGCTCAGCTTGAAGCCCAATAATGCTTCCATCCATATTCTAGAGATATCTCATTCGTTGGTATTATAATTCGACCGTCATTTATATTAAGATGGAGGACCGCAGCTTCCTTACGCCTCACGCGCAAAATCTTGGCAACACCTCGAATATCCATCTATTCATTGAGGCGGAAAAGGTTGGCCTTTATTCCTGTACTACTCTGTTGTCATTTGATAACCTAGAGCAGAAAACTTTCTTATCGGCCAAGTCTGTCGTCTTGATGTGCGGCTACTCTACTGTCTTGCTCTTCTTATGTTGCATTTGCATCTGGTGTATGTCCCTTTCAGCGACAAAATTGATTTTGATAGCTAATGTGAGCTCAGGTCGCATCTTTCAAACAAAAACGGGCGTCTTAGCCCAAAGCACAACCTTTCGGATCCACTCACATAACGTCACTGTAGCTAGTCAGGACGCATACATCAAACGCGAAGACGATCAACTACGGGCACCGGTGTACAGTAAAAAGATGATTCAATCAATTTTAGACAGTGAGGAGAGCGACGATGATAGCTTTATGGCTGAGACGAGAAGTATGAGGATACAATGAGTATACTGTGCGGAAGAGAGGAGAACATCATTCTATATAGTATGGTCTGATGATGTAGCTTGGCATGCTGTATAAAGCCGACCATACTGGTTTATGGAGGATAGCAATATCATTCTAACGGGTTGCTTACGCTGAAAATGTGTATATAGCGGATTAGACATTACACACATAATATCAGCGCTTTACATCCTAGCCTTCACATCATGCGTGACTTTAATGATCGCTTTACCCCACACTTTTCTATCACTCAAATCCGTCATCGCCTCCGGGACACTTTCAAGCCCTGTATATTCCTTATCATAAACGGTTGGTTTGATGAGGTCCTTGTCAATCATCTCCCTCAACCCTTTCCAGATTCCTACAGTCTCGGCTGGGTCTTGTCGTTCTGTTTCTCCGAATCGCTACTTCCAAATTAGAATTTCAAAGGGACGTTGAAAAGGTAAAATGTCATGAGTAAGAAACTTACATAACCAATTAAGACCGCTTGTTTCAAGAGCACCCTGTTTGTGCCAATCTGCTCTATGTTCCCTGCAAACCCTACAATCAATATCCTGCCCTTTTGCTTTAAACATTTCAGGCTTTTATCCACAAGTCCCACTGGATCAAATACTGCGTCCACTCCATTTCCATTCGTCACGTCTAAGACATGCTTGAACCACACGGGGTCTTTGTAGTTGAAAGTATGGTCGGCGCCATATTTCCGAGCAACTTCAAGTTTAAAACCACATCCAGCAGTAGCAATGACTGTACATCCTCTGGCCTTTGCAATCTGCACGGCCATCAACCCCAGACCACCAGCTGCAGCATGGATAAGCACCGTCTCTCCTGGTCGAATGTTGCCACGCATTATAAGAGCGCCGTAGGAAACCGGCACAGTAGCAGCGAGGCCTGCGGCTTCAGCAAAAGACCATTTTGAAGGGATGTGGTGGAGCACTGATGGTTTGACGGAAATACGGGAGGCGTAAGATCCTAGAGAACCACCAAAGACATGATCCCCAGGTTTGAAGGAACAGCCTGGAGGTGAACTGTCCACTACGCCGGCAAACTCTAAACCAAGTGTAAAAGGTGGCAAGACAAGTGACCTATTATTTTGGTGCTTGCCCCTAGACTACAAACTGTCAGAGCGTGGTTCTTTATCTAAGCGACAAGACAAAGTTACATTTCGCTGGTCCAACGCAATCGAATTTACAATGATAGGGATAATATACCTGAAACGCTTACCCTGGAACAACTGGAAAAACAGAACGTCTCTATGTACATTAGAGTTTGTGTAGCAAACTAATGATATGCAGTGGGTGACATTTTCCAACAGTACTTGGAACAAATGAAGTATATACTAGGCTCGCTTTTAGAAGAAGCTCCCTCCTGCTGTTATTGCTGGTATGTAAGTACTGTTAAGATGACAGTGACCAATAGCAAACGGAAATCAGGTGGAAGAATGCAAAGGCGCATCATGTACCAAGTTCGATGCTTCTAGAAGAGATTTCAAGAGCAGATTCCACCCGTTAAGGCAAAGCACAAACCCCATTAAATCTCCCGTACATTGTGATGGCCTCAGAACCCAAGAGATGTACATAAGGTGGTTGAGATAGGGCAAAAGCGAATTCTGTATATCTTCCAAAATAGGCATTTATCATCTAACGAGACCTAGGTAGTCAAAATGGGTACCAAGATATCGATCAAAATTGAAAGCCGCCTTGCAAATTGTTGCCTTTTTGAACATGGAGTAATTGTGAGAGCTCAATAGAAACAAAGGCATTTCAGGTGAAACTTGGAAGACAGTTGAGAAACGCCGGTCTGAAATATAAGCAGCAAAAATAAGAAGCAGTTGCAACGGCTCCGTCATTAATGAAAACTTACATATAAAAGGTCCACGAAGTTAACACCAGCAGCGAAAATAGTCACTAGGACTTCGTCGTTTTTCCGCTGCGGAATGGCGACATTTGATACCTTGATCTCATTGTATGTCTATAACTGATTAGCGCCTCAATGTAAAACTAATTCCATAACGAACATGAACAAACTTGTCTATCCTGACTGCGTCCATACTCGCACCACCACTTTCCAAAGGATAGAAGGGATCACATCTACTTTTCTACCATTGGGTTGGTCGTCGGAGCTCGGGAGTTGGCCAAGACAAGGCTGAGCTAACCGGATTCGGCGCTAGACCAAATTCCAGTGATTGTCCTTCTGTCTTTCTCAGAAGCACAAAGGCGTTCGACTGCCAACCGCATCCAACCGTTCTTCCTTCCATCGGACTTACCGTTCCTCGATAGAATAATCGCGAAAAGCATCAAAGAAAGAGGTGCTGTTGGAATCGGTATCCTTAATCTCACGGGCAAGGAGCTTCACTAACTCTCCCGGATCGCATTGCTCTACGAACCCGCAAAATGTCGACCGCGAATCTGCTCAATACCAATTTCGAAGATGAGTCTGACGAAGAGGACTTCAATCCTCAACCACAAGATGCCTCCGATGGCGAGGATGGTGGTGAAGACGAAGACCCGAGCGCGCAAATCCGCGATGAAGCCTCAAAAAGGCGCGTAGAAGAAGACAACGGTTCGGGTGATGAAGGAGATGTTAATACCCGGGCGCCAAATGACGGGGAGGAAGATGAAGAGGAGCCTGGCGATGATGACGAAGAAGACGATGAAGAAGACGAAGATGAAGAGGAAATAGCAGTGCGTATTTTATCCTCCTCGACTACCAGTTCTTGGTAGATGCCTATGATACATTTTATTTCTGATTTTGCGTCTGCCTAAAACCAAGGATCTTGCTAATCCTCCTCAGGGCCCAAAGAGAAAACGTGTCAAGCGAGACCGTCGCAATGTATTCCTTGATGTTGAAGCCGAAGTTGACGAGGATGAAGACGAGGATGAAGATGATGATGATGAACTCGGAGAGGGCAAGAACTTTATTGCAGATACACATCCAGATGATCTTGCGGATTTGCCAGCCGGCGGCGAGACCGATGACAGACGACATCGAGAGTTGGACAGGCGGCGGGAGATGGAGGCGAGCATGGACGCAGAGAAGCAGGCGGAAATTCTACGGCAACGATATGCAAACAAAGGACGATCTAGTCGCGGTCTTGGAGAGTCAGATATTGTCCCGAGGAGGCTTCTTCTACCAAGTATCAATGATCCAAGCATTTGGGCTGTTCGCTGCAAGGAGGGCAAAGAGAGAGAGGCAGTCTTCTCTATTATCAAACGTATCGAGGAAAGAATCGGCACCAAGGACGAACTGGCTATAACATCTGCTTTCGAACGCGGTGGGACACAATCGGTGATGAAAGGCTTCATTTATGTCGAAGCGCAGCGCGCTTCCGATATCATGGCGGCCCTCGACGGCCTAATGAACGTCTATCCGCGGACTAAAATGCAAATGATTGCGATTAAGGAAATGCCCGATCTTTTGAGGGTTCATAAAACTCCACCGCTTGAGCCTGGAGCCTATGTGCGGTTGAAGCGACCTCCTAAGTATGCTGGGGATCTTGCTCAGGTTATTGATGTGACGGATACTGGTCTAGAGCTCCGAGTCAGATATGTGCCCAGATTAGATTATGGATTGCACGAAGATTTGAATGCACCACTGGATGGACCAAATGGCAAACGGAAGCGAGCACCAGCAGGTCCTCGGCCACCATCACGGTTCTTCTCTGAGGTCGAAGCTAAAAAGCGGCACGCAAAATATCTTACTGGAAACCCTCAAACCAAAACTTGGACATACTATGGAGATGAGTACGTCAATGGCTTCTGTGAAAAAGATATCAAAATCCAAGCCATCCAGGTCGCGGATGTCACCCCAACTTTGGAGGAAGTGACGAGATTTTCATCTGGAGGGGATGACGGGACGGAAAATATCGATCTGAACGCTTTGGCAGCGAGTCTCAAGGCGAGCACCGCTAATGCATCATATCTTCCCGGCGATATTGTTGAGGTGTACGAGGGTGAGCAGAAAGGAGTGAAAGGTAAAGCGGTGTCAATTCAAGGCGACATTGTAACTATGGCTGTTCTAGAAGGCGCGCTCAGAGGGCAGACGATTGAGGTACCGGTGAAGGGACTTCGGAAAAGATTCAGAGAGGGTGACCACGTCAAAGTCATTGGTGGCAGTCGGTACCGCGATGAAGTCGGTATGGTCGTCAAAATCGCCGAAGACCGTGTCACAATTCTTAGCGATCAGAATAATTCTGAAATTACAGTGTTCAGTAAGGACCTTCGGGAAGCCAGCGACTCTGGTGGTGCTTCATCTCTAGGCCAGTATGAGCTTTGGGATCTGGTTCAACTAGATCCAGCCACAGTTGCTTGCGTTGTCAAGGTTGACAGAGAGTCACTCGTCGTTTTAGACCAAAACAACCAGACTAGGACAGTCATGCCTTCACAAATTTCTAATAAAATTGAAAAACAGCGAAGAGGAGCGGTTGCAACTGACCGCGGAGGGGCTCAGATCAACATGGATGACAATGTCAAAGAGCATGGCGGTGAAATGAGGACAGGAAAGGTCATACACAGTTACCGGACGTACCTCTTCCTGCGCAACCCGGCACAGAGCACTAACGCCGGTATATTTGTTACGCGCACAAGCGCGGTCAACAGCGTGACCGCGAAGGGTATTGTTCAAGCCAGCGCTGGACCTGATCTGAATTCAATGAATCCAGCAATGAAGCGTAACCCCGCTGGGGGCGCTGGAGGAGACATGGCTCCTCCAAAGTCATTTGGCAGAGATCGCTCTATCGGTCAGACTGTCACAATTCGGAAGGGCCCGTATAAAGGACTTCTCGGTATTGTGAAAGAAACGTCGGATAATAACGCACGTGTCGAACTTCATACCAAGAACAAAACAGTCAATGTGCCCAAGGATGCGTTAGCATTTAAAGACAAACTGACAGGAGCGAGTATCGATCCAGGCACAAGAGGTGGCAGGGGCGGCTTTACACCGCGTGGCGGTAGGGGAGGTTTTGGCGGTGCAACTCCTGGTGGTGGTGGATGGGACGGTGGTCGTACACCAGGTGGGGACACAGGGCGAACGCCGGCATGGGGCGCTGGACGAAGTAAGTCTTACGAGATCCTGATAATGTGATGAAAGCTAACACCAAAAAGCACCCGCAGTGGCCAATGGTGGACGAACTCCAGCCTGGAAATCTGGCGCTGATGGAGGACGAACACCTGGATGGGCTGATGGATCGCGAACAGTCAACCCTTATGATGGTAACCGAACTTCGTATGGTGGTGGTAATCGAACTCCTGCGTGGTCAGCAGGTGGCAAAACTCCAGCATATGGGATGTCTAATGATGCCTTCAATGCCGGTTCTAAAACGCCTGGCTACAGTGGTGGTACCAGTGGAGGAGATGCCTGGGGTTCCAAGACTCCAGCTTATCAACCGACACCTGCAGCGGACAATTGGGGGTCTAGCAATCACTCTGGTGGTAATAGTTGGGGATCAAATGCGTACGATGCTCCAACTCCAGGTGCGGCAATGTCAGCACCTACTCCTGCAGCTATCAACGCTCCTACACCTGGCGCCTATTCTGCTCCTACACCAGCACCTTATAGTGCCCCTACCCCAGGGGGCGCGCCTACGCCTGCTCCAGGCTGGGGAGGTGGAGGTTGGGGTGCACCTACACCTCAAGCAATGGATGCTCCAACACCTGGTGGTCCACAAGGCTATTATGCTGCTCCAACGCCAGGAGCTTATAACGGAGGTATGCCAGAAACTCCAGCGGCGAATTGGCAGGACGACGGACCAAGATATGTTGAATAGACATCTGTGGCTGCGCCGGGATTTGACTGATACACTTCGCATGGTAGGCGTTGATTTCTTTGTTTTTCTGGGCCGACAAAAAGATACTTAGCATCAAACATGGTCATATGGTGTATTATATCTAGCAGCGAAATCACAATGGTTTTAATTCCAGAACTGATAGCCCATGTTATACTGTCCTATAAAGTCAACTGTTTTTATTAACTGAAGCAGAGAGTGAATCGTACTGGAACTTTAGTAGAAGGAGCACCGCTGGGCTGGCAGTAATCTAGATGACACGTCATTTAGTGGTAACTTAGTCTAAAGTACCAGACGATTTTTCGGTTGCTAGCAACAGCCAACTTATACTTAGCTCAATTATACATCCGAATTTGTACAACAAACTCTACCACATCAAAAAAATCCATATCACATGAATCTACCACATCACAACACCCAAAGCCCCAAACACAACCACCCATCCCAGTCCTCTCCTCTCATCCTCCCCTATCCCTCCTCAACACTACCACCCCACCCACTTAAATTAACCACCACCGGTTCCCCACCACTACGCGTAATCACCCACGTAACATCCTCTTCCCCCTCATTCACCTCTTGGTGCTCGGCCCAGGCGGGGATAAGCGCGAAGTCACCCGGCGAGAGGTTCTGGCGAGATTTGCCGTTGTCGGATATTACTTGGGGGGTGGTTAGTGGGGTGGGAGAGAAAAGAGGTGGGGAGGAGAGGGGAGGATATACTGGTGCCGTGGCCGGAGACGGCGTAGATTATGGTTTCTTGTTCGCTGGGAGACTCGTTAGTTTGAGGTTGAGTGTTGGAAAAGAAAAGAAAATCAAGGTGTGGATGTGAAGGTGATGAATGGTGATGACTGTAAGTTGTTGGTTCTTAGGAAAAGCTTCTAATCATGCTACACATATACAAATGTACGCGACAGACATAGACAGAGGGTCTATGAGTGTCTTTCACGGATGAAGTCAACACTAGATTTGACGACTCGCAAGATCTAGAAACTTTTATTTTTTGGGCTATCTGGCATCCCTCATGTCGAGGTTTTCAAGAAAAGGTTCACATCATAATAATGACCCTAAACCGTCTGAGAAAGTACATTGACCGAGAAGAATATGGACTGCGATTTAAGTTATAGACTCCGAGGCTTCTCGAATTCTTCTAATAAATTACTGTTCAGTTTGTGGTCGTCATCAATGATCTAGCAGACCTCTGACAATGTACGTTCAAACTTTCTTGCATGTAATACACAATAGGCTTCGTACAGGATGATGAAATTGAAATATCATCTATATCTTGCAGCTCTTGATGCCGGATTGCTAAGTACTGAGACAATTCGTGGTATACTATCGAGTTACAAACTACTCAAACAACTCTTGATTTACTAGATCATGAGTTGAGTTGAGTTTGGGTACTACATTAACTAAATTGACGATTTGGTGGTAATCTAAGCATTGCAGAAATTTACAATCATTTCAGGATCAGAATCAAATGATCTTAAGATGTCTTATACTTGTAAGAAACCTGGCAAGCTCTTGCTATTCCGTTCAAAACGATGAATGAGCCGCAGACAGATAATCATGTAGATGTCCAGCCGTATTTCGCAGATATTATGAGACTCGCCTCGTTAAATAGTACCAAAAGATAATGCCCGAACCACCTCGATAGAAAGAGATATTAAAAAAGCGTAGAACTTACCCGTGATGATGAACCGCGGACGCCGTGTGAGGATGTGCAATCATGACTATTGATATTCATCCACAGTTAGCGATGATGATTTTCTTGCCTTTTGAAATTACAATGGCTGTGACAACGAGATAAAATGATGGTTAGTCATGGGAGCCTGCGTCGTCTTATCTCCAGAGCGGAGTCATATGTGCGGGCCCGAGCATTGTAATGTCTTCATCTGGTCAGGTTGCAGCCGTGTTGGTGGGGTAAAGGTTCCTACATGAGTATTGTTGTACAAGATAGCCAGTAGAAAACTGTAGGCATCCAACGGCTAGACTTAAGCAATGAAACAAGACAGCCAAGTTTGGTGCAAGACGGCTCAATCTTATGATGGAAAGCTTGTAACCCAAAGCGATACATTTTGAAGACAGCGGTCTGTTGCATGATAGCAGTGAGCGCAGGTATATGATTAAAATCATGGTACGTAGACTTTCTGCGGTCATTGACAGTTGTATCTCGGCAACATGGGAGGGCGGCAGAATCAAGAAAATAGAAGCAACGAACCTGATGCGCATATCTTGTCAGATTTGTTGACAATGGCCCCCTTTCGAATCATCCCCTCCGTCTGACCAGTGCTGTCATCCAGCTCGGATGCCTTAGTGACATGCACGGGACGCGGTATGACCATTGGAATGATATCGTTGATGATGGGGAGTAAGGAGGTCATGGGTGACAGCGGAAATAATTGCTGAAGCTTGAAGGGTTGAAGTTACAGAATCTGGGGAAGGGAAGTTGCTTCTAACGAAGTGCATGCAGATTGTACAGCACTAAGAAGTTGTCCAAGTTGCTGATTAGCTATTTGTGGCGTCGTCATTTTCTCAGTCGTTCTTCCACCAATGTCTTTCACCAAGGCCGTGGATGGACAATTGTGATAGTCTGATCAGCTAAGAAGGAGTAGTTAGACCTCGGCTGCTCTTGTTAAGGCTTGGAGGTTAGAGTATTCTGGAGAGTATTCTGGAGAGTATTCTGGAGAGTATTCTGGAGAGTATTCTGGAGAGTACTTGTCTAAACCACCCCCATATCTAGTAAGCAAGCACGTCAATGGAGGGTTTCCGGTCTCGGTGGCAGGTGCTGGGACAGGCATGGAGAATCTCCAGGCTCTCCCGCCGCCGCGGGTCGATTTCCACACGGGAAAGCAAAAGCATACCTGCCTGTTCTTGGCAGCCGGGCTTGCAGTCGAAATGGGAAGCGGGGAGCATACGCGACATCAAGACAGTTGAATAGTGCCCATCGTGTTGCTATTTTTGGATTGATTGATGCAGCTGTGAAAGACTGTTATATTGATTCTCGAGTCGTCACCAATAGAACAACTCATCGTCATAAAAGACGGCAACGGCGTTGATACGGCGTTGATACGGCGCGGGCTCGAGACAGCATCTGCGTATTTCCCATGCTTGCTCGCCACGAGGATTCCGCGGCTCCGATGGACTGGGACAGTCTCTCAGTTTATCAGCGGTGGAGGGTGGTGGAGGGTGGTCAGAGCTCCTTGCAGTCTTCTTTTCTTCCCGCCCACGCTGGAAGAGGCACGGACGGACAATCACATCGACCGCATCTCGCATCCACCAGCATCCCAAAAATTCAAGACCATGTCGCATGGTTCTGTTGCCGTTGCCGTTGCTCACGACATCTGCGAGCTGTCTCGTCACAATCCATCTGCGGCAACAAGACGGCCAGAGACAGCACGACGGCGGCATAGTCAATAATCATGTCGTGCTGATAAGAACAAGGCTAGGCTGAGTACTGCCGTCCATTTTCGACCTTCTCCCTCGTACCTTACCGTACCGTATTTCTCCTCATACTCGATACAACCTGGATGGTTAAGAATCGAAGCCGCGACTGCTTGTTATCTACGGCGGTGTGTCTCGCATGATGGCACGGAATCGACAAACTTATCGTCATCCTCTGATAAATCGCTGCTCTTTTGCTGCTCCGAACCCGGTTGCACGGCCTAGGTAGGTACACCCTTTCCATCCTTCAACCCAAGTCTAGATTCAACGACTCCCTCCACAACCCCAACGTCGAGCGTGGAGAGCAAACCAAATCCGACCGCGTTGACGCCCGTCGCCCCCCCGCGTGCAGCCAGCAGCTCCAGCACCAGCACCAGCTCCAGCGAAAGCCAAGAGACCCATCTGGGTGCTTGCACAGGAGACTTGCTCTGAGTGGGACGCTAAGGGCACGACGACCAGGAATTACGCTCAAAAGCCGATCGGGCGACTGTGAACTGCCGCATAAAGTCGTACCTTCATCACTTCGTCCGAAAGAGGAAGCTCAAAACCACTTTTGCAACTTAGCATCAACCGTGGCTGCCAAGCGCTGGTGAAGAACACCTCTAATCTTTGCAATTCTATTCGAGCATCGTCCATTCGCTCTCCTCACCATCACTCACCCCCGGCCGTCTGCCCCTTCACCCCCAAGAAACGGTGGCGTACTGCAGCCCAGGACCGCTGCTCAGTCCCCAGATATCTCGGAGCGATTGTTGAGATTCGCGAGCGCACAGGCTCGAGGCGACAAGGTCATTGCTTCCGAGAGACGGTCATGTATCGATGCAGCGCCAGAGGCTGATCAAACAAAATCTTCCCTTGAGCTGTTTTGCCGATCTTAGGACCTTCCACATTGGGAACTCTCGTACTATACTCAGAAGGAGAGTCGGAAGAAATCTTAAAGAGAGAACTGAGTGACAAGTCTCGGGCAACTACCCAGAAACGAGGCAAGATGCGTTGCTCCTCGTCTTCTCCAGAGCCTTCCAACATGCCCAACATGCCAGATGAAGAAGTCTTCTCTATGAACAACAACGATGTCTACTTGCATGGCCGTGTCGATCCCGGTGGTAAGTACTGTTGGTGTGCTCAGCTCCTTTGCCTACAGCAACGCTTCTCTATGCTTCTCGAAAACAGTCTCAAGTGAAACGTTTTGAATCTTCGTATCACAAATATCAAGATACAACTAAAGCTGACTCCAAATGCCTCAGTGGACTCAAACATTTCTCTTTTGGAAACAGTCGACACACCAGAAACATCAACCCGCGCTCAAAGACTGAAGGATCTAGAGTCGGTTGGAATAGCCAACCATCAGACCCTCCATGGATTAATAAGTACGTATTTTCTGACCTCCTTACCCCGATCTCTTGTATCTGTGTTCCGATTATGCCTCGTTCTTTACTGCACGAGCCTGTTTGATAGAGTATCGGTGCTGACGATTGATATCTCCAAAAGATGTAGCGGCCGCGTCGCATCCAGATAAATGCTTTCTTCTCTCAACATTGCCGGCCGAACTGATAGACACTATTATGCAATTACTTGAACCAGAGGACCTTATTTCTGCCTCTCACACCTGTAGAGCACTATCTCAGCACGCGAGATCAGACATTTGCTGGCAACATCATGTCCAAAAGAACATTCCTGGAGTAAAGCTAAAGTCGCCAAGCCCTTGCAAGACTTATCGAGAGCTGTACATGGCTCATGATCCTCGCTGGTTTTTGACCAAGTACAAGATTTGGTTCTCGGATTACTTCCTGCTTGGGAAGATAATCATCTGCCGATACGATCCTCGACGTGGGTGCATTGAAGGCTATCGTTTGCTCGCAGAGAAAGAGGTCACCGCCTTCGACCCGTGGGAAGCGGACGATGAAGTTCTGATCCACTCTTTTGCACCACGACCTCGGCTTCACATGGACAAGCCTGTTATCCAATTCGACTTGCCCAAAACCGACTCGCTGAGGAGGTCTTCGAGGTTGAGGGCATCGGCTCAGCGATCCTCGACAGAAGTTCCAATGCGGATCGACGCAGAAAGACAGCCACATGGCGTGTTCTCAAATTTCATTCCTGCTCGGCCGTGGCCTGATAATGATCTCGAGAACGTGGACTATTGGCCCCCTAAAGCCATCCCCGCAAGGCATAGAGTGCGGATTGGAGAAGATGAAGGCTTTGTACCCCTTGGTAACCGTCCTGTAAAACGGTCTGAGGCTACAGACCAGGCCTTTCGAGTTCGAAGATGGATGGAGATGAACAATAATCAAGGGCGGAGTGTACCAGGGGTACATCTCGGCGAGGAAATACATACTTATTCTACACTCGACCCAAGCCTGTACACACCTACAGAAGAAAAGCCATTCAGGGGTATTTGGGTTGGAGACTACAGTGGTCACGGGTGCGAGTTTCTGCTCATGAATCAGCCAGATGATGAAGAGCCCTTTGATGAAACATCTGTGGTGCAAGCAGAAGATGAAACTGTGGATGAGTGGGAAGCTCGCAAGAAAATAGAGCGTAATTATCGTGGAAAACTAGAGGCGATAAAACTGACTGGCGATCCAAATATCCCTCGCGGGCAGTATACCTTTGTTGCCGACGACATTGGATCCGGTGGTTTTATCAGAAATGCTACGGAAGAGAGGTTCAAGGGTGCTCGAGGTCAGTCAATCACCGGTATTATAACTTTATTAACTGACACGACGTAGTGGTCAAATCGCGAGGGCATATCGCAGCACGAATGTTCAGAAATCCCAAATACATTGAGAGCCAGCTAATCATGATAAGCCACGACAGATTGGCTCAGTATTGGGTCGGATTTGGACACATCAGCTTCTATCAACGGGTTGACATCGATCAATTCCTGTCACCTCTGAATGACCCGCCTCCCGCCACTCTGAGAGATGGGCACCTTGTGGGCTCTTTTCTAGACCACTGAGTCACATCGTAAACATATCGCTTGTACAGTTTTCTTGAACTCTGATTCTGGATATAATCTTTGGCATTATACTACATAATTGAATGGCGAAATGACGGGGATCATAGCCACGGCGTTGGGGAGCAGGAGAATACTTAGCTCTCGATAACGCAAGAGCGAAATTGTATAGTATTCGACCATGAATAATATTCTTCCTAGAAACCCATGTCCAAAATGCAATCGTACCGCGCCCCTTTCGGGCAACTTCCTCGCTTGTGGATTAGCCCAGCTTCTCCATATCTCATGCGCATAATAAACAAGCCGGGTATTCAGGTCACCGCAAGTTCGTATATGTACAAGGGCCGTTTTCACTCACGTAAAATACAAATTGAGAAGGTGGGAGTTAGTCTGTTGATGGATCATCGGTGTTTCCAAGGGGTCCTTCGGCTCCAAGACTTGTTGTCGAAACTAATCACTGTTGAGGAGTCGAAAATATAGTGGTTTGCATGCTTCCCTTGATCCATTGGGTAGGTGTACAACGGCTGTTTAAGGGGCGAGAGTGCCTTAATTTGGGTAATTAGCTTTTTTGATTAAGCTTAAATTGAGGATCTTCGATATTGATTGTTGCAGATATGCAGCAAAATGTGGCTCAAATGGACGGTGGTTGAGTGTCGTGGGATGAAGAGCCCTGGAGGTGTGTCACATGTTAAGGTCAGTTGCGATGAGGTCACCGCCTTCATCCTTGTTCCCACGACGGCAAAACTTTTGTTGGAGGGGATGCTTTGCCTTCGTGACGACAGCGGCTTTGACGAGTCTACGAGGTGCAATTTATTGTTTGCACAATACAGACGTTAGGAATACAGTGATTTCCTAATCATTTGCTATCTCAAATTTCTGCCGCTTGATCATTCAGTAAGACACCTTCGAAACATGTTTAGATGCGTGTTGACCTTTGTAGCAACTCGAGTTTTTGGACAGAATTTAGTCAGGGCAGCCAGCCGCAGAAAGTCGACTCCTTGGAACATACAGGGAATTAGATAAAATGGCGCACAATTACATCCTCCAGGTCACTACGGGAACGGAGTATGACATTACCAAACATCAAATCGTTCCAGTAAATTCCCCGAAGACGACTAGGATAGAAAGTGAGGATGTTACTGTGGAATTAAACGTTAGGATACAGGTATGTGATATTTAGAACCTGCCCTTAGATCTGTAGGAGATTTGAGTTGGAGCTCACTGTCTTGGGGGACGGAGAATTTCTGAAAACGAAAGTCAGAAGATTGTCTCGCGAACTAGCAAACAGAATTCGGGTTTTGAATATCCAAGTTGAGTCAGACCTGGCTGACTTGACTGTTTTTCAGAACTACCGCGGACTTCCCAGAGAGTCTCCCTCGACCTCTCCATATTTCGACCTCCCACCCCACAACACAGCAAAAGATCAATACTCAATTGCTTTCAAATTTACGCCGAAATCCACTATAAATGGCAACGACTTAGTATTTGGCAACGACTTCGATCACCCAATCCGCGATCGGCTGCCACCAGGATTCAGTACAGCGTTCAAAATTGTGAAGTGGGCTGTTGATCCAGGACTTGACGGGGATGTCTATGCTGATAAGCCGTATTTGTATGGTCCTGCTGCATCTTCAGTAAATATTTTGAGTGTGGGCGACAGAGAAAAGGTCAAAGACGACGATGAAGAGGATGATGACGACGGGGAAGAGGTAGAAGACGTTGGACTGATTTTTGAAGAAGGCGGTGATGCCGATGGCATAGCAGCCAGGAAAGAGATTGGTGTTCCAGATGCAATTGCCGCGAGAAAGAAGTTTTTCTTGAATGAGGAAAACAGGAAAACCTGGAGTTTTAAGGAAGGGGTAGCATACGGCTGTGACTTTTATAATCCTTATTTGGATTTCAATGGTAGGTTTTCGATTTTCTCGGCCTCACCTGGATACGCGCTGATTTAATATTCCCAGACTTCGCCCTTCGACTGCCCGGCTTCACAATGCCCATCATGAAATACTGGGACGGACAAGGCCTTCGGTAAGTTTAATTTGCTAATGTTGCTAATTTTCGACCACAATCATACCAACACTCTTTGCTTCTTCTTAGGGAACAAAAGCGCTCACATACGCTCAGATATGTGCTCAAGAACCGCGCCACGGACAAAGTCTTATTCGTCGTCCTCTTCACGCTATATCTGAAAGAAGACGTAAACGAGGATGGAACCTTGAAAGAGGGTGTGGAGGGAGGAAAACCTCTAGATTTGCTTAGCGAGGATGATAAAAAGAGATATGAAGCTGCTAAGAATGGAGAGACTCCTGCTCCTGCAGCGTCGAATGCCAAGGCCGAGGGTAAAGAGAACGAGAAGACGAGCTATACTAATGACGATGATGTAGATTGAAGGCGTAGCCGCGTAAAACAGAGTGTGCTGTATTGCTGGATTATAGAGATACACAGGACAGAATACCTGGGAGAGTTTAAAGATGAGACAGGCAAGCAACATGCAGTTGCTCACTAATAGATTACATGATTTGGTGTAGCGATGCTGAATCCGGGTTACATGCAAAGAGAAGAACGAACTGGCCTGGTCCTCGGTAAGACGTCGACTTGAGATATCACGAAGCTCAGCGCGTATTTTCAGGCACCTGGTATTGGAGTTATAATCTTCTATGCCTTTAATATGACTCCAATACTATAGAGGGAATCGGGCGCGACCGGCCCCTCCATGTCCTTTTCCCATGCCGTCAACAGACTCAAGCGCTATCATGAACTGGTTCGGAGCTTCATTAAGCTAGCACACGCCAGCTATTTCATTCATCGTGTTTAAGGATCATCCTCATTCTCAGCACCTTATATGTTCCCTTCCCCGCAGCGCTGTAATATCAACATTTCAATGCAAGGACCACGTGCCAAGTCCCTCCTTGGCATAGAAAGGATGCGTTTGCAGAATGATTAGTGTCAGAACGTGCAACAGGATGAGAATATTCAGAGCTTGACACCCCAGATACCACGTCCTCCGCTAACACCTAACCAATTAGAACCATCATTGTTCAGACCACTATGTGGTGCCCAGCTGATGTTGCCAACTTCATAATCGCACTGCCAGCTCGCGGCAGGACCTCTACTGTTGTCTGGCAGAGGGGCTCCGTTCAAAGCCGGCCCAGGTGGTGCAAGTGCGGTGCTTTGACTTAGTAGATCCCATATGAGAACCAGAGAGTCGTCTGCACCTGACGCAAGTGTTCCACGGCGGGATTGGGACCACTCAATGCAGTTGACGGAGGCCGAATGACCACGAAGTTCTAACAGTGCCTGGCCCGGCTGCCTCACGTCAAGAATCCGGATGATGTTGGAGTCCTGAGAGAAGGTAGCAAGAAGGTGTTGGTCGTGAGGAGATGCCGCTAATCGAAGTAGAGGTGGAGCGTATGACATTGTTTGTTGTGCCAACGTAGGACTTATTCTTCCACCACCGGGACTCGTATCTACTGAATATTAATATAGCTCTCTTTAGTACATATATTTCCCCATACCTTTATCGTCTTTAGAGCTCGGTTCGTAAATGATCGTACTGTGCTCTAAACTCCTTAGGTCGAACATTCGAACACTCCCATCCGCACCACAACTGACAAACACGTCGGTGCTCTCGGCGCAAAACCTGACATCAAACACTTCTTTATCGTGAGCTATCAGCTGAGTTTTGGCCGTGAGGGTCGGTATATCCCAAATTGTACATGTGGTGTCTATACTAGATGTAATAATCAGGCTAGGAGACACGGTGTTCCAGTCCAGTGACGTTAATGGTGCGGTGTGTTCAGGTGTCTTTGAGTTGGAGAGGAGAGCCAATGGCGTGAGTTTACTCGCCGGCTGATCCCGTCCATGGTTTGTCCTTTGGGTTATATTGTTCCCTGGAGAAGGAAGTGGTGTCTCTGATGGCAACGACCATAGCCTCAAATGGTCGCCAGAAGTGGCAAGTAAATCCGTCGATTGCTTCTGCGATGAAGGTGGCTCCCAAAGCAATCTTGTTACTGGATATGAATGTGTTGCTTCGGCGATTTTAACAAAGTCCAGACCGTATTTGGAAGCTCCTGGGGTATATGATTCAGAAGGGGAAGGAGTGATATGGGAATCGAGGATTTGAATCTATTGTATATAGTGATCAGTAACTATTCAGCGTTCCGGAGGTAAAGAATGTCTTACAAAGTTGTGTCCGTCCTCGAGATAACTTCCGACAGCCAATTTTCCTCCATCCCGACCTTGAGCAGGCCATTTACACCAGTCGAAAGCGTAGATTGCCCAGGGAGCTAGGTAGTTACTGTTTGTAGGTACGGCGTTCGCTCCATCATAGGAGTATGGATTCGCTCCAGATGGACTTTCCAGACCGGAATCCGCACGAGGACGGATATCCGCAAGACCGAGAGGAGTATTCGACACGTTGCGCTGCGCATTTTGGGGGGTATATTTTGAGCTCGTTGGAGAGGTGAAATCGTTACCGCCAGGGGTTGTCGCACCGTATCCTCCAACATAGCTTTGTCCCTCGAACCCGGCTGGGCTCGAGCGCGTGTAATTATGAGATGATCCCATGCCCGAGGAACGAGAAGGCGTACTGTATTGATCTTGAGACATGTTTTGAGCGCCTGTTGGAACTGAGGTCGCCGAGTTAGATGATACTGGACCAGGCCTGCCGGCTTGTAGAGATCCAGGGACTTGCCCACCACTGTGATATTGAGCTGATTCGGGCGTGGCTTGCTCAATTCCAATGCGAGGGCCCGCTGGTGTGTAGTCCCGTGGAGATAAGGCGCCTCTCTGCGAAGCCATATTGTTTGCGCCGGCACTTGGGAGTGAGCGACGCTCGTCAGGCCGAGTATGTCTCGAGGTATCAAATTGAGGCGGCTGGTTCACAGTGCTGCTCGATGGCACCACTGCGTTCGGATTTGGGGAGGTGGAACCGTATGCTGAGGAGAATTCGGAACGGGTTGCTGGAGGCGCGCTCGAGTGCGAAGTGTTGTTCACGAAACGATCGCTGGTGGTGCTTGTTCGATTTGACAATGCTTGGTGCAGGTTGCCAGTTGGCGCGCCGATTGATCCTAAGGGTTGCGCTGCTTGCAAAATACCAGCGACAGCTCCCAAGGGCAGGTTTTGCTGCGCATTCTGTGACTGCGATGAATTCGAGGATTTAGAGTGGTGAAAGGGCATGCTAGGTCACATAAGTCAAGATATCAACAAGAGCAGGCACAATGCTCGTTTGGGCGTAGTGCTCTTTTGCTCTCCGACGACGACGACGAGGCCGATGTATGGGCATGTGTTCGTCTGCGCTTGCGGCTTAGCGAGGAGGGGCAACTCCCAAGTTCCAACCTAGAAGTAGGTAACTGGGAATTTCTTCTCTCCTTCATCAGAGACTGCCTGATTGATTCACTCACGAAGGACTCTTCGTCAATTTGGGTCCATTCATTTCAATTTGGGAACGAGTAATGAGAATAATTCCGCTCTCTTGCTACGATTGTGTGCTGGCCAGCTCCAAGCTCACCACGCCTCCATCATGACACCGTCAACCTCTCTTCTCCTCTTACCTGCTCCGCCAACTGAAATAGATGCGACAACGATTTACGCAGCCTATAGATTGCCGATTGAGGCTGTGGTGTCAGCTCTAGGGAGGCTGCCTCACACAACAACTCTTCAAGTTGTCCTCCCATGTCCGGCACTCCAAAGTCGACTCAGTCGACCCCGTTCTGAACTGTGGAGTGATGCTCAACACCTGCTTGCCAATATCTATAGTCTCATTTGTGTAGTTTGCGCGAAACTTGCTGTTGATGTCGATTGCGGTACCCCCGGATCCATAGATGCTCGGGTGCTCTTACTGGATTATGATGGAACCCGAGTAGTTTCGCAAGGAAAGGCAACTCTCGACAACGGTACTATGGGCCCAATAATTGACCTCCCCACGTTTGCTTTAACTCGGCGACATTGGCGTACCATATACAACGTAGATGGTGAGGAAGGCCAACATCTTCTTGCGGCCTACACAGGTCTTGCAAGCGAAAAGTTACCTCCTCTAAATGGCAATCTGTATCGTGTTGGAGGTGGAGTCATTATGAGGAACAACACACCGGCTCCAGTACAAGCCAGCTCCAATACCTCGATGTCCCATAGAGTCGTTGCTGTTGGTGGTACGTTCGACCATTTACACGCCGGGCACAAACTTCTGCTAACAGCGACCGCGTTATTACTCCAACCCCACGACGACACCCTGAGGATACCACTTCGTCTGATTGTTGGCATCACCGGAGATCAACTGCTGAAGAACAAGAAACATGCTGAATATTTGAGCAGCTGGAAGCAGAGACAGGATGATGTTGTGGATTTTCTAGTTTCCGTGCTCTCTTTCACGCGGCTTGGCCGCGAGAAAGAACTCGAGATCCAGGAGGTGAACGAACCCGTTCCAAATGGGAAAGGAATATTTACAAAACTCAACTCTTGTTCGGTGACAATTGAATGTGTTGAGATTCAGGATCCTTTTGGGCCTACTATCACAGACGAAAGTGTAACGGCACTCGTGGTGTCCGGTGAGACAAAGTCTGGTGGCCAAGCGGTCAACGAGAAGCGAGCAGAAAAAGGCTGGAGAGCTCTTGAAGTGTTTGAGGTCGATGTTCTTCGTGCCACAGAAGAAGATAGTGGTCACAGCGAAACAAGTTTCGAGTCCAAGATCAGCAGTTCAGCCATCCGCCAGCGAATAGCCGAGACCTCGCGAGGTTCGTCATTATGAAGACAAACTTATGTTTCCTCGATACACTACCAGCAGTTTGGGTTGTCTTTTTGAAGAGAAGTACATGAAAATCGTCTTTGCTCGACACGATGTGATACCAATTTCCAGTGCAGTACACAATCGCTAGTTTCAGAAGGGTAATAAGAATTTCTGCATTCTCATCATGCATGAATACTCTGCGGGATAAGCAGAAGTTTGCAGGATGACACCTTTTCGATCAGTTATCTGGACCGGAGTTACAGTATCAAGATTATTGAAATTAGTTAAAGGCATGAGTATAACTCTACATGCATGATGCATCTGTCTTTCTCCCCACCATCTTCTTCTACGGCTATGCATTTGTCGCCGCGAGACTTCAGCTGAATAACAAAGAGGTATGAACCAGGATTCCACGCAATTTGGGATCAATGGAGAGGCTCGCATTTCCAAGAAGGTTCGCTTGCCATGCCTGTGGAGGATTGCGTAACCAAAAGTGATGGGAGTTTTTTTGAACACATCCCATGGCACAATTCAACGGAGTCTAGACGAAAGCTGTTACATGAATGGGAATCACCTCGGTGCTGAACAGTCTGTTCATAAGGCCCTAGAAGTGCTACAGGTAATCTTACAACCAATTTCAACCTTGTCAGCATTAACTTTGCCACCTGATGCTGCATCCAATTCCAAACCAATAAGGCGACGGATATATGATGTGTCTACATAATTTAAGAAGGGAGTGGAAGGAATGCTATCGTCTTTTCCGGCATGTCTCTCAGCCACTGGGACTTTGGTGAAGCTTAGCTGAGCAGTCTCTTGATGGATATACTGTTATATAGAGGACAACCAAGAATCAAGGTCCGTGTCTCAAAAGTAAGGTTCACACCCATATTGCAGATCTTCCGTAAACCCACAGAACGCAGATGCTATATGATCTCCATAGATCGTGTTCCTCTCCCGGACGATCTTTGGATGGGCCCCAAAGGGCCCATATGGTACGAATACCTAGATAGCGCTTCGTCGAGATTTCGAAGCGACGAGATGGCTATAGGTAATGGCAGGGCAGAAGAGCCGCGGCATGAATGGCGTTAGTACTGTTGTAAGCTGCAAATATGCGATAAGGATCATTCAACTTCATACAGCTCCTCTGACGTGACGTGACATGACGAAACCTACGGCAGAGCTCTTCGATTGTCCAAAAGCGTCTCATCAGCCCCGAAGCAGACTTGCCTGCAGACAACGGAATCGCAATCATTCTCGGAGTGTGATGTGTTCTGCATCTCCTCGTCTCACACAAGCCACGACCAGATGAGATGAGCCTTGCTTTGCCCTGCAACTGCATCCGGCGTCAAATAGGAACCTGGAAGCCTCGGGCCGCTCCCGACAAGTACGTGCGCAAAAGGAATTCCGGGACTCGGAGTACTAAGCTGGGGAGTAGGAAATGCGAACTTTGGAATCTGGGATCTGAATCTGGACAACCTCTACGTCGTCAACACGGTCAACTGGCTCACAACTCAACAACTCACAACTCCTCTCCACTTCTTAAGAAAACGAAGGGACGTGAGCCACGGCCATGGCCGTGGCAAACTTCCTGGCGGTTGCGGATCTGCACGAGCGACCCATCGCACGAGACCGCTTTCGCTCCCAATGCCAGCTGCCAGCCATGCGAAGCGGTGGCCGCGTGCTAAGCGCCCATCACGTCGACCACTCATCGAGAGCGATGCGGTTTCATGGCCTGCCCTACCTACCTAGGTACTCCGTACGGCGTGGTGCAGAGGGATGCATGCTGACTATACTCGTCCGCCGTGTTGATAAGACGCAGCAGCAGACGGCGATGATTGCATATTTCGTATGATATGACCAGATACCTGCCTTCACGTAGGAAAACTCAGACCTGGCGGAGGAAAAGTTGCACTTTATCTACTTACATGTCGCTTCTTCAGCCAACTGTGCCGCGACGGGTACATTCCACGTCGCTCCAGTCTTCCTAGTCCTGGTCCGGCGCTGCAATGCAACTTCATTCGTCCACGAACTCCCAGCGGACTTCTCCCTCATACATCCTGCCGTCCATTATTCGCTGCCATTATGCGGCCCCTTTGCAAATGCCCTCGATTGGAACCAGATATGCATATGCGGGCATCACATGATTGCATATGTATGCAAGTTATACTCGGGAAAGCTGCGAGGAAGATTAAGGGCATGGTCGTCCCCTCGACATTGATGGCCCATGATTCTTCAGCCAAAATCCCACGCTCTCTTAGGACCGTCACTATCCAGCACACCATTTTCTATGCATAAATCCCTCAGAAAACGCACCTCTCGGACAATATCATAAACTCAACAGTGCGTGTGGCAGCAAGAAAAAGTGTGCCACGGATCCCCACGTCTCGATGTTGAGAGATTCCCGCACCCCACCGCCGATGGACAGGGACATCGATCTTGCTACTTTCGTTGATCTCCCGTGGAGCTTTCGTCGTGTGAGCTGGTCAGGTGTGAGTACCAAAGCTTGTCTGCCGTCTATCTTACAGGCATTTTTCCATAACCATACTGCAAATTTCGCGTCTAACAAAGTGAGCAGGATTACTAGCGGCAACATAGTCTAGAGGACTGTGTGCAGTTACCAAGATTGGTTGCTGTTGGTAGCTACTCGCTCTTGCTTCCTCTCTCGCAACATGTCACTATCGCTCGACTCGAGAAGAATTCCGGTTCACGTGTTAGACAGGATTATTGTACACCTCCTTGGGAACGTGGACCCCAGAAGGATAGGCGGCAGGTTTCATTTTGTCAGTATACAAGAGGTATCACTGGTTGTGAGAAGAGAAAGGTGGGATGATGTTGTCAACCTACGTCTTACAAGTAAAAGATTAAATGGGCTGTATCGAGTTCTCTTTGACCGCAACGCACCAGTTTTGTTACGATTGCCCCTCAGAGCTATCAAAAACATCATTCTCCACCTTTTCGATGGCATTGACCCTAGACTGGAAAACGCTCAAAAAGTTCCCTTGACACATCGCGAAAGGTCTCAAACTTCGATGTACAAAGAGTTGCAGAGGAGCAACTGGCTTGACGTGCTCAATTTCCGTCTTACCGCAAGAAGACTCAATGAACTCCACCAGGTCAAATTTGGCCCTCGTCCTAATCTTCTTAGAATGCCGCTGGAGATAAAAATCATCATTCTTGATTACTTGTCAGAAAAGCCCAAAGGAATGGTGCAAATCGAAAACAGGAGCTGCCTTAGCTTGGAGAGTTATCCTGATAGGCTTACCCCCAGCAATCCTGACGACGCACTTGGTGGTTTGCATGAGTTGAAGAATCTTGTACGTGCTCTCTTCTTGTAGCATTTCGCAACGTACTGTGCTGAACTGTACCACTGCCCGATTCTACACCCACTTTCTTAAAAGAGTCGATGTCTCATTTCACCTCATTTCCCAGTCGCAATATGCTGCCCGCGACAGCGAACGCCGCTGAAAGAAGGGGTGTCAGCATTCGGCTTTTCCAAAAGGCTGGAGATAGTTCTAACAAGTATCTTTACTAACACTTATAATTACCAGAGGCTTGTTAATTCGGATTTGTCAAAAATCTGTGCTGAGCGTTTGTTCGATCGAATTAGTGTTCGATTTTCCAAAAAGGGGTTTAGAACGTTAAGGCAGATATCTTCGCACCCAGCTATAAGCAGATATGTGAAAAAGTTAACTTATATGGTTCCTCCGTTTCATTTAGGTAACTTACCTTCTGGCCATAAAGGATGTATCTGATGTCATTCTAGGCGACAAACATTTCGAAATGTACTTGGAAGGCGAGGAAAAGGAGAGACAGCGTCAGCAGGTCTCAGGCCGTGGCAGGTGGCGGGTGGGGAAGCAGGCTTTGGTCAAGAACACCATGATTAGGGCGATGGAGCAATCCGAGCTTCGTATGAGTGAAGAGGACTTGAAGAGCCTGACACTCGCTCTCAAATCATTGCGAAACCTCGAAAGGCTAAGGCTATTCAGAGTTATGGACGAAAATGATCAGGAATACTTCAAATACCTTTGTTATAACAATGGGCAACAGTATCTGAGCTGGCGTCACGCATGCGAGCACGCGATGGAGACTTTGATTGCTGCGTTCCTCGCCTCGGACAGTCCGGCAAACATATTTGACTGCCGGTTCCTAGATATACGACCCCCAACAGGCGAAGGGAAGACCGCAAGTTTACCATATGCATCAGAGCCTTTGAAAATGGCGCTGGGACGTCTCAAAGGTTTGCTATTAAGACTCGTTAGTGATAACGGCAGTACTATGAATAGCAGGGTTGATTGGCTCTCAAATTATTGTCAACAGCTGCTACCGTGTACAGAAAATTTATCTGGCCTTCATATCGCGTTTGAAAGGGTCGTTTCAATTCCGCTGCACGACGTCTTTCATGACATGTCTTGGCATTCCATCAAATACATTGGCGTACATCTATGGTCATTAAATGGCGATGAACTTGTCAGGCTATTACTGAGATTGCCAACGCTGAGGTCCGTCCGATTAAGACAGGTGTACCTCGAAGAGGGCGACCAGAAATTGCGATGGAAAGATGTGTTGAAAGAAATCAAACAAAACCTAACCCTCGACTGGATCAGTCTTTTTGGTATTGGGTATGGAGATGGTGGACGAGCACCATATTACGTGGAAGACGAATCTTCTGAATCAGAATATCACTTACCATCATCTGATGACGAAAATGAAGACGAAGGGCATCTAAGTTCAGAGGATGATAATGAAGGAGATGAGCACGACCCCCAGGCTTTTGACATTGGTAATATTCACGGGGACGATGATGATAGTGAGGCTAGTGAAAGCGATGAGAGCGAAGAAAGCCAAACGGAAGGCAACGATATCGAAGATGATCATTATAACATACCCGATGCTGCGATGGAACCTCCAGCATCCCCAGAACATATAGGCATTTCTACATCTCAAATATGCGATTGCGAGAGGGACATCGGCGATGATGTTCCTTTTATTAACAAATTGAGATGGCAAGAGTGGGAGCGATGGACGGTCAAACGATGCCCTAATCACGATCCAGGCCACACTAGCGCAACATCGGAAACGTAGATTTCCACCCAAAGTCCAGAGTTTGACGACTAGTTGTCACCCCAGGATGGAATCTGGAAGCACTGTACGCTCAAAATGGTCGCACATCAATCTGGATTTGGTACAAATTCAGTCAAGATGTTGATGTATCTACAGCGACTAAGAAATAATATACACTGAAAGCATCTATCCGAGAGAAAGCATCCAGCAGTTCCATGATTCAGGGACATACCGTTGCATGGCTTATATAACATCGCTTGGTTTCATTTCGACGCCTTAAACAACATTATACTGACTGCTAGAGGCGGCTTAGAACACTACTGAAGGATGAACTGGACGCTGTTTCAGCTTGTATGGCATTTGGTCTACTAACGTGAGAAGCGTGGCATACAGAGGCATAGATAGGGTGCCAACGTGCCGGAATCGGTTCATATCTAGAGCAGACAGAATCCAGAATAACACTTACGGATGTTCATAACAACACCCAACTCATGACACTCCTACTTTTCATGCTGTGCTCTCCACAATCCGTAGTTCTGAGGCAAAGCAGCCATCTCAAAAGAGGACCTGACCGCCGTCAACTACGATATCGGCGCCTACGCGAATATCAGCAGACGTATCATAAATGACAGCACTCTCCGTGCGAACTCTGCCGTGCTCTTACCGTTAATATAAGTGCTTGCGGAACTGGACAAGAATACGGCAGCGCCTGTCAGCTCCGACGGCGAACCCATCCTTCCCATCGGATTCCTCGGAGTCCAGATAGATCTACACCCCGCAAGGCCATCTCCCTCGTTCAAAATCGTATCAGCATATCCTGGGCTGATGGAGTTCGTTCTGATGCCATGGATTGCCCATTCCGCGGCTAGACAATTCTTAAGTGACAACAGCGCAGCTTTGCTCACATTGTAAGCGATCTGTGGTTGAGGGTAGTTGACACGATGCCCACTGATACTGGCAGTGAACACAATACTACCACCTGTCTTTTGTGCGATCATTTGTCTAGCTGCGGCCTGAGCTACAAAGAAACTCCCTGTAGTATTAATATCCAGTGTCTTACGCCACTGCGAAGCTGTCATTTCAAGGGCATGTGTACATCCGACGACACCGGCAAAACAAAGGACAACGTCAATAGAGCCTAGAAATTTCGCCGATTCCTGAACACTAGTTGCAACGGCTGCATCATCTGTGATATCGACTATCTTGTAACCGAGCCTAGCTTTTGGAAATTCATTCTGTAATTCCTCGACTTTGATTCTCGATTTGTTTTTCTCCACATCAAAAATCATCAGACCACTTGCACCGTGTTCCAGTAGAGCTCTGGCACACGCGAATCCTAGAGTTCCAGCTCACCCAGTAACTCTACAGAACACTTGTTAGCCATTTCATATCTTCCATCTGGATACGATCGAAATTGCAACAATGTGCAATTCTTCGCTGAAGAACCCCTCGCCGCGAAAACGGATGTGGTCAGTCGAACAGACCACGCAACAAGAAATCTAAAATGTAGTTGATGATTCCAGGCTCATTTACCCTACCTCCAAGGCGCCATGTGCCAGATTCGTTTCACTGGCATCCCTTCTTGTCCACCTCAAGAACACATAGTGATGAAAGGGGACTTACATTGCATTTCCCTCAACTTGAAATCTCGCGTTGGCCCTTTCCCTGGGTGTAAGCTTGTCTTGCAGCATACGTGGTGGGGGGGTCAAAGAATGGCGGTCTCCGTTACTGAGTTTCATTTGCGGAAGTACTCGGGAAGTCAAATCCTCATCTGGTGTGGTATTTTCGGAGACTGGTTGCGTGCTTGACTTAGACGTGTATGCTCTTGTGCATTGTCTCGCGATACCTTTGTCGACTTTTTGCAAGATTGACCGAATTTATTGTTTCCTGATACAAACGAGAAGTGAAGGACGCATCGTGCGGTATCTTATTTATATTTGTTGATGTATTGGAAGAGATTTCTCGTCAAAGACCAAAATTGGTGGCCATAAGAATGATTCCCCGGGTAATTTAGTAGACTCTCTATGTTGAAGAGCAATAGAATTGAGTTTTACCATCGATTGATTATCTATAATCGTACTAGGTCAGTATGAAAGGTAGATTGGTTTGGATTTATATATCTCGATGTATGTACCTAGTCACGAGTTTTAAGCAGTTGAGGCAACTATGCCGAGTTTGTACAATGTTCAGAGGTCAACTTTGCCGAGGCTGCAAGACATCTTCCAAAACCTTTCGTAATAGATAGAGCAGGTCGTTAATAGGTTGTCCCTTTGATCTCAATAAAAAAGTTGTCCTTTTGAAGATCACACAAAAGTCTATGTTGATGGTACGCTGTTCGATGCGGGTTGGGGTGGCTGGCCATGGAATGGCATCTGAATCACCATGATTAAAACAAGGTAAGCTCGATGCAAAACATGGACATTGATACTCGAGCGTGCCCTTTTCGACTAAACAGCGTCGAACCTGCACCACCCCGCAACTACAGGAATCAGAGTCACCACTCATACCACGTTTGATAGAAGCTACACCAGAAACCACAAACCGCAGATGACCGACCTGGATGCGCATGTGAGACAAACGAGAACAAGACATAAATGTTACCGCATCCACCACCTTGGTAGCCTTTGCGAAACCGAGATGCATTCTCCTCTATGAAAATACTGGATTTACGGAACCACTGCGACCATTGCGAGCGGCCGCATTAAGAGTCAGATCATGTCGCGCTCCTCGTTCTTCTCTCGATCATCCTCTTCCGCAGACCGAAACCCTCTCCTACCAACGCACCACACACCCAGAGACGACTCTATCTCACTCCAGAATCTTTCTCTAGATAGAGAGAGTCGCCCGGCATCTCCCTCTCCTCCTCCTGCCTTCTATCGTTCCAAAAATGACGCCGCCAATCCTCGGACGTACCAAGCTTACCATCCCTACAGCGATAATAAAGAATCCACAGCAAGCGGGGGTTTCGACGAACCATTCGTCGACAGATACCATAGTGGCAATGTCAGCTCATTATCCTCCACAGGAAGGAGGATCCAGTTTGCTACTCCACCGCCGCCTATAGCGATGAGGGTTGGGCTGCCTGCGAAGCATATGGACAATGAACATGGCAGAGAACCCAACAAAGTGGAGATCAGAAGAAATGTACACAATCAGTTTCTATTGTTGGAACGCAGGGAAAGGTCTATTCAGACGGAACTACAAACATATCTTGACGCTCAGTCCGAGGGTCTTATACAAGGGCTCGACCGCGAGAGCCTCCCTGGTAGGAGTAGCCTAGGAGGAAGCGATGCTGGAAGCAGCACACCAACATCCCGCAGTGTCCGAAATCACGGTTTGAATGGTTCGGGCGTCATACCAGTACGCCAACCCCGGCAGAAACGAATAGGACTTCGAGGTGCTCGTCGCGGTTTATTACGGGGCGTGTCCGAGCTAGTTATGGTGAAAGAAGGCCAACTTCTTATTATTTCAGATGAAGTCGCGCGCCGTAAGGATGCTCTTTCTCAGCTTTCGATCTGGGAAGAGCGCATCTTGGCCGCAGAGACGGAATTCAAAAAAGGCAAATCCCAAGACGAGACCAGAGAACTAGAGGAGTTGAGAGAGGAGGAAACTGCTGTAGAGCATGAGATAGCAGAGCTAGAGGAGAGATTGACGCAGATGAAGGCAAGGAAGAAGTGGCTTGCCGAGAGGATCAAAGAGAGAGTAAATAGGGAAGAGAGTCGACTGAGTAGTTGGCGAGGGGCGATCAGAGAAGCGGAGAGAGAAGTGCGAGGATTTTTGAAGAGACCTCCAGTTGAGACTAGCACAGTCTTGAGCGGCGAAGAAGGCTTTCTGTCTCTTCCTCCTGCGCGAAGGACGTTGGCCATGGCGAGAGAGTGTTGGGAAAGGGAAATTGCACAATTATCTTCAAAGAATGAAGATGTTGAAGTTGAACGACAAGCGCTGGAAGACGGCGCAGGCTTGTGGCAAGATGTGGTTGATATCGTTAACAGCTTTGAGGACGAGTTGAAGAAAGACATGTCTAGCCCTGGTGGCCATGACGTCGAAGTGCTCCAGGGGCATGTTACCAAGATGGGAAGCGCCATAGACCGTTTGGCTTCCGCGGTGCAAACAGCAGAGGATAACAAATGGAACCTCTTGATTTGTGCTATCTGTGCCGAACTCGAAGCCTTTAAAGAGGGTAAACAGCTTTTGCAAAAGACTGCGGGGTTCATCTCTCATGCGGAGAGTGTTGTGAAACAAGACCTTGGTAGTGTCAGTGGTGTTAGTGCTGAAGAAAGTGACCACAAATCCGAGAATAGGACTACAAGTAGTAATAAGGAAAGCCCAAGTTTGGATATGCGGGTGGAGGCAGACGAAAGCGAAGATGAGGGTCCGAATTTGGCAGAGTTATTGGTTGAGGATAGTCATTGATTATCTCTAGGCTTTTGATTATACCCTTAGATGTCTTACAATAATAGTACTGATACCCCAGAGCTCTTGTCCTGAACAAAACCTATCCACAGCTTATAACTCATGGTCTCAAGGCAAGTTGTCCGAGCTGTTTGGTGAGTCGATAAGATCTGATTTCATATTTTGCTGATTAATGAAACAACGAGCATCGCCCAGGTGGCGGAATTCCATTGCTTTGGCCAGTTGAGACGTTGTATGAGAGGAATATAGTATGAAGACTAATGGGACACAATCTTCGGGAGGCAGTAGGAGCTATTACGTCAATATCCAAAATTGTAGTGCTGGAACAAGGGCCTAGATCTTCTCAAAGACCACACCAGTATACGTGAAGAATCCTTATTAATCCTAAGGGTGTGCTCGGGAAGATATAGTCATATGCGGCTACAACACCTTAGTACAATCGCTACATAATACTCTATCAGCGCTCAGGATAGAAGCAATTGCTACAACTAGTAATGTCAATGACACTAGATATAGATAGGTAGGACTACTTCGCGTCCCATAGCAAAGAAAATACCGGGCAGAATCTGGCCTAATAGATAACTCGGGAAGAGCATTAGGATCAGACTACCATACCAACTCAGCCATGTTTCAATCCACTACGCCATGAAAATGTGAACCGCTACTGATTTACATTTAGTTTGCAATTTCAGAGTCCTAAAATCCCTAGCCGACAGTGCATGTTCTTATTGATGTGTAGGAATCCACATCCTGGCAACTTGAAATCGACCACAAGTCGCCATTAACTTTAGACCAAGGAAATAAACGCTGGTTCGTATGCCATCTGTTTGATTGAACGCGGCATTCTCGAGATGTCTATTAATCCTGAGTAGCACTGCTTGAAAAAGTAGAGACATCGCCTTTCGCCATACCCGCAATCTGCAAACGCAGTCCAAAGTTCAACACCTTAACGCCCTAGACCTTTACAAGTCCAAATGCCCATGCTGTCCGATTTTCTCTCACTATGGAATCGCCGCCTTCGCGAGCGTGTCCGTCGCCGGTGGATTCGATGTTGATTTCTTCGCTATCTGTATGTCGTGGCCTTGATTCCGCGCATGCTTATCGTTTCCTTTCGAAAAATCCGCTCGACCCAGCTAATGCAACCGAAGTGTCCATCACCCACTCGCCGACGTCCAGATATTTTCCAATCCACACATTGACATCTTTGTTCTCAGAGATGGATTCTTTCTTGAAACTGGGCCTAAGGTCCCGGAGCATGGGACTCGTCAGCTGGTGTGCTCTCAAATGCGGTCTCTATTAGGAGAAGGGTGCCTAATGAGGGGGATGGTTTCGCGAAAGTTTGCTTCACAGGTAGACAGCCGACGAGTCGGAACAAGATATGAGATAGAACGTACGTTAAGCCGGTGGATCGTTTCATGCCAGCCAGAATGGTGGAGACTAAAGAACGGATTAGCAAACAGTCGAAGGACATTCTCTCCAAAGGTAGGCGTACTGAGAACAGCATCAAATGCGTAGTGAGTTAACCTTCCGAGCTTTCCCCATAACCCAAATGTCAGTAAGTTGAGAAACTGGGGCGATTAGGTTCCGTATGCATCAAGCAGTGACTAGGAGCGTAAGGGACTAGAGACTCACCACCATGGTTACTTGCCTTGCTTGTTGGTTACGGGTATGTGTAATGGCCAGGGAAAAGGTTGGGAAAGGGTTCTCAGTCGAAGCTCTCGTGTGTGCTGGAGTTGTACGTCGGAACTTGCTTTGTTTAGTCTCGGAGCCTGGTTGCTGTGCACCTGCCAGCACCATCAGGCTAGCCGACCCGGTGAACGCGCAACCGGGCTCCCGAATTATCGGTCCGGTCCACCTCCGCAGAAGCCAGTTAATAAAGGCTGTGTGACCACCTACAGGACTGAATCATTATCATCCTTTTACCGAATTCGTCGTATTCATCACCTGATCGTAGAATGACGAGAATATTGATTTACTCACTCACGATCTTTGGTTTGGATGCAGCAAGACCTTGGAATGTCTTCGAGAAACCGTCGCCGACGATAGGTCTTCGAAACTATACCATGGACACGTGATACCCCCACCAGCACTTAGATCCATGGATAGCGGGAACCTAATAATCGCCCCGAGATAGCAGCCGCGCAGCCAACCATGTCGCAGCAAAGCGGTTGAGGACTTGAGCCCCTCGCTCTGGAGTCGGGCTGGCACGCTGGCCTGGCCTTGGGGGTGGGGTCCGCCATAATGGGCGCAAAACAAATACTTTCTTTTATCAAAACTGTGCAGCAACAGTTTTTACTCCTTCCACCAGTTCTGCTCACCCCATCTCCTGAAAGAATTCCCTCATCACCCGAGTGAGTATTTTTCTTCCCTCCTTCTTCCCTGCTCATTTAATTCTGTGCAAGACTCGTGGTCTCCTCATCACCATCACTTTCTCAATCGCAACGTGAAACGTTGTGTCGTCTGATTGTTGTATTGGTCGGTCTCCGAAGCTATCACCCCCACCAAGACCAAACAGTTGAGCTGAGTAACAGCTAGCACAATCGTGTCTCAAACCACCAACTGACAGAAAATATTGCAGACCTTCCTTCCTTGATCATTCAAACCTGACGATCTAAATCTCTATCAACCCCTCGAATCGTACAATCGCTCCTCTGGCTTTGCCCCGCATCGCAGAATATACATAGCTATTCCACAGCCTCGTTCTTCCACCTCCATCCTTCTCCTCAATCATGGCTACCGCGATGGACCACCTTTCGTCCGGCTCTACAAAGATCGAATGGATCTCTGCTCTCAATACTGAATACAAGCCAGCAAAGAACTATCGCCGCACATCTATTATCTGTACCATCGGCCCCAAGACAAACTCAGTCGAGGCTATAAACAAGCTCCGAACTGCCGGTCTCAATGTGGTTCGTATGAACTTCTCTCATGGCTCATATGAGTACCATCAATCCGTAATCGACAATGCTCGTGAGGCCGAAAAGGTCCAAGCTGGTCGTCAGATCGCCATTGCTTTGGATACCAAAGGTCCAGAGATCCGAACGGGAAACACCAAAGGTGACGAGGATATTCCAATCAGTGCTGGAACTGAGATCAACATCACCACTGATGAGAAGTACGCTACCGCGTGCGACGTGGAGAACATGTAAGTTATTGGTGATCCGCTCTGGCATCCAGTTCCTCTAATCACCTACTTCCAGGTATGTAGACTACAAAAACATCACCAAGGTCATCCAGAAGGGCCGCATTATCTACGTGGATGACGGAGTTCTTGCATTCGACGTGCTTGACATTATCGATGACAAGACGATTCGTGCTCGTGCCCGCAATAATGGAAAGATCTCTTCCAAAAAAGGTGTCAACCTTCCCAACACCGATGTAGACCTTCCAGCACTTTCCGAGAAGGACCAGGCAGATCTCCGGTTTGGTGTCAAGAACAATGTCGACATGGTGTTTGCCTCCTTTATTCGTCGTGGTGAAGATATCACCGCCATCCGTAAGATTCTTGGTGAAGATGGCAAGAATATTCAGATCATTGCCAAAATTGAAAACAGACAAGGTCTCAACAATTTTGCCGAAATTCTCAAGGAAACAGATGGAGTCATGGTTGCCCGTGGCGATCTCGGTATCGAGATTCCTGCTGCTGAGGTCTTCGCTGCGCAGAAAAAGATGATCGCAATGTGTAACATTGCTGGCAAGCCAGTCATCTGTGCTACACAGATGCTCGAGTCGATGATCAACAACCCACGCCCAACCCGTGCCGAAATCAGTGACGTTGGTAATGCGGTCACTGATGGAGCCGATTGTGTTATGTTGTCAGGAGAGACTGCTAAGGGCAGCTATCCAAATGAAGCTGTTAGAGAGATGAGCGAGACTTGCCTCAAGGCTGAGAACACGATCGCATATGTTTCTCACTTTGAGGAACTGACTGCCCTTGCTAAGAGACCAGTAAGCATAGTCGAGTCTTGTGCCATGGCCGCTGTCCGTGCCAGTCTGGATATGAATGCTGGTGCTTTAATCGTCCTCTCCACTAGCGGAGATAGTGCCCGTCTCCTGTCCAAGTACAGACCTGTTTGCCCAATTTTCATGGTCACGCGTAACGCCAGTGCTTCTCGCTATGGTCACTTGTATCGTGGCGTATATCCTTTCTTCTTCCCCGAACAAAAACCAGATTTCAGCAAAGTCAACTGGCAGGAGGATGTTGATCGCAGAATCAAGTGGGGTATTGCTGAGGCTATGAAGCTAGGCGTCCTTTCACAGGGTGAGACTGTTGTCGTTGTTCAGGGATGGAAGGGCGGCATGGGTAACACCAACACGTATGTTTACCTGGAAATCCCATTGTATTCAGCTACCACTAACTTTAGAACAGTCTTCGTGTCATCAAAGCCGAGAAAGACCTCGGGCTTGAAGTATAAAGTGACCATCAGATCATCGAAAACCCCGATAAAACCTCGCTTGTATAGGCTTCGGTTCTGGTGCGAGCAAATTGACCTCCGCCCATTTCATAGTTGAGGGCTCTGTCGAAAAGTCTGCAAAAACCGTTTTGAATTCCGAAAGGAAATGAAGGAAGTGGTTTACTGGAACAACCGCACGCTATGACTTATGATAGCAAGAAATGTTTATAGAGCTCAATACCAATTTTTAGTACGTTCCGTCGTGTTTTCCAGTGCGAACAGGAGTATATACAATGGACTTGTCAACCTACAGCTTTGTCAGATTTGTCCATGATGCCATACTATGATCATGTTACCACAGACTACCGTATAGAAAGAGCGGAGGTAAAGAAACCTTTGGATCTCCATTTTTGTAGATGGGGTTCGGTTATGGCATGTTTGTCGTGGCGTCGACTCGCCTTCTTTCTGGTCTTGACCTTCTACCCAAATTCTGATTTGGGTCTTATCATCGGTCGTAATTCGGAGGTTATTCTCAAATTGGCATGACTCACCTGAAGAGACGTATACACCCAACACTTGATTCATGGCTAAGCACGTCAACCCAGTTCCAAGGTTAGCTGTCATACTTTTTATTGGATCCAGGGATGTGTTCTTGAAGATTCTACAAACATTGTGACCCGCTCACATCTACTTCGACCCCCCCTGAATAAACCGCGGTGGGTCTTCTAGAAGATACGGTAAACAAGGTTATTTAGCCAATAATGACTTGAGGATATACTTATCATTCCTGGAACAAGTAAAGTCTGTATTTTATCCACTGCGGTTTACTCTGGGTGGTACGAAGTACAAGTCAACTAGGAATTTCTCTCACAAGGCCGTGACAAACGCCTTGATCTCATCCCTCAAAATCCTTTGACAATCTCTATCGTGCCAAAAATGACCTGCGCCCTTAACCTCTCTGTACCTGAACTTGTCGACCCCTTCCACCTGGAATCGTTGGGCCCAAGTTCGTAACTTTTTTACCGCCACGAAAGCATCATCATCAGCAAATAGGGCCAATGTTGGCTCCACGCCGAACTTGAATTCTGGGTCAGGAAGCCCTTTGTTTGGTCTAAAACTCCAGAGCGTGAGTAACCCCCCTACAAATCCTTGAAGGGGAGAGACTAGGAGGTAGGCGGTTCTGAATCTATCTCCCAGCCCGATTATCGGGTTGATATTATTTTCAGACGATAATCCAATGTCGTTATCCGTTAATATTTTCTCTAACGAATGATTTGATTTCCCGAGTTCACCACTCTTCCAAGAGGATGCCCAGGAGGCGTCACTGTTAGCCCTACGAGGTTGGTGCCTTGTTTGTTTCGTCAGAGATCGAACTCGATCTACGCTTTTTCTAACTCTCTCTTGTGTCTCGATTGAGAACGAATTCCTCGAGCGGTGCGAGTCGTGACTGGCTCTCCGTATTCCTTCAGTGCCGCCAGTGCGCATTCCACCGCTAGCCTTGCGAGACGTTGGACTACAAAGAAGATCGTTTGGTTGTAGACTGCGACCACGATGGTGCTGGGCGTGGAACAACGACAATTGAACGCTTATTGCTTCGCTCTGTTGCATAGCGAGACTTTCTGCTCGCATCCGAATTTCGGCATAGGCTGAGCCAGTAGCAGGACTTTGGAATGGTTCTAGAATCGAGCTAAGTATGGCAGGTAAACATGATGTTATCATTGCACCATACGAATAACCCCCCATTAAGAAGACTGGTCGAGTATCGCTGGTTTTAGCCTCCAAGCCTGCACTTGACAAGCCATCAGGGTTCATAGTTGGACTTCTAAATCTGTCGACGTGGGGAGGAGCTACTGATTGTGAGGGAACGGGAGTTAGGTTGTGCAATTCGGGCTCGGATTCGGTAAACTTGGGTTGACTCATGGGTGAGACGTTTGTGACTGGCAGCGCGAGAAGATGAATATAATATGCCATAAAACCAATAAAGGAGATGTAATCATTGTATTCCGCCAGTGACCGCCAAGAAGTACGTGCTTGGGATTGACCCGCACCCCTTGAACCAGGAAGATCAGCATACATCGCACATTGGCAGCATTTTGAAGACGCACCTGAAATTGAAAGTGCCAACACAGAAGCCAGCTTTGAGGATAGTGGACCCGATCAAGTCGACCACTGGATCGTCGTAACTACCACTAATCCAAGGTCAGACCAAACACCATGCTGCAAAAGAGCGTATTTCAAATACCCCAGAGGCGCATATGGGTGGGCAATTATGGCTGCCTTTTTATCCCAACTCTCGAGCTGGGAGAGGTTTTCCGGAGAGAGGCATGGTGGATGGTATATTCGGCATGAAAGTACCAGATCATCGTGTACGGAAGGAATAGTAAAGCTCAGAGTCGGAGGTGGGAGCATGTTGGGTACGAAGAGCTCGGAATCTGACGCGGCTCATTAAGTAAAACCCAAGACTGCTTGTTTTACGGTCGACATGATGAGGCGGCACTCCACGATCTACAGGTGAAAACGATATTGATTTCCGCTGTCAGCTTGACGTGCTTGATGACGATGCGAACAAGACGGGAGTTGTGAAGTTGGGGAGGAAAGAGGTTTGGTGTTGTCTTCGCGTAAGGGAGGGGAGGGTACCTAAGTAGTGGAGCTCCCGACACCCCTGTCTCGCAAGAGGTTAGCTCCTTGAGCGTCTTCAGTTAACAATGAAAGCAAATAGGAACTCCAGCTCGGTACTCCAAAAAAAAAACTGTCTAAGGTGAATTCCTCTCAGATTTTGTGCGTCTATCTATGTGAAGTAAGGATCTGAATTTTATGCTGTACGATAAAAGACTGTGTCATAGCCGGATGTGGGCTGCCAATCGAGGTTTCAATACCTAGGTACTCGTGCACTTCGGCACCAGCCTAGCTAGTTGCCTCGAATAGGTTAACGTTAAAGGCACCTTCTTGGGGCAATCAGCGATGGACGTTGGAACACCAACCACCCTATATTGGATGCTATGAAGGCTGTGTGTTAGTGAGCTAACCGTATTCATTCAAGTATCCATCCTTCGAACGTCAGTGGCCATCACACGTCTTGAGAAAGAGGTTAGACGTTTCATTTAATAACGAGTTGTATAAAAATACTCGTTTTGTGCCTGCTTTGCAGTCTCACAAAGTGGGAGACATCCAAAAAAAAAACAGAATAACATATCTTTGTGCTTCGCCCAAGATATTCAGAATCTGCGTTAGGGATATTTGTGACAGCCAAATACGAGAAGCTAAAACGAACAAAGCTCTCCAACATATCTAAGACAACGTGAAAACCCAAGATAAAGCTATTGTCTCCAATTCAAACCCGTATCCTCGTGAAGTTCGTTATACATGACCATCAGATGTCCCCTAGCCCATGAGGCATGTTCTACCTGAGATCGGACGACGAATGACGGCTACTACTGGCAACGGTAGCAGTCTAGAGCGCACTCTGTCTAGGCGCTCGTCCACATATCGACGTCCGCATCAATTGGCACCGATTCCTAAGCCAACTCGTGGGCCTGATGTGACACTGGGAACGCTCCCACCTCGCTCCCTAAGTCTTCGACCCTCCATCAACCCACGAAGGCCTCGTTTCTGGAGGCCAATGACAGCACTGATATCACCTTTCCAGATCTCTTTTCCGTTAGCATCGTTTCTGGCATCAATATCATTCGTCATGCCGCTGACGTCGGAGCCGGAAACATCACTGGCCGCACTTGATGTCGCACTCAGCGATTCTTCATCATCTTTTCTCCTACCTCCGGCACCCGTATTGAGATTTCCCACTGATGTATTGATTCGTAAAGGTTGTTGACTCCTGAGGGACATGTCTGTTCCAAGCGAACCCAACTGAAGTATCGGAGGACCTTGACCTGGCGCACCAGGAACATCAGCAAACTCAGACGACAACCAATTCTCACCAAATGCCGAGGAAGAACTTGTTGACCGGCCACCTCCAGCTGCCATAGCAGACGCGTTGAATACAGCAGCAGCATTTCTAGAGTCCAAAACTCCATGCAGGCGCTCGACGACTGCTTCTAGCAGCCCGTCAATTTTGTACGGACGAGCTAGTTGGAGCAGTGAGCAAAGAATTTGAGGCGTACAAAGCGGCGAGCTTGAGTGTGGTAATGAGGAAGTATACAGGTAGTGAAGGAGCGATTGCAAGGTTAAGTGTGTATGCGGCAAATAAAGTGTGCGAGGTCGGGAGGTAGGCGGGAGGCTAATGGTATCAGGTGGTATAGCGAGCGAAGATGGATCAATCGACTGGTGGTTAGAATTGGTACCCTGCGTCGATGAATTGATCAGGGTAGATGATGATGACATGTTGGACGACGCCCCAAGACTAGGTGTGATAGTAACACTACTATTTCGACTCGGGTTGTGTCTCAACATGGGATCTGGTCGAACAGTTGCAGCATCGTTGCCATCTTGAGTGGCGGCTCCTTCTCGAAGCAGCTGGACGAAATACGGTCCCCATCTTCGTGCTACTATCCGTGAGTTGACGGGGATTCGTTCACCACCGACGCAAAGGATATCCATATCAGCGAGTTCTTTTAGTCCAAGTGCACTCTGACCTAATTCCTCTGCTGCCCTTGACAAAGGGCGGCCACCAGCAGTCCAGCCAACTTTCAGACTTAGACTCAAGCTGGGTGCTGTGAATGGAGCACTGGCAGAAACAAATCCAGACATCGGCGCTCCTTTGCGGGGGTTGTCGTATAATCCAAACGCTTCAAGCTCGACCATGCAAACATTTGAGAAATTTATCCTTCGATGATTATAGTCCTCCACCAAGCTTCGTTTGCGGTTTCCAAGAATTACAAAAGTGTTTCGCCGACCCCAGAGAACGCCGCGATTCCAACTTCCCTGACTGAAAACATTTCCTCCAGCGTCGATTCGACTCCACGTCAAAGTACGTAAATCTAAAGCCCAAAGTGCGTATTCCTGTTTCGATGAGGTGAGATATGTGCCACTCACCACAAAATTGGTATCAATAATCCCACCGTTGGGAAAGCGTAGTCCAGGTGGCGAAAAGGTGCCATGCATAGGTTTTTCAGCTAGCGTTCCATCCGGAGAACGTATCTGAAGTTCCAGCTTGACATCAAGAAAGTTGTAGTTCGAGTATATTAACATTGATGATCCGGCTTCCCGCACATCTTGATTAAAATTGCTCGAGTCTGGCTTCGGCGAACTCTTTCCAAGTCGAGTGGAAACACTACTTGGGAGTGGTGCCACAACACTGCGATATGCCCCGCAACTTTTCCCCAGCTGCTGTGTACTGGTCCATTTCAGACTGCGCAGATTAAAGACGCTAATCTGCTCAATATAATGATTTGCGCTATCTTGACCTCCCACGACCACCATCTCAGCTCCGCCACTCCCGTCAATGTTCACGCCAATGGTCCCTGAGTTCGGATTTGCTCCGGCTGGATTGTGATGGAGAGCAGAATTGGGTGCATTAACAGAGGAAAAGGTAGCAGACGAGGGAAGTATTGTGGCACAGTGAGCATATCTGCCTTGGGGTGTTTCGTTCTCCTGGGTTGGAATATACGACCACACCTTTGTTGGTGCATCATAAATATAGATATCTGACATCACGACCACTTCTGGCTGTGCTTCCTGGGCGCTCTGCGTAGCAACAACTGCAGCCTGTCCCTGGACTGGGGCGGGGGACATCCCACCATAGCATACCAGTTTCGTGTCGCCGAGCGGACAAACACTATGGAAGTATCGCGGTGGTGGAATATTTCCTGATACATCTAATTTTGTCCAATGCCGACGAATGAGATCAAGTTCATAGAGGTCTGATGTTAGAGCAGGCCTAGTCCTCGACAAAATTCGTCCGCCAAATACGTACAGCTTGTCGCCCAATATGGTAGTTGTTGCACCTACCAAGGGATGAGGTTCCCTTCCAGTAGTCCTGTGAACATTGCACATAAGCCCGGAGAGATGTGTAGCTGGCGTTGTTCCGGGCGTTCCTATTGTCTGGCCCCCAGCAGAGCGTGGTTGGGCTGGGGATGGACCCGCTGATGGAGGACCATTGCTCCTCGGAGTCGTGGTGTCTTTCGAGTCATCTTCCCCAACCTGCCTTGCTGGTCCAGTACCATTGCTCTGGTTGGAGCCGAATGCTCCGCCATATGACTGGCTCCCCGATGTAGACGAGTCCATTGTGCTTGTACGGCTTCCAGCCGCACCTTGTCGAGACATCGTTGTGGGGGCCTTGGGTGTGTCTGGAGGGGAGAAGATGTTCTGAGGAGGAGGCTCTTCGGCTAACGGTGGTGACTGTGGTGGTGCTGGCAAAGGCTTTTCACGGTTCAGACTGCTCGTCCTACGCTCATGCTTCCTCGATACTCGTAGGTTTGTTTCGGTATCTGCAGCCGCTGACGCAGGTTCCGAGAGGGTTGGTAAGGAGGTCTCCCCGAGTTGGGTGGTAGGTGGTCTCGCTCGATTGCCAGACACAGATCCCCACTTCTTGATTCCTCTTCGAACACCAGAAAGAAAATCACCTCGTTCAGGAGACGGCGGAGGCTCGTCTTCGTTTGCAGAGTCGGATGGGTTCGAGAATCTGGACGGAGTCTCGAGTGCACCTGGGGCCTGCAGCGTCAGCTTGTCTGCCATATTCATACATGTTGAGGCTACGTGAAGAGCAGGTCTCAGGACTGAGTAGAGCGAAATACAGAGACCCTAGGCCGCCCGACTGCCAATGAGTAGGGTACCAAGGACAGGGCGCATCAACGTCCGTACTCGATGAAAGAGGCTTACTTTGACAGAGAAAACCGGGTCTGCTTCGCTGTAGCCGCGCTGGTCAGGAGTCAGGAAGGTACTCCGGCGCCCCAAGAACGGAGGTATCTCTTACTTTGTATATTCTAGTATGGGACAGCGGCACACTTGCCACGCGCTCGGCCAGAGAAACGGGAAAAACGTGTCCGCACAGTCCTGGGATCCCGGTGATGGTGGATTTAGTGCGGGCTTTGATGTTCTCGGGGGTCGTCTTGTACGCTGCGGGCGCGCTTAAATGTTCCAAACAGCTTGAGGACCCCAACAGGGTCAGAGCGTTTACTGGTAGATTCGCAAGACGCCCTTCTAGAAGAAAGATAGATGAACTAAAAGTCCTAAGACGTTAAAAGACGCGCAAGGCTTCTTAGCACGATGCAGTATGGACAAAGAATGAGCTGAAATAAGCTGCTGCAAGATGCATACTGCCCAACACGTACAATACTGGGGGTTGCTGGGCATGATATACCTCTACAATTATCCATTCGTCATGAAATGACAGCTCCTGGTATAGCTTAAATTTATAGGGAACATAGTCGCAAGCTTTTCCCCTTACCACACACATTGGTATACAGGTAGCACACGGCGGAGCTCTACCAGCTTGGGAAGTATATAGTTCGAGTCGGAGAGAATACAATGCAAAGAGAATATTAGAAACAGCGGACCAAAGCAACATCCAGGGAGTGTGGAAGCTTGTTACTTCCGTAAGTACTTGATTTCCTCCCCAACGAGGTAGACGACCACCAATCGTACACATTCAACGTAGAGACACCTTCCAAACGCCAACCAATGCCCGAAACACCATGCAAAATCAACCTCTGAATTACAGTTAACACGAGCACTCGCTCACTTTTTCTGCGCAGGCAATGGGGGAGGCGCCATTTTTCCTGCCCCAGTATCAACCTTTTTACTCGGTGGTGGTGGAGGTCCCATACTTCCCCCAACCTGAGTAAAAGTACCACCCTTAAACCATCTATCTTCTTCAGCTTTCCGCTTCCTGTTCATTTCAGCCTGCATTTTGGGATCAACCAATTCCAGACCCTGAACAGGGGTGAACGCAATGCTGGAAGCTGTTCCCGCACCCGCTCCAGCGGTGCTGCCGACGCCTGAAGCACGAAGCCCTTTGCCTCTTAGATCAATACCAGCGCTCGCACCTTGACCGAAACCCCGAAGTGAAGAGGCAGATCCACCAACAGGTGTTGCCCCTCCCCAGCCTTTATTCTTCGCGCTCAGTCTGGCTTTTGTGCGTTGATCGACCTGGAGATTCCGAATCCGACCTTCATTGGCTTGGCCAATCATGCCGAGTCCTTTCGTGCCTTCGCCTGTACCATACCCGACTTCCTTCTCTTCCTTACCAAAAATCATCCTGTTCTGAGCTTTACGAAGATCCGTCATGGCTGTAGCTTCCTTGGCCTTGCGAGCTCTTCGGCCTCCCCGCTTACGAGCTGGCTTGTCGTCTGGTGCAGGCAAAGCCCGCTGACCTTTATTTGGGGGTGGTTCAGTCAGTTTCTCAAGACGTTCTAAACATGATGCCTTGAGCTCCTCTCCAGTAGAACCATCTGGACTGTTGTGTACCCGATCTACACGAGCCGCGAGAACAACCTTTGCTGATACGATTCGCATGGCTTGTCTTTTCAAGTCGTTAGGGATGCCTCTAATGATGGGCGAATGATATAGGAACCCTTGTTGTCGCACTCCAACATTGGTGGCAAAGCCTGTACCCGACTGTTTCTTCGATCCAAGAGGCGGTAGATTACATGCTGGCGTCTTTGCAAGTCCAGTCAGGCCACCCGCAAAATTGAGAAGTTGTGCTGCAGTGAGGGATCCGATTAGTGCCGTCAAATTAGGCGCAAACAAGTTCATGCGAGACTGGACGTAATCCGTCAACGTTTTCTTCGCCCTGTCGAGTGCGAGAGTCATGTCGCAAGCTCGCAACACTCGGTCTAGCTCTTCATTCGTCATTTCCCTGCCTTTCGTGGTAGTCGCCTCTACTGTCACGATCATGACTGAGGGGCCATCTAGTACAGATCGCAAAGTAGCGCCCAACCGATTGTCCTTCGAAGTCTGAAGAGCCTTAATGCTATCACCATCCATAGGTCCATTTCCAATTATCGTAACAACCTTGGCGTAATCCAGCGGGTTGGTTACCAACGTCTCCAGCTCGGGGAACCGCACTGAGTAGTGATCGCGTATATATTTATGGACTATCATAATCTCCGTATCTATCGAGGTCGAAAGTGTATTAGATTGCGTGAGAAGTTTGTATTCTGGGTTGTCCTCGATAGAACCGACATGCGTAGTTTGTTTTTCTGGTGGTAACGATTGGAAGTGGCCGATTCTCTATACGTAGCTAGGTGTCAGGACTAGCACACAATGTGGCAATGTAAATAATAGATATCCATGTGACACGTATTGAGAGAGATAGGAGACTAACCTCTAAAACTGGTTCCAAAGTTCTCATGAGCTTTGCGACACTTCTAACATCGTCAACGCCGCCGAGCTCCATTTTCTCCACCTTGGCTTTGGTCTCTTCCTCATCTTCTACATCGACGCCAGTATCATTCAGACCACTCATCTCTTCGTCATCTCCGACATCCTCTTCGTCTCCGTCGAGCTCCATGCTTTCGCCATTTGCGTGTAAGGTTGGGGGGTTCGGTGCATGTGAGCCATCTTCGTCGGCGAGTAGGCCGTCGTCTTGTTGCTCACCATTCTCAGAACCAGAATCTTCGAAGTCCTGCAACAGCTCATCTGCCAGAGTCGACATTATGTGATGGCGATGAATCGCGCGAATGGACAGTTCGATTCGGTGAAAGTCTGTTTATTCAAACAGCGGCTAGTCCTGTGGTCACTAATATTTTGCCAGGCTGAGACGCTAGCGCAGCCTTGCCTGGCCAAATAAATTCCTTGGCGACTATTCGACTTCGACCGTCGCGCAACACTAGACAGCTTCAGCAACATACAACACCTGTCGTTCTTGGCGTCGCAGCGAACACAGAAGAGAACCGTCTTGCGTCAGACCGGGTACTCAGCCATATTGACTCGGCGATCTGACCTTTTCCCTTCGCATTTTCAATTCAGGAAACATCGATCATTCGCAATCATGGAGTCCGCTCGAGGACCTCCACGGGTCAAGAACAAGGCCGCAAGTGCCATCCAGATCTCTGCAGAGCAGCTCTTACGGGAAGCAGTTGATCGCCAGGAACCCGGATTACAGGCGCCGACGCAGCGATTTGCGGATCTCGAAGAACTCCATGAATTTCAAGGCAGAAAAAGGAAGGAGTTTGAGGCGTATGTGCAGAGGAATAGGATAAACATGAACAATTGGATGAGATACGCCCAATGGGAACTTGAGCAGAAGGAATTCAAGCGTGCAAGGTCGATATTCGAGAGAGCATTGGATGTAGATTCAACTAGTGTGACTCTGTGGATTCGCTATATTGAAGCGGAGATGAAATCGAGGAATATCAACCATGCAAGAAATCTACTCGATCGAGCGGTTACTATTCTGCCGCGGGTGGATAAACTATGGTACAAATATTGTTATATGGAGGAAATGCTGGGAAATGTACCAGGCACAAGACAGGTATTTGAGCGATGGATGGCTTGGGAGCCAGATGAGGCAGCATGGAGCAGCTATATCAAGTTGGAGAAGCGGTACGGGGAGTTTCAAAGAGCTCGTGACATCTTCCAGAGATTTACCATGGTGCATCCTGAACCGAGAAACTGGATTAAATGGGCTAGATTCGAAGAAGAGTATGGCACGACTGATCTTGTGAGGGAGGTGTTTGGGAATGCCATTGAAGCTCTGGGCGACGACTTTATGGATGAGCGACTATTCATCGCATATGCGAGATATGAAGCGAAACTCAAGGAATACGAGCGCGCGAGGGCTATCTACAAATATGCTCTAGATCGCCTGGCAAGGTCGAAATCGATTGGCCTCCATAAGGCGTATACAACATTCGAAAAGCAATTCGGTAATCGAGAGGGTGTAGAGGACGTGATTCTATCAAAACGGCGAGTCCAGTATGAGGAGCAGGTCAAAGAAAACCCTAAAAACTACGATGCATGGTTCGATTACGCCAGACTGGAGGAAGTGTCCGGTGATTTCGATCGGGTCCGAGATGTGTACGAGCGAGCAATAGCTCAAATTCCACCCACTCAGGAAAAGAGGCATTGGCGACGATATATATACCTTTGGGTATTTTATGCTATATGGGAGGAAATGGAGTCTAAAGACATTTCAAGGGCAAAGCAAATTTACCAGGAATGTCTAAAACTAATCCCGCATAAGAAATTCACATTTGCCAAAATCTGGCTTATGAAAGCCCAATTCGAAATACGCCAGCAACAACTCCAAGCCGCCAGGAAAACCTTGGGACAAGCAATTGGAATGTGTCCGAAAGACAAGTTGTTTAAAGGGTATATCGAATTGGAGCTCAAGCTATTTGAATTCGTTCGCTGTAGGACTCTTTATGAGAAGCATATTGAATGGAATCCGTCGAACTGCCAAGCATGGATAAAGTTCGCCGAGCTTGAACGCGGTCTTGATGATCTGGAACGTGCGCGTGCAATTTTCGAACTCGCAATCGCCCAGACTGTTCTTGATATGCCCGAGCTTCTCTGGAAGGCATACATTGATTTTGAGGAGGAGGAAGGAGAGTACGAGAGAACCAGGGCGTTGTATGAGAGACTACTAGAAAAGACTGGGCACGTCAAAGTCTGGATTAGTTACGCACATTTCGAGATCAACGTACCAGAAGATGATGAGGAAGAGGAGGAGGAAGAGAGGGAGGTTAGTGAAGGGGCTAAAGTTAGAGCAAGAAAGATATTCGAGAGGGCCTTAGATACTATGAAGGATCAGGACCTGAAGGAAGAAGTAAGAGCCCTATGTATTTTCTTTCTATCCGTGCAAGAAGCTAATTCGTTACAGCGGGTCTCCCTTTTGAATGCCTGGCTTTCTTTCGAACGTACCCATGGCTCGGCAGATGATATTGAATCGGTGCAGAAACAGATGCCACGTAAGACTAAGCGACGTCGCAAGCTGGATGATGACAGCTACGAAGAGTACATCGACTATGTTTTCCCAGCTGATGATCAACAAACACAATCTCTTTCGAACCTTCTGGCCAAGGCTGCGGCTTGGAGGCAGGCGGGTGGAACACTTACTGGCCCAGCCGGCGGTGGGGAATGAGTTATATCTTAACTCATGTTATAGACTCCAGATGTACAAAATCCTTCAGGATATCTCTTGTGCTCTTCGTTCACTTGAGCTATAACATAATACAATTGTTCCCAGGGAATAGCGTCGTATGGTTTCCACAACTTGATCATCATCTTTGTTTATATGGTCTGAAGGTAGGTCCGCCTGACCTGAGAACGGCTCGACCTCCGGATAGTGGTTACTATGTAGCTTTCCCGCTGTGTATTGCCTAAGTTCCGACACAACAGTGCCGAGTCTTTGGAGGGCCTTGCTTCAGTGCCTGCCAATTTCCGGCTTCATAATATACACTTCTGTTGCGCCACGTGGATATAGTCAAGGCAATCAAGTAGGTTGTCTCCGTGTTAGATCCGAATGGCTTGTACTCCACTGGGAGCCTTATAATGCCAGGTGTTGTCGCTTGCGAGATCGAAAGAAAGACAAGTGAGCGTCGAGGATTGTTTAGCTTCTTAAGACTATGCCAGTTCGTTGTGGGGGCACATGAATTAGCTGTCTTATGAACGAGTCGCCCAGACACGCCAGGAATATTTAGATAGCTCATAATGAGATTGACAATTGATTCTTCCTTAATTCATTTCTTCGGAAGCTTCTGTTGGTGGGAAATACACTGCTCACCCTTGGACGTTATTTGGTGAAAGCAATTTCTTGATAATGAAGGCTAGCATCCGCATAATTGGCGAGCAAGCATTTATGGTTCTCGATGTTTTGAACTTTGGGATCTACTAATCAAATTGTATGATTCAGATTAGGGTTTGTACGAAATTCTCGACGCCATTGTCTGTATTTCGGATGTTTTCTACTTTTTGCAAAGCCAGTATTCGAGTATATGTCAACCTACTACAGAAGTGCAAATATATTACCATGTGGTACAGTTTAGTCTTGGCGTACCCAATGACAGCCCAACAATGTTTGAAATCTCACCAATGACTCGATCAAATGTAGTTTCTGTAAGGATTGAAACAGCATGCTGTCGCGAGTGGAATGAGACACATGGAAGCATTTTATACTAATAACTTGATGTTACTCGGGGTACAAAGTCAAGACCTCTTTCTGGCCCTGTCGCGCGACACAAACCTTGTTCATTTCTATAATTTAGATTGGGATGTTTTGGCTTTTAGCCACTGCATTCGAAGCGCCACCACAATTTTCGTCTGTCAGACAATACCGACTACATTCAGAATACATGTCACCAGAAGATCCGATCGGGCTCTTGCAATGACCACACAAACACCATAATAGTGCTTTCAAACTTACTGGTTACTCGTTTTCCCTTCCTGGACACTGTTCATGACCTAGAAGCAGTGTTGAGTTTCTTGCGGCACAGGACATCTCGCATCAAACAGGAACGGAAACTTTCAGCAAAACATCAAATATTAGGAAGAGCGCGGAGGATTGGGTGTAGTTGGATATGTCTAAAAATGGATGATCTCGAGCGAGGTCCCTATTCCACATAATCATCTCTGAAGGACAAGAAGATACATGTATTCCTGTTGGTGGAGTGTGAAGATTTACTTCGATTCGTGGAAAGAAGCTAAGCTACTCACAATTTTGTTGTACACTTCCTCGCAAAGCATAAAATGAATGGCAGTATCTACTAACTATCTGCCAACTTAAAGAATGAATCGGAGCGGGTATTTGCTTTCGGTTGTTAACTCATCCCAAACAGAAGTCTGATAATGGTTATCTACTGGAAACAAATGGACGAAACACACCAAATATTTTCAACCTGATCGACAAATTGTCGAGTTTCGTCGGCTACTCATCTCGTCCATCGCGAGCCAAGTGCCGCTTCGCTGAAAGGAAGACCATCTATTGCCAGGCCCAACGTGTGTCCGAGACTGTAGATAGAGCTTTTGAGTCCAATAACTGTTCAGCTCAACAAGGCACTCTGAGCTCTGACAATAAGGAGATTTTGCTACCTTTCTTGGACGTTGCTCATCTACCACGTGAGCTGAAAACTGACAAGATTGAAGTGCATTTCTGCTGGTGATTTACCCGCGAAGGGTCTTCTCTGATACATTGCTAATTTGACGCACACGACAGCTCCAAGGCTGCCTCAGAAGCAAGCGAGAGATGTAGCGCCATGGTGCACATACACGATTAATATAAATTAAAGGGATATGTAAGATGCACTATAGCACTTGAATAAGATCCATTCTAATAATCGAGTGCTCCACATTACTCCGAAGTGAGAGGTGTCGGTAGGTCCTCATTCTTGACGGAGCTACCATGGTCTCGCCGGGCGCTTGATAGTTCACTGGATCGAGTTGTGAGATAAAATCAGCTAATTGCAACACATCGGTGGCTGATTTCGCTCTGTTTGATTAGGTTGAGCAATAGACTGTATAAACACCCAAAATATACAGACAGTTCGGATGAGTGCCTATCTATCAAGATATGAGTCCCATCACAGGGACAAGATAAGCAGCATTGACCTTCTGACTAGCTTGTCAAGTTTGAACTTAGATGGACTGGGGAAGGATAGACGCTTTTAATCTTGCTACTTCGACCCCCCCCTGAATAAACCGCAGTGGGTCTTCTAGAAGTTACGGTAAACTAGGCTGTTTGGCCAATAAGTAGTTGACGATATACTTATCATTGGTGTAATAAGTAAAGCCTATATTTTCCCCACTGCGGTTTATTCAGGGGAGGTCGAAGTAGTTTTCCGACAGAGTTTAAATTGCGCTATGAGCTAAAAGCAATGGACTTAGTATACGATATCGTGTCTAGTTGATTGGGATTCGTCTTTCGAATGCCACTTGTGTGGGTCCACGAGTTCCGCGAGACTCCTATATACAGAGGTATGTTCCGGGTTAGCACTATCACGCCAACTGCATGCACTACTAAAGTAAACTAAATATTGTCGTTAGCACGAACTTTCTGTCTTCAAGGATAAAATAACCGCCAGTCAACCACCTCTAATTATCGTTGTCCTGATTGCTCACACCATCAGCCTTTAGTGGGATATCATAACAGGTTTCCGGGTCTCGGACCTGACTAAGATCAGTAGGGTGACACTTGCGTTAAAAGCTGCGAACACACCAGCGTACGTTTGTCGCGAGTAAACAAGCAATAATGTGCTAGCAGTTGTGAGATGTGGGAGTGCTGGTTTTGGGAAAGGGAAGGGGCGACCAACCAAGGGATGCAGCCGCCGAATCTTGCTTGTTCCTCAGATGCCTCCAGCTTCTGCTTATGATTACGTCCCCAACAGCTATTCGTCCGGACATAACGGGTAAAGTAGCAAGTGTATTTAGAAAGGATGTAATCATGATGTAAAACTATATAGTTTGAGTTGTTGTTGTTGTTGTAAAGAATGATGGATAGCAATTGCCGACCTAGGAACGTGGTGAACCCTTCCGAACCACACTGAGGGTCGTTAATAAATCTGGGACTTGAGCCGTTTGGTGCGCCATGTGTTGAAGGTGCTTTGTAAACAACGGAAACCCTCTCGAGGTCTACCATAAGGGTCCAGAGTCCAGACAGCATCTTGTTACGAGGGCGCCAAGCAGATTTGGTTCATTCTAGGGTAAATACTTAACGCGGACCTTGATACACATTAACTACTACGGAAAATACAGGTAAGAGCTGGCCAGAGTCAAGCCCAAGTGACACTACCTTTTGGAATCGTGCCGTGCCTATCGGAAAGACGTATGAAGCCGCGAGGCGGGAGCGCAGCGCAGGTTCGTCGAGCTGCTTCGGGATAGGGAGAGAAAGCATCAGCATAGCTAGGGAGGGGGCAAGGTGAGGTATGCTTAACTAAGTGAGATATATTATTACCTGTCATCATCGGCCTGAAGTATGTGACCGTGGTTGCATAGGTAGGTATTTGTGCCGGGCCATGACTGTATTACCTATCGTCGAGTACGGAGTCCCGCGGGAAACATTGCAGACTGCGGTGGACAGATTAAGCGAGAAGCAGGCAGTAGGGCGGAGCGCAGCTGCACAGGAGATATGGAGGCATCTCTAGGGGGGAACGAGAAGTGGTAGATTTTTGAGTATAGGCTACCCTTACCAAAATTAGTACTATAGTAACCCCTTACCTATAAATAATTAATTATAACTACTCTAATTACTTAAGATACTTTAAATAAAGAGGAAATATTAATTAGTTACTTATTAAATAGATTCTATATAGGTTTCTACTCTAAAATACGTTAATCTAGTAAGAAGAAAATACTATACTCTACCTAGAGCTATTTCTTACTTTACTAAATAATATAAAACTCTATAATAATCTACTATCTTTATAGCTAAAGCTATAACTTAATATCTTAGTTAACTAATTAATTAGTATTAAATATTCGATATTATAAACGTTCTACTATAATTATAGATAAGAATAGAGAAGTCTAGTAAAGTATAATACCTCTATAATTAGAAAGATCTTAGACTAGATTCTTATAGTTCTAATTAAATAGTTACTTAGAAAATTATAAGGGTTATTAGAGAGTTATTAAGAGATTTAAATATTTCTTCTAAATAGAAGAGTATACTATATCTAGATTTTATTAAAATAGCTAAGTACTAGATTCTAAAAACTCTTTACTTTAAACTTTATAGTTTTTAAGACGTTAAGGTATTATCTATTTAGTACTACCTTAAGAAAGATAAGAATATCGAAAACTATATTTAAGAAGAAGAGAAGAAGCTTATATATACTTAATATAACTAGAGACTTAATTAGATCACTATATATCTTAAGCTTTATCTAATATCTAAAGATTAGCTTAACTTTACCTTTTATAATAAGTTCTACTTCTCGATTAGTACTATTAAAACTAAGAGAATAAAACGTTCTACTAGTATAGAATAGAGAGAGGTATTTAAGAATATTTAATATAAAAAGGTTATCTCTAAAAATATAAAAGTAAAGAATAAGAAAGTAGAAGAGTAGATAATAAATAAATACGATATCTACGTCGTAATCTAATATAACTATAAAAGAGTCTTTACCTATATAGTTAATAATAACGTAAATAAGATATAATGTAATATATATATTTAGCTTTTAAAGAAGTTATTTAAAGATCTAGAATAGCGTTATTAAGAGCTTATTCTTATATAGAATAAAGACTCTATCTATAAGTTTAAGAAAATACTAAACTAGATTAAGAAGAATAGAATAGAGGTTATTACTCTTCTTAGTATATCTATAGATTTCTCTATACTAGAGACTATAGTAAGAATCTATAAAGCTCGTTTCTATAAAAGAAGAATAGTCTCTACTAAGGCTAGAATAAAACGTTTTAAGAAGATATTTAAGGAGAAGGTTAATTAAGAGAAAATCTAGTACTAGTATAAGTTCTATACTAAGAGATTTTATAATTATAGACGTAGAGATACTTAAACTATTAAATATTAAGATATACTCTAATATTATAGCTTTATAGTCGTAAAAAGATAAATAATTAAGGTAGTTAGGTTACTATAGTACTAATCTTAGTAAGGGTAGCCTATACTTAAAAATCTACTACTTCTCGTTCCCTCTAGAGAGGCATAGAGACATGCCATTTTGAAATTGCATGATGTTAGGGCGGAGAGCACGTGATTGTACGGCATTCAACCCTGAAAAAATCATTAGATAAGGGTCTCCGGTGAGGCAATCCGACCTTTCAGGGTCCGTCGTACATCCTTTTGCTCCTTGCTCGTGCTAGCCAAATAATACTTTTCAAGTAATCAATTGAGGAGCGTCTTGTCCGCAGACGGAATGAAATGTGACTAACACGGTTTCTCTATCGGGCAACTGCTTACAGTATTGGTATTTACTTTACTCCTAAGTGATCGAACTTAATGTTATAGTACACACTAATAATAAAGTCAAGTCATCAAGACTCCTGAGCTCTGCCCGCAATTTTGCCGTTGCAGCCGTACTTTGCTTGTTCCCAATTTGGTCGACTGGGACTGGTAGTCTGGTACTCGTACAGTCCTCACATCACGGGCATTGTTCGCTGCCCAGGTGTACGAAAGGTACTCGAGCACAGTTCAAGAATGGGCTGGACTAGAACGGTCTTATAACCACTGGATCGATCCCCCACAGAGAACTCGATCGCAGTCGTCGGAATGATGTCATGCGGCATTACACGTGCATTCCCGTTTGGGAGACTTCCCAAGGGATCCCCTTCCCCTCGACCCCTCCCCCCCCCTACCCTACGAAGTTCGAATTTTCGGAAATCTCTTCCAGGTTATTTCTCTCCTGACCCGTGTGGGTCGGTGTGGCTCGTGGAAACTTGACCCCGAAACTTAAACTTTCTCCTGGGCTTCTTGCTTCTTGGCAGAGGGTCTCTCTTGCGAGCCCACTGATGACGGTTGATCACTTTCCATTTCGGGAAGACATATGTCCCTGCAGATGCAGGGAGCTGGCAGGGAGTTGGCCGCTCCACTCTACGGCGCCCCGCCTCTTGGGACGAGATCTGTAACTGCTCGATCCTCTCAACGGAGACGGCTCCGTTGCTCCTTCAGTCGCTGGAACTCACCCTCCCCTTTGACAGTGACCTTGAAGTAAACAAAGTTCAAAACAAGCGACGATACCTGCAACTGATATGTGACTCTCAAACTCTTTCCACGCGCTTGAACCGGCTGGAATTAAGAGTCAGACGTGGCTTGGTGATGCAGAATGAACGTAGATGGCTGCTTCAATCATTACTCTTCGTTCCGGCTGGAGACGGCGAGTGGGGATGGCCAAATCGCGATGGCCAGATCTAGGAAACGGTTCTTGTTCATCTGGAAGGTTGCTATGAGATCGATTTAATGGATGTTGTCCCTGCGATAGCATCAATACACCGAGGGCGCCATAGTGAAGCTGGCGGGACCCAGACGAACTGGCGGTGATGAGGCGTGAAACGTCTGTTCAACCTGTGGGTACGAGAGGTACAAACAAAGGTAAGATACGAGATTCTTGTCGGCCGACTTAGCCAAGTACTTTGAGTATTGCTCAAACGAACACAAGACAAGGCACCTCAGAGAAAAGGCAAGGCACGGTCGGTACCTAGGTACTTGTAGCTGTTGCTGTCTACTTCGTATACTACTTCGTAGTATTCCACTGTGGCAGCAAGATCTACCCAACGTCCGGAGTACTTCGTAGGTAGCTACACTCGTCTCGTATAGAGGAGACCCCTTTTCTGGTGACGTTGTGAAAGAGGGGACCACGGCGGGGTTGTGCCTGAGACGAAAGCGCAGCGCAGCGCATCCTACACAACAACTGCCGCCGAATTCACAAAAATCGGCTTCGCTTCATATTCGGGTTGTCGATGGAGTAACGCGTTCCTGTTCGGCTGGTGATGTTGTCAATAATGGTCAACGGTTGACCCATAGCCGGAGGGTCTTCTCCTGAGTTTGGACGTGCAGAGATATTTCCGAGCGGGTGTGAGGTTGCGAACCGGGGCGGGGACTGGGGGGGGGTTGAACTACCTTACGAAGCCAGCTCAATTAAGCTGCATCTGGTATCAAGCGATGCATGAAGCACACCACGTCGACGACTTCCCTGGACGTCAATTCAAGTATTATTCGGCTTGGAGGAGGTTTCGAGCCACTTCCAGTCACTGCTTCACAGCATTGGCCAGGACAAGACTTCCAAAGTTTTGCACGCTCCCACCACCCCCACCCCTCCATGCTAGGCCGAGATATGCTTCGATGTAATGGTCCGTCTAGACAGGTCGTCTGGAATGGAGCTTTCGTCATTCGCAGTCACGTCGAGACGGACCGTTCTCGTTGATCACTTCTCTCATCATTATTCTTTTCTCACTTGTCACTTGTTCGTCTGCTGCCGCTCACCATGGAGCAGTGTTCCTGGCTGGCTCTGTGGTTGTCCTCCAAGTGGCCTGCGCAGACTCTCCGAGATCCCTCGCAGAGATCGCTTGGTGTTTTAGTGGATCTGCTTGGTCCTGAGTCCTGACGGTGCGAGACTGCGAGTGCTCGAGTATCTCCAGTAGAAATGACTAGCGACGCCAACGATCGCTAGTGCCGTTGCTCAGTCTCCGCTTTACCTGCGTCGCAAGCGCAAGGAACCTCAGAACCTCAGAACCTCAGAACCTCAGAACCTGGCCTGGGAACAAGACCAGGAAAAAAGCGGGCAGGGGTGCGCCCACTTCCTTCCACTCGCTCCGGCGTGCGCCCAAAATCCCATACAAGATTCCCATCTGCTCCCATCTCCCATCTCCCATCCCCCCATCTGCCCCGTCTCTACACAGCTCGGCGACCCTTCAAAAACGACTGATAAGTTATAACCCGCGAGTCGTCCTCCCCTTTGCGCCTCACTGCTTCCGCTTCCGCTGCAACCATTTTATCACTCCTCCACAGGTGCTGGATATCTTCGCATCTTCGCATCTTCGCATCCTCGCAGTCTTAAACTCCAACCCGTACTCCGTACATAATTACCTACCTATACTTGCGACGACGTCACAGCCACTTCGCTGCAGTGGAGTCCACACCCACGCCCACGAGCTCCCCACAACACCACCCATTATTGTCCATCTTACTCCTCGCATCATTACTCTTCTCCGTCCCTCAACTCGCAATCCAGTGCCGTAAACGCTGGCTGCCACCGCACAAGTCCTCCAACTCCCCGCATATCCTGCGTGAACGACCGCGCATAACCATGGCCACCCGACCCAGCATGCACGCGCGAGACTCGTCTGGCCGAAAAGTCTCTCTTCTCAACGACGAACCTTTGCAGAGCCGCAACTCTTCTCAGTTCAGCAGCCACTCCCATCAATCGCAATCGTCCTGCGCCGGGACGGATATGAACAGATCAGCGTCCAGCTTCTCTGCACCCAGTAGTTCCGGCTCGCCTGCCATTCCCGCGCTGATCCGAGCGGATTCCTTCGACTCCCAGAATACCAGCGACGCCATGTCGCCCATCACCCCCCATTCAGAGCTGGGCCGTCAGCATTCTTACATGAATGCCGCGTCAAAGTACGAGGACCAGAGTCATTTCGACTACCAAGAGCGAATGCCATCATACCCAGACTTCTCAGTTCCCCACTACGGTGTCGCAGCGAAATCTCCCTTCGAGGATCGCAGCCCCCGCTCCCAGATGCAAGTCTATGAGGAGGATCTATACCACGACGAAAACGGAAACGTTTCCGAACGGGCCTCGAAGAGGTTCAATTGTCGCTACAGGGACACTCTGGGTTGCGACAAAACCTTCACGACGTCGGGTCATGCATCTCGACACTCCAAAATACATACGGCAGAGAAAGCCGTCCCCTGCACCTTCAAAGGCTGCCAGAAGAAATTCACACGCAACGATAACATGAAGCAACATCTCGAAACCCATTTCAAAGATCGAGCACGAGCATCGCATTCCAACAAGACTGGTTCCAAACCACCAGCTTTGACGATACATTCCGGCGTGAAGAAAAGCGGACGTGCAACCAGCCGTCCCCAAACCCCAGCCAGGACGACATCCAACACCGGCATGACCTCTATCATAGACCCTGCATTGTTCTCGCCTATCGATCGACATCATCCGGCTTTCAGCTCCCAACCATACAACACTCTCATCACCCAAACACTGGTTTCGAGACCAGTGCCGGACATGGCCAACCAAAGCCCAACATCATCGTCCAGCGGGCTTGACGCCCTCGCTGCCGCTGTGGACCTACAAAGCCACCCTTCTCGTTAATGACAGGAAACGTGCAAAGCCAAGATTTAAACCGTTTAATAGTTGCGAGTACAGCCACACTGCCTGTACGATGCATGTCATGAAAGTGCTTAGCTTTTAGGATACCATGCTGCGCATTCACCTCCTATTGTTCATTCATCACGTCTGAGTTAAGAGATTGGGGCATGCTGATGTTGTCATCAAGATTTGTACCCAACCTCTACTTTGTACATTTTTACGACGTTACGCATTTCGGCTGAATTATTTTGGTGCATTGGTTCCGGCGTTGGCGGGTAGAATATTTCTTCTCAAATTTCTTGCTCAGCGCATGAGTGGGTGCTGTCAACAAGATGTACATATTTTTAATTGCGATGCTTATTGTTTTCAAGGGCTACGCGCTCGGAAGGTTAAAAATAGGCTGGATCTCGCGGGATTGGAGGGAGGAAGGGCTTCTGAATACATGGTGGATGATACCCATTTGTACTATTTTCTGGTGCAAAGCAGATTGAGGTTGCTATCGCCGGTGTGGACGCGCTAGAATGCGTCTGCCCTCTCGGCGATGGATTGGAAGGAAATAATACATTTAATTATCTCGAATGATGTGTTCCGTGTTTTGTGTGCAGGTGATAATTATAAGGTAATTCAATCCAACCTATGTTAAAAGTTTCAATTTACATGATGCTCCGAGGCTTGGTTGTCATGTCGCAAGGATAGTCTAGGTTAGGTGGATTTCAAGCAGTTCCATTGCTCTTTGGAAATCTACATCTAAGGCGAACGGTGTATGTGCTAGAACCTAGCATAATACCAACAGACACCATTACCCCTTTCGCCTGTGCTCGTTCTCTATGGTCAGTGTAGATTGTGGGTCAGAGGAGGACATTCATCCCCTTTATCGGCATATGATTGGACAAGGTTTGGGAATAGTCCGTGATGGCATTGTCACTTTTTCGGGGAGAAGCTATCTTCAGTTCGCCGTCTTGATCCCATGTCATCAAGTAACTAACTCTGAAGCCGTGAACTCAGTTTACAATTCCAAGTCTCGCCAAATAACTGAACACAAGCTTCATTATTCTGGTACCAAACGTAAGACAAGATAATATGCTAAAACTTTTTTACATGAACTCAAACGGCCCAGTGTGGCCCGATAAATTATATACAGAAATCAGTTTACAAAGAAACCATCTTCTTTACTCCCACTGCCACTGCTCCCCTTCTTCCCCTCCTCGAAAACGGTACCAGGGAACTTGGGTATATCAAAAGTTCCCTCAGGATCCTTCCCTGTCGCCATAATGTACTCTTGAACTTTGACAACCTGATGTTTCACCTCTGCCAATAATGACACCATATCGAGTGCCACCTTCTCGTTGACGCGGGCGCCACCCTTGATAGCCGCTTCACAGATATGATATCGAGAAACACCATTGCGCAGCATCATGTCGAAAGGAGTGGTCGTCGATCCTTCTTCCTTGTAACAGCCAATACTCACACGTTCCAAGTTGGGTCGACCGAACAGTAGACCACGAATCTCGTTGGAGTAGCCATGGTAGTTGAAGAAAATCGGTTTATCTGGGGTGAACAGAGAGGCAAATTCGTCATCGGAGAGCGAATGGGGATGCTGTGTTGCGGACTCGAGAATCATAAGGTCGGTCACGTTCACAACGCGAACACGGAGAGAAGGGCATTTGCGCCGGAGAATGGCGGCTGCAGTTACAACTTCGAAGGTCAGCTCGGAACCTATGCCTACCAAAACGACGTCTGGGTTTAGTCCTTCGTCTGTCGATGCGAATTTCCACACAGAAGCACCCGCTTGACAATGCTTGTCTGCTTCCTCCACGGACAAGAATACTGGCTGTGGTTGCTTCGAGCCAACCATAAGATTGACGTAATTCTTCGACCGTAGACAATGGGCGATAGTGGAAAGGAACGTGTTCTATCGATATCAGTATTTACTTCACGTTGACAGGAGGAAAACTAACCGCATCGGGTGGGAAGTAGACTCTCGCTGCATCCGGTTTCAAGTTCAAAACCGCTCCAATGAAGCTGGGATTTTGGTGAGAAAACCCGTTGTGCTCCTGTCGTGTCCACGTGCTCGTCTCTAGATAGTTGATACTGGAAATATTTGCTCTCCAATTAGTTTCCCGTGCCATTTTGTTGAACTTGGAATATTGCACCATCATGGTGTGAATAATTCCAAGAAAACTTTCATAGGATGGGAAGATTCCGGTACGACCAGTCAAGGTGTAGCCCTGAAGAAAACCTTGACATGTATGTTCGGAGAGGATTTCGATGACACGGCCACCCTGTGCGTGCGAGAATTCGTCCCATTGAAAGTTTCGACCAGTATGTCTAAGTACAGCGTCTAACTTATTTGAAACCAACTCGTCTGGAGAGAAAATACGGAGGGACTTTGGGTTATCCACTAAGGCTTGGTCGAGGAAGTTTCCAATAGTTTTCATGCAGCTCTCTTCTCCTCCTTTCTCCACACCGAATTTTTGCCAATCCGGGAGGTTCAAAGTCTCGTGCTTTTTATACGACTCGGCCCGTTGGCCAAGTTTTTTCTCATTTTCTAATGGTATGATATTTGAGATTGCATCAACAGGTGACCCCAATTCAGTGAAGAGGTCTGAAGGCTTGTAGGACAAGAGCCATTTTTGAAGATCGGCCAGCTGATCCTTGTTCGATTTTGCGGCCATGAGGGGGACTTGGTGGGCATGGAATGAGCCTTCGACATATTCCCCGTCTACAATCTTTGGACCAGACCATCCTTTAGGGGTGCGCATGATCAGAACTGGCCACTAGAACCTGTCAGCATGAATTTTATCGAAGCGGAAGATCATCACGAACTCGTGGCTTCATGATAGGCTTGCCAGATCTAGCTGCCTTTTGGATCTTGTGAATTTCGTCAAGAGCCCACTGAAAACTTGTTGCTAGATCAAGATCCTAGTAAAGATTAGCCCTTGCAAGATCTTCAGGATAACAACACTTGCAATATTGTCCAAATCCTCAACGAATCGACATTGATACCCATACCCAGTAAACAAGGTCACCATTTCCTTGTCATCCATACACCCATAGATAGTACGCTCAGAGATTTTGAACCCATTAACGTGAACAATGGGGATTACAGCACCGCTTTCCGCCGGATCGATATACTTTGCTGCGTGCCATCTAAGAGTATGTAAGCACCTACTTCTAGATTGAAACGTTGGGGGGCAAAGGGTTCTTACGCAGCAGCAGTAGGACCAGTTTCGGCTTCACCGTCACCCACGATACAAGCTACAATCAGATCAGGGTTATCCATAACTGCACCAAACGAGACCGAAAGTGCGTAACCTAGTTCGCCACCCTCATGGATCGCTCCTGGGGTTTCAGCGTTGATGTGCGAGGGAAAACCATGGGGAGTAGAGAAGCCGGTGATTAAATTGTGGAGCCCTTGTTTGTTTTGAGTGTATTGGGGATAGAAGCGTTCAAGACTTCCTTCAAGCCATAAAGAGGCGAGGATAGCTGGTGCTCCATGACCCGGACCTACAACATAGATTGTGTCGAGGTTGTTTTTGCGAGTAAGATAGTTGAGATGTGCGTAGACCAGAGTGAGGCCTGGGCATGTTCCCCAATGGCCAAGTAGTCTAGCAGCCTAGTTAATTGAACATTCTGTGGACTATGCGAGGTACTTGTTTACTTACCTGGGTTTGATATCATCAAATGTAAGATCCCGTTCCAGATAAGCATTGTCGCTCAAAAATATCATAGCTTAGCAGTTAGTGCGTTCCTAGCATCTCTTCCTTTCTGGATCCTGATCGGTTGACTTACCAGCAGCAATGTAGTTACTCGCGCGTCTGAACAGCTCAAGACCCTTCAGATCGGCATCTTCCAGCTTCAATGTTTGGAGCTTGATTGATAGCTCAAGCACCGCATCCGGAATCAGCGAGGCCAAGGCCTGCGGGTTTGCTCTGTCAATCTCTTCCCCAGGCATGTTTACGCGTGTTATACCGTGGCCGGTCAGGAGTGAAAGAACGGTGAAGCAGGAGGAGTACTCGGAGGAAGAAGGCTGTGAAAAAGAGATCAGAGAATCAACAGCAGGCACGACGTTTATGTTGATTTTACTTGTACGTGAAGAGATAGATCAAAACAGTCGTCCTCTACCCACCACTCCGAGCTACAGAGGATAAGACGTCACTCAACGGCCGAAAGCTCCGGTTACATGGCCTAGAGGGCTAGAGGGCTAGAAGCAGTCAAACATAGGTCGACAACTAATGTTCAGCCAACGCCTTGCTGGAACGACCCGCAGGATGGCCGGCGTGTGAAAACAAGGCTAACGTCATAGCCTTCAGTATAAGAGTTGCTGAGAAGTTGAGAAGAAACAGATGCCTGGGCGCACAAACATCCGGGCTCAGAGGTGCGGTGCCATAGTCAGCACGGGGTCTTAGCTTGCTATGGCCTGACCATCTGAGAAATCGAATTCGGCTGTCGTCTGTTAGTCGACGACATGAAGGGAGAAATAGCAATATATCTAGGTACCTACAGTGCAGTGCAAAGAGTTTGCACCCATGTCAGCTTTATGCAAATAAACGAACCAATAATGAATTAGCGTCTAGGATTCTGATTTTTCTATTGGTTCGCTAAATTTTATTATGAATAGTTATGTAGACATGGGTGCAAACTCTTTGCACTACACTGTAACATGCTTAGACAATATGCCAAGATAAGATATACCCAGGTACTGTGCTCATTGATGTAATCGGAATAGGGAAAATCCCGTTCGTGCCGAAGCGGGCCCGTGCCCTGCCCATCCCATATTCCAGATCGCTGGCTCCCACTCGCTTGTGATAACGGCTTATCGCACGCAGACCGCAAACAGTACGATGAGGTGGGGGAAGCCGAGGGCTCGGAGGGGTCTATGGCATGTCGCGTCATGCCGTTTGTGGTCCCATTCCCATCCGTCTCATCCTCAGAGGAACTCGTTCGTTCCCATCGAATTCCGAGGGCTTGGGCAGCGGTAGCCGTTGGTTTGGTCTAGTATGTAGCTTTCCCATCGACTTGCGATTTCCCATTCGCATCGTTGTATTTATCCCACTACATCGTAGATCCTCCGCCCGCCTACTTTGCGCACTCATTCGGCATCAACATGGCGAAGATCATACTCTCCATTAACGCTGGATCCTCGTCGGTGAAGATATCCGTTTTCTCCGCGAGTCAAGGCCGGTCGCCAAAACAGATTGCTGAGACTCAGATTGACGGTCTTACATCGCCTCCGCCTCGACTGAAGTACACGCGTGGTTCCAAACCAATCCACAAGGGCGAAGAAGTGTCGAGCAAAATCTCGAGTCAGAATGATGCGTTCAAACACATGCTGGACATGTTGATAGGAGATCCAGAGCTGAGCGAGATCAATTCGAAAGAAGATGTTGGCATCGCATGCCATCGCGTAGTCCATGGCGGAGACTACGAGGAGCCAAAGATCATTGACAAAGAAACATACGACCATCTGGAAGTACTCACCGACCTCGCTCCGCTCCACAACTCCTCAGCTTTGGAAATCGTACGCTTTTGCATCTCGGATCTTCCCCATACGCGGAACATAGCAGTCTTCGATTCCCAGTTCCACCATACAATTCCCGAGCACATACGCACTTACCCCATAAACCAAGAGATCGCTCGGAAAAATAAATTGAGAAAATACGGCTTCCATGGAATCAGTTATTCTTTTATAACTAGAAGCGTAGCTGAATTTCTGGGCAAAGACATCGGGAAAACCAGCTTGATTATCCTCCATCTGGGCAGCGGCGCATCTGCCTGCGCTGTAAAGGATGGAAAGAGCTGGGATACTTCCATGGGACTGACACCTCTGGCGGGCTTGCCTGGTGCAACGAGAAGTGGTAGTGTTGACCCCAGGTTTGTTGTTCCACCCCCCCGTTCCGAGCCGGAGCGATACCGACTAATGTCTGCTCGTAAAAAGTCTGGTTTTTCACTACGCCTCCGACGTTGGTAAACTCTCGCCAGCCTCGACCTCTTCTTTGCACATCTCGCGCGCTGAAGAAATCCTCAATAAAGAAAGTGGATGGAAATCATTGACCGGTACCACAAACTTTGGAACGATTGCATCCTCCTCGGAGAGGTCTCACAAACTTGCATTCGACATCTTAGTCGATAGAATCTGTTCGTACATTGGAAGTTATTATGTGACTTTACATGGAAACGTGGATGCCCTCGTCTTTGCTGGTGGCATTGGGGAAAAGAGTAGCAAACTGAGAAAACGAGTCACAGAAGACGTAGGCTGCCTGGGATTTACCATTGATGAGGAAGAGAATGACAAGGAAATATCCGGCATCGTGCAAGATGTTGGAGCAAGAGACGCACGACACCGAACACTGGTGTGTGCTACTGATGAGCAGTTTGAGATGGCGAGATTGTGTGCCACGGATGAGCAGTTGTTTAGTTGAAGACAGCTAATTCATGATCAATGAAAATAATTAAAAGAGCAAAGTCGGTTTTCGCTCGGCTCGCCCTGTAGTTGGCAAAGAGCCCTCTGTCTCATCGATTAAGTTTCGAGCATGGCTTAGTTTATTATATCATACATGGTCATGTTAGCGTTCTGTTTTGCCGCTATTAGATGACCAATCCACCAGTAACCGGCTGTACAGGACGAGCCCTAATAAGAATCCTGATGTTCAGCCGGCAGATTCGGATTATAGATCCATGCTAAGAGTATTAATGTCCTGCCGGTAGGGTTAGATTGATCCCACCATTCGTTATGTCAGCAAGGCCGGTCGTGCCAGTACGATTCTGTGCGTAAGGTTCATAGCTGTCAATGTAAAGATCGTCCGATGATGTTGTGTTACGAATGTGTTCGTTAGTCTCGATAGCGTCCATCCAGGCTGCCCATCGAGTGCCACCAACGGGATCTTGCCAACCTCTGTAATGTTTCATGACTCTTGAAAGCCTGAGCATCCAAGGAGCAAACATAACGTCAACATAAGACAAGTATGGGCCCATGAAAAACGGGCCTATTGCATCCGACGAATGCACAAGCGTCTGAATAACATCTTGGAGTTTCTTTGTGTACTCGGCTTGTTTGGCAAAATCCTGATTCAGTAAAAGGGAATAGAACGCGGGTATAATTTTTCGATCAATCTGTCAAGGGTTAGATAGTGCTTTAGTAAGGACATCTAACACCTACATGACTGGCCCAAAGTCTAGCTATGGCTCTGTCTTGGGGATGGGGTGGCATCATCGGGGCGACATTGGGCATAGAGTCTTCTAGCTATTGCAATACATTAGTCGAGTCATAAAAAAAGTGGGTTGTACACACGTATTCGAGGAGGACTGTGCTGTCACTCATGCTGAAATTATTGCTGCGTAACGCAGGCACCAATCCAGCATTACTAATATCTAGAAGAGCTTGTGGTTTTTTAAGTTGGTCTACCTCTACGTATTGGTAAGGGACCCCTTTGGCTTCTAACGCGATCCAGACTCGCTGAACAAAAGGGCTAAAGGCAAGATAGATTAGCGACATGCCTTGGATGTTAAAGCGAGGCGGGAGCCAAGAAGACCTACCAATGACAACTACCATAAAGCTTGAGTTCATGGTCCTTGGAGTGTTTCTTAACGGTCATCAAGGCAGTGCCGCTAGCCTTCTTATGGTATGTTTTCTGCGTTGTAAGAAATTAGCGAAGCATTTCTACAACAGAAGCGGAAACCACCCAGGGATATAAATCATGCGTATCCCAAAATTGTTCCTGGAAGTTCATCGAAGCGGGATGTAGAAAAGTCTTACCTGCTGCTTTTTATCTTCCTTCTCCTTCTTAGACATCATACGTTGAACGCTGTTTTTCTTAACTCTATCGCTCTCGGCAAGGTCGTGTTTGTGAGGTCCTGGAACACCGTCGCCCTTGCCATTGCCACCATTGCCATTAACACGCTGGATAGTGTAATAACGCGCGCTATTCGCACCTGGGTGGCTGGCTGGATGGGTTGGATTAACAATAGACACGCCAAATTGGGAACCTTGAGCGGCCTCATTTGATCCAAAGAAGCCATTACTTGAAGCCGGCTGACCACCGTTTTCCGGCTCGAATCCAGCTTGTTGCAAGGCACCGGGGAAGTATTCGGTAATCTTGATCTTGACATCACAGAGATCACGCTCGCGAGCTGTCCTCTTGCGCTTTTTTTTGTTTGGATCATCTGACTTTGGCGTTCCTGGTGGCCGTCCCTTCAGACGACAATCCCAATAATGTGATACGAAGGGCTTTTTCTTGTACTTTTGCGTGGATCGATGAGAGTAAACGTTATCGACATGGGGGAAATATGTGTTGTATCTACCAAGGCAGGTCAGTATCAGTTGCAAACTACGGGGTGCCATGATTACTCGTCCTCGCTTAAAGTAATCATTTGATCAACGTCAAAGAGCTTCTGTCGCCATTCGTCCAGATTTGGTGGATTATCAACCAGTCTATTACTTTGGTGGCCGTTGCTCTGCTGGTCGGAACCCTCAGGTACCGGAGGGGGTGGCCCAAATAGCTCTTCTTCTTGGAGTCGGCTGATCGCATTGTGCTGGACTGGACCTCCAGTCAACATGCCGAACTGACCGCCATTGCTATGTTGTGGGGTATGGGGCAGCGGGTGAGGGCTGCCATTGTTTTGGATGTGGATTGAGGCATGGTCATCGTGGAGAGAAGTCTGGTTATCGTGCAGAGGAGGATGTGAGTCGTGTAAGGGAGGATGAGGATCGTGAAGCGGGGGGTGTGAATCGTGAAGGGTCGTGTGAGGAGGGTGACTGTCGTGAAGAGTATGGCCGGCATGGAGGGGGGAATGGTCATGGAGAGGCGCGTGTAGATGGTTTCTCTCGAAGGGGTTTTGCGACTGGAAAGCAGCATGTCCATCCTGCATGCGATTCAGCTCCTGGTAAACATGGTCCGTATCGTCGAGACCGCTGAGGTCCAAACCGGCGGTTTGCGAGGTCAAGGCATGATGGGAGAGGTGTTGCTGGCCGTGGCCATGCTGGAGATCTCGAGTAGCTTGTGGTTGGAGGCTACTGAATTGGTGATGTAGAGGATCCATCCTATACAGTACAATACATGCCGCTTTACGGTGCTGGTATCGTCGAACTGTTTATCGCAGTTTTCGTTCCCAGCGCGCTCGCTGCTTTGTAAGCAGGGATCATTGGTACAGGTGGCTGGCAGTGGGGCGTACCATATCATGTGATTTAGGACCAGCATATAACACGTGCTTGTCAGCCGTAAAATAACTCCCGTCGCTAGCTATCCGAATTACAAGTACCATTCCTGTTGTACCTAGGTAGGTACCTACCTATAGGTAGTTAGGCACGGAGCAGTTTGACATTTGTGACTTTAAGGTCAACCTCAGAGTTGACTACCTAGGTAAGGAGTTTGAGTTTAATTGGAGAGGTAGTTTAGTCACCAGTAAGTCAATGGTCGTACTAAAGAGAGGCATAGCATTTTATTGCAACTACCTAGGTACTGTGTTGCTCTCCTACTATTGCTCTCTAATACAAGTCGTGGGCTCTTAGCAAAACTTTGATTTGGTAGAAATACTATCCCATTAAAAAGTATAATGTTATAGCCCTCTGCTTACACCATCGATCGAGGTATCCATATCACCGTCGGCAAAGAAAACGGTCGCACAAGAATATTCTCTATGGAGGTCTATTTCGGTCCCTGCAGCTGCCGTACTGACAGTCAACTGTGACTATTTCGGTCCCTGCAGTCCATCTCCACGCACCAAGGCTCAAGCATCACGAGCTAGAGCATCCACAAATAGGTAGTCGATAACCATTTCCAGTCAAATAAATTCTGACCAAGGCGGGAGTATTGATCTTCCCCAACATCTCCAATGTCTTCTCTTCGCTCTGCGTGGACAGCAAACAGACCCAGCGGCTATCCGAATCACTTTCTCAGTGCACATCCGAAGTCCCGAAGCTTAACTTCACCCTCGCCTACCTGAGGTTGAATGATTTGCCCATCTCTTCGCGCCCGCACTTATCTGGACTTATCCATGCACTCCAGACCCGCTGGGCGCGTAGATGAGCTGATTGGGCCAACGATTGAATGTTGCATGCAAGACACCTCGAGCCTATTCCCGGTGAAGGCACGGATGCGGTGGGTGGGGAAAGAGTCACTGCCCTCATTGGCCCCATACAGCCGCCCATCTGCTGCCACTGCACCTCGCACCCTCTCACACAACTTCGCAACCCTCCCTCTGCCTCGCTCCCCTCTTCTTACTCGTCGCTGGCTTCCAGGTGCTGTTGGTCCAGCCCAATGTGAGCCCTCGAACTTAAGGACGCTGACAGCCAAGATGGCTGCATTTTCACGACCGCTTGCCCACCTCGTCTCTTCCTTTCCTGTCCTCTCCTCTCCTCTCCTCTCCATCTCACTCTGACCTTTCTCCTAGAGTCTGCGCCGTGGTAATCTTCATCTACCTTCAACCCACTGAGTCGACTGTGATTGTGTCTCTTTGTCTTGAGCATCTCGCCTTTGACTCATTTGCTGCGCGCCTCCTCACCCACCGGATTTGATTACCACCACGAAGATAGCCTCCTGTGTGTCTTTGCGACGCAGTGAAACGACAGCATAAAAAACGACAACGAAAGAAGAATTAGCCTCACACGATTCTCGCCATGTTCTCGAGGATATCACGCGCCCTTGCGGTGACGGCCGTCATCCTGTCGGCAGTTCAAGCACATACCGTTATCACATACCCGGGCTGGAGAGGAGACAATCTAATCACGAACGAGACATGGCCATATGGGATGCAATGGATGTATCCTTGTGAGTATTCCTCTTTTTGTATTGTTCCTGGGTCCACAAGTCCTCGATGAGCATGTTTAGCGCCATTTTCATACTAGAACTCATGTCATTCAATACCATTCTATCGACTCTATCGCTCCCATTCTTATTTCTTCCTCCTACGGGGAAATATTTCTTTTGAGCAGGGGTTATACGCCTTTTCTTTGGCATCCATAAGTCGTTAGAAGACAGTGGTCTAATCTTGCTTAGGCGGCGGACACTTCACAACCACGAACCGCACCAAATGGCCCATAACCGGTGGCGCTATCGCTATTCAACCAGGATGGTTTCAAGGACATGCTACGGCGTTTTTCTACATGAATCTAGGCTTCGGCACAGACGGTCCTGATCACGGTCCACCCAATATGTCCTTCCCCATGGTGCCAGTCTTCCAAATCGTTGGTCCTAGCAAGAATCCCTACCCAGGAACCTTCTGCCTACCTCAGGTACCTCTTCCCGTGAACGCATCTGTAAAAGTTGGCGACAATGCCACCATTCAGGTGGTAGAGACTGCTTTGCATGGGGCGGCGTTGTATTCGGTACGTAGAGAAAGCAATCTCAAAATTCTCTATCCTATCACCTATCAATGCTAATACTTTGATAATAGTGCGTAGACATTACCTTCGCCGACCCGCTGGATCCAGAAATCAATGAGGTCAACGCTTCAAACTGCTTCAATAGTTCCGATCTCGCATTCAACAATGTCTATTCTATCTCCGCTTCTGCCTCTTCAGCTCAAAGGACGATGGAGGTTGCCTCATTCCTACCTCTACTTGCCTTGGCGTTGTGGGCTCTTTTATAATAAGCAGTTGTGAGCAGGATGTGCAACATACCCAGTTGGGTCGGAATGTGATAGGCCTGAGGGTCCAGGCGGAAAACCGATTAAAGAGAGAAGACTATAAGAAGAGCGATAGTGTAGATATTTCGACGCATGCATTTCAATGTCCCTTAGCGGATTTGTATATCTGGAGTTTCGGAAATGGTCTTTGTGGGAGCATATATTCCTTTTGTAATTGTTTCGAGGTCGAGGGCGTCGGATATTTGAGGCAAGGAGTAGGAACTGTACAGGAAAGGGTACGGAGCGACAAAGTAGCCATTCACCATTTGATGATTCCAATCATTTAACAACTATAGGCTTTAGCCCCCGAGACTCTTTTGAGGTCATCTAATTTCGATGGCGGATATGTGATTTTCCATGGTATCAACAAGGCTTCTACGCCTGTAGTACAGTCCCGATGAATGATTGGAAACTCTCCGCTTCGTTTGTGCACCAAAGTACTCCTCCCGAATGACTAATTCGAAGACAAGTGTGCCAGAGAGTGCTTGCATTGCAAAATCCCCAATCCGTCAAACCTACAGGTTTTATTGAACATCGTTTGTCTTTTAATTTATTTACTATGCTCCAAGCAATGCAGCTCCGTGTTCAACAACTAGTGGCAATCAACCACAGCCATGGATCAGAGCTGTCGTCTCATTATCGAAGTAACAACCCTATTTCTTTTCCGACATTCTTGACCCTGGGATCACTTGCTTTACTCAAGGCTTTATCGACGGCTCCCTTGATATCATAAACTTCTTTCGCAGCATTTTTGCTGTCTTCATCCAATGTCAGAAGTGTTCCTGTAGCGACAAGAGATCGGTAGATGACCTCGCTGTCTGATTGTGTGGTAAGAAGTTTGGAGAGTGTATCATATATGGCGACCACATGCTCAAAGGATGTGGATTCGGGTACAGTAGCAAAGTACACGGCATAATTGATATATACCGTAGAAACAGCTACTAGCAGATTGCGGTTACTGGTGTTCGCGAGGTGAGAGGTGATGAATGTCTGTACCTCTTCAAATCGCTTCATGGCCAACACTCGTCCCTCATCAGACGTGAAAAGGTTGACAAAGGCACGAACCGCCATCATAACATGATTTTCTGACGGTGGTGAGTTTTCTGATGACGCAGAAATGAGAACGTCAAGTATCGAGCCACCTTTGTATGAGTACGATGCCATTTCCGAAGTGGTCGCCAGTAGACGGAGGAGGTCGAGACCTGGGAGGCGATCCTTATAAGGCCACGCAGTGACGAGCTTAACCGCCAACTGGAGTCCATCGGTAACGTTTTTCAACTTCATTGCTTCGTTTGCTGAGCCTAGCTTTTCGCATATACCTGCAAGTGCGGATAGTTCGGCTGGGTTTAAGGAGACATCCTTATGACCATCCTGTATTAGTGCTTGATTCAGCTCAACGATTTTCTTTTGCATCGCTGCGACGCGAGCTGCCAGAATACTGAGATATTCTTTTTGTGGAACAATCTTGGGCGGCGCTCCGGTGGTAGTCCTGGCAGCAGCCTCATCCCCAGGGCGATATCTGTTATCACTGCCCCAGGCATCAGGTGCCGACACAACCTCCTGCTGTGAGCCTATAGTAGCTCCCTGGGTATTTGCAGTAATGAAATCCGAAACCTGGTCGAGGTAGGTAATTGGCAGCTCATTATCATTAATGAATTTCGTGGCGGCCTCATACGGATTCTGAGACAGATTATAAGGCAGTTTCAGGGCCGGCTTGCCATCCTCAATATCAACGTCAAATACGTAATCGTATTCTTTCCCAAGGTAATCAACCTTCTTCCCACTACTGCCAACTGCATCCACAACGGTGCCCACGTTAATCCACTGTCCTTGGCCTGAATAGTTAGCAAGACTCGCTCATTAGACCAAATATCAAGGAGACTTTTACCGGCAGACCATTGATGTGCAGTAACGGACCCATTCGGTTCCCGAATCATTTGCACTTGGCCCTCCTTCGTACCTGATTTAGAGCTGAGAAATTGAGGACCTGGCAGTTCTTCTTTGTTGACTTCTGGTAGAGATTGCTGAGGGATTGAAGACTGCTTTACTGAATCCTCGAATTGTCTGGTGGTCTCAGCATCAGCGGCACGAGACACATCCCGTGTAAAAACTCTGACTATTCTATCACTGGCTCCAGTCACAATGTCTCCGTTATCCGGGCAGACAGCTACATCCCAGACCGAAATTGCTGGGTGTGTGATCGTCTGTTGGCATTCGCTACCCTTCCAGACTCGGACTGACCTGTCCTCTCCAGAGCTAAACATTTCACCCGACTTCGACATTGCAAGAGAGTATATATAGCTGTCGTGTGCTTGAAATTGGCCAACTTGTTGTCCAGAAAGCGTCCAAAACCTGATCTTGCCGTCGTTACCCGCAGAAGCAAAATCTGCCCCAGATGGATGACCTTTTGGTATGCGGCATAGTGCTCGAACACAATCTTCTGTCCCGCGAATTGTCCTCACCAGTTTACCGCTCGTGGTCCACACTCGAATCAACTTATCAGCGCACCCAGTGATCACCGTATCCGAATCGTAGGCTAGGACACCCCAAACACTTCCTTGATGCTCTCTCAGAACGACCTCGGATTCCCACTTGCCAACAGGCCACACTCTGGCTTCAGAGTCCCAACCACCACTAATGATGTATTTTCCATCGGAAGCGACATCGAGTGCACAGATGTTGTTCCCATGCCCGAGCAACAACGCCTCAGCGCTGTCTTCAGGACCTTTGGCCGGATTCCGCACCTCAATAACCGTATCCTTTCCACCAGATATGATCAAACCATCGGGGAAATCGTCGCTTGGTTGAAGATATGCAAGACTGTTCACAAAGCTTGTGGAGTTCGAGGAGATCACCGCATCGTATAGTGGCGGGCTATTCGAGAGAAGCTTCCACAGGCGTACTGTTCCATCGCGTGACGCGGATATTATAGCGTTTGCTGTAGGAGATATGACAGCGCGGACCTATTTCGTTGTTCGTTAAATTTGATTATACTCGAACCTCAGAACAAGCTAGGAGAGGCAACTGAACATGTATTTACTTACATCATCCTCATGGCCTATGAGGGAGGCAGACAGCTTATATTCGCTCATGTCGGGTTCGCGTCTAGAAAAACAACAGTTGGGCGCTCGAGAAACTCGTCAGGTTTGACCTCGTCCTTTTGACAAATAAATCAGAGGCTCTCTCTCGTTCTAGGTCTTGAACATTGCGTGTACCGGAATGGCGGGGCGTTTATGATAAGAGTCACATGATCCTTATCGATCGACTAGCATCGGCTCCAATCTCCCAAAGAGAAGAGGCACCTTACCTGATGTGGACGCATGCGGCACCTTAACTTCTACGACCCTCTTTCCTCAAACATCAAGGGGAGTCTGGTCCTGAGAGCCTATACAAAACTACGTTTCCTGAGTCTTTCAAATTGAGGACAGCTTTGCAGACGACGTGCTTCTGGAAGTGATTACCTTTTAACGACCGTTACGATATCTACGAATCTTCTATCTTGAACAATATTGTCTTTCAGTTGCGATATTTTGATCACTTCATTCACGCATCCGACCTTCGAGCTCCAGTCACTGCAAGACTACACATACCGCCGGATCTATTGTTTTCCCGACCTGGACGGTGTCTTCAAGCTCTGCTACGTTTTTGAGCATTCTGTCGATTGTACTTGGGCGTTTAACCCGCATGCTATACGTTGTGGAAGAGGTTGCATCCGCTCTCAACCATGGGCGGACCAGAGATATCTAAGCAGTTTGTTCCTCTAACCTGCCATGGCCACTCACGACCCGTGACACATCTGAGCTTTTCTGGATTTGTCGACGGAGAGGAGGATTACTATGTGATATCCGCATGCAAAGGTGACCACGACCATGAGGCAAACGCGAGAGATGGCAGCTAATGTTTGGCAGATAATAATCCTATGCTCCGCGATGGAGTCACTGGCGATTGGTAGGTGTTCCTGTCGATTCCATACTGAGCCGGCCGTCGCTAACAAACATAGGATTGGGACTTTTTTTGGGCATAAAGGTGCGGTCTATCAGGCACGACTGTCTCCGGATGCCGCGACAGCTGCAACGGCTTCTGCAGATTTTACAGCGTGAGCAGATCGTGGATTAAATAGTCTTCAGAGCTGATCGAAAATTAGGAAGGTGTGGGACACTCACAGCGGCGAAGTGATGTGTACACTCCAGCATGGCCATATAGTTCGCGCCATTGCGTTTCCACCAAATGAGGGCCATCTGCTCGCAACCGGCGGGGTGGAGAAGAAGCTTCGGATCTTCGACTTATCGAAAGTTGGGGCCATCTCCAATCCGACCGCAGCTCCAACTCAGAAAAGGATGGTAGGTAGTTCGGACGCAAAGGTGAATGGGACAGCTGATCGGTCTACCATTGGTGCTGAGGAGGGATTTGAAGTAGGGGTGGGCGTTCATAAGGGTACCATCAAGTCTATTGTATGGACCAAGGATCCCAATGTCCTCGTCACTGCCTGTGATGACAAGGCTATCCGTTGGTGGAATCTACGCACGCAGTCTGTTGTCCAAGAGCAATTGGTTCAGGGTGACATTGGCTCTTGCGAGTTCACGAACGTTCAACCTCAGTCGGGAGATATAGGTGGTGGCTTTCCCGTCCTTGTTATCGCCGCGGGCAAAACTGTCTATTTCTATGGCGGGCAGGATTCTCGGACCCTCATCAAGTCCGTAGCTCTGCCTTATGATGTAGCAAGTGCCGCTTTACACCCGGCTCAGAGGAAATTTGTTACTGGTGGAATCAAAGATACTTGGGCTAAAGTCTATGATTACGATTCGGAACTGGAACTGGGTAGGCTCTTGATCACAAAAACACAAGCAATCACTAACGACTATAGACTTGCATAAGGGTCATCATGGCCCAATCTGGAGCATTAGCTTCTCACCCGATGGAAAACTGTATGCTACAGGCAGTGAAGATGGGACCATCAAGATGTGGAAGAATTGCAAAGGTCCGTTTGGCTTATGGAAAGCAGATCGAGAGTAATCTTAGATTTCTTTCTATTTGTATCTATAGATGAGATGTATTTAGACAGTGTCTATAGAAAAATAGCCTATCTCTCGTTTATTCTATATACTAATTAGTACTCTACTAAGAGTAGTAGAATGATCTTATAAATATTAAAGGTTTAATTTATTATATAATTAGATAAAGTAGATTAAGAAAAGTATTTTTCTCTTACTGACAAAGTCGTATATGCAAAAATGTTCTGTTAATCTAATTTAAATTAATAGTCTAAAGTACGTTCTTATAGATAGGCTCGACTGTAACGTGGCGTCCTAAAGGCGTGTCTTGTAGAGTCGAGATATAGTACATGACAGTATTGTGTATAAGAAATTTTACGTGCAACTCTCAGACCTGATAACACTCTAGCACCTACGTCCGAAGACCTGTAGATGGCAGGCATGGATCATGTGAGACTTTATGTGCTTTATTGAAAGCCACTAGGTTGGATATATATCGCTAATTATATACTCCACTCGCAGTAGTTCGTAGCTCAACTTGGCACTCACTCTCCTATGCCGAATCATGCCTCCCACTTGCTGATAGCATGATTCTGGGTGAAAATTCATCGGCACTTTTTGAGGAGAACTCAGACTGAGAAAGCTTGTCCACCTCAACCTTAAATGCCTGTTCATACAATATCCCTTGCATATCATCATTCGCAAAGCTTCCCAGCTTGTTACTCGAAGCCCCTCGCTTACGATTCTCGGCATTACGAGCAGAAGCATTCTTGTAGTCCTTCGCGGTGTTTCCTTTGCTCGATCCAAAGAGAGAAGGTGATAATCGGACGAAAAGGACTCGTATAGCAGGCATGCAGGAGCATACTATTCCGACGTTAATCTCGATGTTCGACTAAATTGCGGCTGGGAATTGGCCGCAGGTTAGGTTGTTAGATTTAGAGGATGTTACTAGGGTTTAGAGTCGGATAATCGAAATAATAGTAATACTAGTTAAGTTAGAGCGTACTCTGCTACTAGAATATAGTTATAAATTCTATAATAATATTCTTAACGTTCGGTAGAGTTTAAAGTAAGTCTAAGTCTCTTATAATAGTCTAACTATATAATCTAGTAAGTTATAAGTCTCTAATAAGAGTCTTAACTATATAATAAGTCTTAAAATAGTACTTTAAATATAAGAGTCTATAGAGTCTATAGCGAGTAGAATCTATAGATAGTAGAGTCTATAGTCTATAAAGTCTATAGAGTCTATAGAGTCTATAGAGTCTATAGAGTCTATAGAGTCTATAGAGTCTAGAGAGTTTAAAAGTATTAATTTTTATTACTTTTTATTCTTAAGAATATAGATAAAAGCTAGTTTTAACTAGCTTTTTACTTCTCTTATATAAATTAGAGAATTTACTACTAGCTATATTTTCTTAGATAAAGTATACTATTTAAATTATAAGAGCTTACTCTATATAGTTTATACTAAGTAGATTAGCTAGTAAAAACTCTATTAAAATTAAATATTATTTTACTAAGTTTATAGATCTTAGTTATCTCGAATTTTAGTTAATATTTAAGAAAATCTATTAAATAAATTTTCTTTTTTTTAAATTAAGTTATTTAGAGCTTAAGCTATTTGTTACTAGTTAAATTAGTCTTATAACTATTAATATATCTTTTAAATAAGCTTTAAAGTTACTTAATAGTATCTCTATAGCTTTATATTATTATATAAGTTTTAATACTTAAGTTTTAGTAAATAAAAGAGTAGATAATAAGAGTAGTTAGTAATTTAAAATTTAATAATTAATTAACCTTATAATCTATACTTATATACTTTATTTTCTTTATAAATTAAGTACTTAAATTAATTTCTTTACATTTAAAGTTAGCCTAATATTTTTTAATATTTTTTATAGCTTAAAATAAAATTATATAATAGCTAAAATTAATCTTTATAATAATAAACTATATAGTTATTTCTATCTTTCTAGTAAACTTATATCTAAATAACTAGATAAAGAGAGAAACTCTAGTATTTCTAATTACTTTTCTAAAGCTATTAAGTAAACTTAAAATAATTATTATAATAATAAAGACTATAACTACTTATTAATTAACTTATCTTACTACTACTATAACTTATAATTAGTAGATTTAGTATTATAGTTATAATAAGTAATAATTTTCTATAGAGCTAATTAAAGTTTATAAACTATAGTCTTAATATTATACTATATAATCTACTAACTTAATTAAGTAATATAATACTTTTAATACTAAACTTACTCTAAAAATAAATATAACTAATAGTAATATACTATTTCTATATATAACTTACTATAATAATTTAATTCTCTACCTAATAGTAGACTAGAGTATTATAAGGTTAGTATATAGTAAGTAGTAGTATAAAGTATTACTTATAGATTTAAAGATCTATTTATTATAATAAGAGTAAGTTAAATAGATAATATACTATTACTATAGTAAGTTAAGTACAAGGCTTCTATCTAAGGGAATTATAATTATTATATAGGACCTTTATAGTAGGCTGGTCGACTTAGTCGCTAGTCGACTAAGTCGACAATCGCTTAAGTCGCTAGTCGACCTAGTCGACTATAATACGTAACTTTCTTTCTAACTAAGAAATTAGGGGTTAACTAACTATCTTACGGTTTACCCCTATAACCCGCGTAATAAATAAGTAACTTATAGTTTCTAGAACCTAGTAGTATCTAGAAGGACGTTTCTAGAAACCCTCTAGACCTAGAATACTTATCTTAGATTAGGCTAGGTCCTAAAGGCTTTATTCTAGATCTAATTATATTCTAGATATAATATTCTAGAGTTCTCTCGACTCTAGAGTCGTAAGGCTTCTAGATACCGCGCACGTAATACTACTCTCTATTTAGACTAGTATATCTTTATACTTAAGTATAACTAAGAAATAAATTATATAGTAGCTATAGACTTCTTTTCTTTCTAATATACTACTTAAGAGAATAAATAATTATTACTATATTTCTTTAAGAAATTTAATTAAAAAGACTAGTAAAAGAAATATAGCTTCTTACTCTTATTACAAGAAGAGTAGGCGTCCTTATATTACGCCCTATAATATAAAGTTGTCTTAATATACTAAGTATACCCGCTAGAGTAAGACTTATAACGTTTATTAAGTTAATAGAATACTTAAAGTATTTAAATAGAAATCTCTAGAGGATAAGAGGTAGAAAGTATATACTTTAAAGAAGTAGAAGATAGCTCGTCTATAAAAGGCTTCTACCTAACTATAGAGACTTAAAAAAGAAGAGAATACTTTAGATAAAAAAGAGTAGAGAATAATTAAGGCTAGTCTTAACTCGCTAGACGAGTTAGATAAGTTAGAGAAGAGAGAGTAAGAAGTAGAGAAGAAAAAGAAGAAAGAGAAGAGAGAAGTAGAAGTAGAATAACTACTAACCTACCCTACTCCGCCTAACGATTTCTCTACTTACGACCCTTTATTACTTAATCCGAATTTCGATCTTAGGTCTTTCTAGGAGGCCCTAGATACTAGTAGTAGAACTTCTTAAGCTACTTAGAGTAGTTAAGGTTATTTATTAGTTCTTATATATTTTCTAATTATAGGTAGTCCTTCTATTTTATTAAATAACGTAGTTTTCTTTTAATAAGTCTATAGTCTAAGATTCTTTTAACTTTATACTTAGTATTAGGGTTTACTAGTTCTATTTCTATAACTAGAGCTAGTAGCGCTCTAGGCGGTACTAGCTTAAGGAGAGATATATAAAATACTAAGAAGATATTTATATTTTTAGGTAGAGCTAATTTATAGTTTAAGCGTCCTTTAAGTACCTTAATTTTAAATAGTCTTAATTTTTTATTATCTAGTTTATTACTTAGTCGTTTTATCTAAATATTATATCTAGTTAAATAAACTTTATCTCTCTTCTATAGTATAGGCTTCTAACTATAGCCTTTATTATAGTAGTATACGTTTCTTTTTATAATAAACTTAAGTTCTTTAATAAGTTTTTATAAAGAGAGGAAAGATTATCGATAAGAATTCTTTTTACCTAGTTATCGACTTTTATATTATAAGGTTCTTAGAACGTAGTTTTCTTATAGCTAAAGTTAGCTTTAAATAGTAATACTTAGATTATTTTCGTAGGTATACTATTATATATAAACTAAGCTATAAGTAGTAGTACGACCTAATTATCTTATCTATAGTTTATATAATACCTTAAGTATACTTTAACTATTTAGTTTATTCTCTTATTTTTTCTATTTATCTATAAATAGAATAAGGTTAATAGCTTTTACTTTATTTCTATATATACTATTACGGCTATCTAGAGTTTAGACGTAAATAGTTTATCTTAGTTAGAGATTATTCTCTCTAGAGTACTATAATCTATAAATACGTATCGGATAAAGGTATAGACTAGTTTCTTAGTAGTACTAGATTTCTTATATAGTATTAAGATTATATACTTAGTAAGTCTTTTTATTATAACTATAATTAAGTCGTACTTAATACTAGTTATTAGATCTCTTAATAGTAAGAGTTTAATAATAAAGTTCTATAATATTATTTTCTATAGTTATTCGAGAATTAGTATTATTTCTATAAGTCTATAAGGGCTATAGTATACTAGTTTATTCTAGATATATATATTATAGCCGGTTACTATATCTTTTACTAGAGATCAAAGTCTATTAATATAGTATTACTATTAGATTCTCTAGAAAGTTCTTCTTATTCTTTAGTAGCTATATTCTAGGGCCTTATAGAATCTTTAGATAAATTCCTTAGTATATAAGTTCGAGTATCTTTAGTTTACTATTCTTATATCTAGATATTTCTTTTAAAACGTTAGGTTCTTTATTCTAAGTAGCTATAATTTCGTCGTACTATAGGCTATAGATCTTTATAAGAGTAGTAATTACCTTAGTATTAGAGATAAGGTTTCTGTCCTTATCTTCTTTTAGAATAGCTTATTTCTTATATACTTTATTATTCTTATATCCGGGTTAGCGACTTAAAGCGTTAGCTCTAGAGTTATCTTTTCTAGCGATATATTTAATAATAAGGTTAAAATAAGTAAGCTCCTCGGCCTATCTTACTATCTTTTAGTTATCTAGTTCTTTTAAAGTAAGGAACGTACGTAGATTCTTATAGTCTATATAGACTTTAACCGGGTATCTAGCTCTTAAGAGGTAGATTTTCTAATATTTTAACGATTTAACTATAGCTATAAGTTCTTTCTTATAAATATCGTAATTCTATTCTACTAGTAAGTACTTCTTAGAGTAGTAAGTAATAGGGTACTATTTTCTAGACTTATCTAACTAGAGGTAAATAGCGCTAATAGTAGTATCTAGAGTATTAGTCTTAATTCTACTTAGCTTATCTTCGTTAAAGCTTCTTATTACTAGGTTACTAGTAAACCTATCCTTTAGCTACTAGAAGGCGGCTTTCTTAGGTTCTCTTATAAAGAATAGTACGTCTTTCTAGGTAAGTTATATTAGTAGAGTTACTATATTAGAGTATTCTTTAATAAATTATTAGTAAAAGTTACTAAAACTAAGAAATAATTAGACGTCTTTAATATAGGTTAATTCTAGCTAATCTACGACTTATTAGATTTTCTCTAGTTTAATACTTATTTTCTCTAGTTTAATAATATAACTAAGAAATATTATCTTCTATACTCTAAACTTATATTTACTTAGTTTTAACCTAAAGTCTACCTTAGCTAAGGCCTCTAGGACTAAATAGACGTATTCTTTATAATCTTCTTTATTTTCTAAGTAGATAAGGAGGTTATTAAGGTAGTAGATAATAAACTTACTAAGGTATTCTCGTAGAATATTATTATTCTACCTTTAGTATATTACTAGTACGTTCTTTACTCTAAATAGTATAACTAAAGGTTTATAGAGTCTAGAGAGTACTAAGAAGGTAAACTTCTATTTCTTATCTTTCTTAATTTATATTAGGTTAAAGGTATTTCTCTAGTCTACTTTCGTAAATATCTTAGCTTTAGCTAGCTTATTCTATAAGTACTAGGCGTTAAGTAGTAAATATTTATTAGTAATAGTAATATTATTAACTTGTTAGAGGTTAATATAAGACCTTCTATTATTATTACCTAGTTTTACGGCGATTAGTATATTTAATACTATTAGTAATTTAGATTCTCTAATCTATTCTTTTTTAAGTACTACTTTAACGTATTTCTCTAGTATTCTAGTAGTATCGAAATAGTAGTATCTTAAGGTTTTTAAAGAGTATTTTAATTCTTCTTTAAAATTAATTTTATAGTCTTATAGTTAATATTTAAGTAAGCCTTAAAAGTCTTCTAAGTTTTTAAATAACTTCTTATACTTCTAATACTATATAGGTATTTTTCTATACTCTTACTAGTATTCTATAGAGAACCCTCTATTCTCTTAAGATATCTAGGTACTTTAGAGGAGGTAGCGCTAACCTTTCTCCGGCCTTTTAATTACTATAAACCTTTATAGGTATATCTCTTATAGGTTACTATATTAGTATACTAGTCTACTTCTAGGTTATCTTCTCGGAACTAGAGTATCTCTAAGATAGCCTCGTAGTTCTCTATATCTAAAATATTAAATTAGATATCTACTTTATATCTATCTAGAGAGAATAGTTTAGAGAGAACTATAGCTTAGTCTACTACCCCTTTATTATAGTTAGTATTAGTCCTATCTACTAGTTAGAGTATATATAGTCTTATATTTATAATAAGAATATTTAATTCCCTTATAGTATTATAGAAGGTAAAATTTGGGATAAAGTGTAATAAAGACTAGATAACTTAATAATATATAAAAAGTATATATTTTACTTAAAGAACTTAAAACTATAGAGAGGATCTCTAACTATATATAAACTTTAGAATAAGTTATTAGTAAGCTTTAAAGCTAAACTATTAACCTATAGTATAATTGCCGATACCTACACTATATAAAGTAGCCTATTAGATTAAATAGCGCTACACACACCTATATGCCGGCTAAATTACTAAGGCTTACTATATTATTATTCTTATCTCTAACGAATAGAAATAATAAGAATACGTAGACTTAGTTTAAACTATAGTACTACTAAGCCTTAACCTAATTAAGTATAGAAAGAGAATAATATAAGTATTTATTACTATATATTATATATAAAACTAATAAGTATTAGGTAAGATATAATTTCTAGTAGCCTCTAAGTTAAGTATAACTTAGATTTTCTTACTATAGATCTTTATCTCTACTATAATCTACCTCTATTCGTTAGTTATATAAATCTTACACGGGTTTAAGAGGAATTCTATAACCTCTACGTCCCTTATTAAGTTAACCTAAACTTAGTAACGAGATTCTTAAGCCCTTAGATAGTAAGGCGTACTTAGGCGTAAGGTATTTGTGTCGGGTATTAGGGCTTCTTATTAGGTAAAGATAGGCACCTGTCCTTCTATAAAGGAAGCTTATTTCTATAGTTATTTTTTAGGATATTAGCTAATAATTTCCTAGATATCTCTAGGTTTAAGTAGGTCTACTAACTAAGATAGCTATATTAACGGGCCTAATAACTTAGTAGTCGTTTTATTAGTTTCTTACTAAGCGAATACTACTCTTTTAGTATTAACGTATACGACCTCGGAGTAGATACTAGTCTCGGGATTTTCTCTAATAGTCTAATTAGTAGCTATAAAGTAGTAGCTATATTTTGTCTTTTAAAGGTTCTTCTCTTTAGCGACCTTATCGAAGTACTAGTATTCTCCTAGCTCTAGTTTAACTTCTCCTTATTTAGAATATAAAGAGTTACTAGTCTCGGAGTCGGCTACGGAGTACTAGTCGTCCCCTAGGTAGTGTCCTTAGGTTACTAGTAGTTACGTGTCGTCTTAAGTCTTAGTATAGAGAGGTAGAGTATTAGTACTAGAGTACGCTAATACTAGTATAGTTTATACTATATAGTATATTATTACTATCTAGTAAGTAGTATTAAGCTATTTTCTCGGGCTTTTATTGTTTTTTTAGTAGTAGAAGCTAGCTAAGTAGCTAAACTATCTATACTTATAGTAAAGCCCCTTTTCTTATTAGCGAGCCTTTTTACTATCTAAGAGTTTTAGTTATTAGTCTATAGTATTAAGTTATCTTATCGGGGATTTATTATTATACTTATATCTCTTCCTCTTATAGTAGCTCTAATCTTCTTATCTATAATATTTTTTCTTCTTAAACTTATAGAGTTAGTTGTCTAGTTTAATAACTTCTCTATTAGACTAACTATATCGTCGTAGACTAGTCTCTATCGGGCTAGTTCCTCTCTAAGGTAGTCTTTTAAGCCTTTCTTAAATAGGGCCGTTAAGGCCGTAGTATTCTAACCTATTTTGTTCTTATATCTTTAGAATTTAGTAGTATAAGAGATAGTAGATTCTATTTAATAGAGAGCTAGAAGCTTTCTCTTTACAGTTTATCTAGTATCTACGTCGCTAAATATATAGCGGATTTCTACCTTAAATCGGTTTAATCCTCTAAAGACTCTTTAGGTTGTCGCTATCTGTCCTTAGATAGATTAGTACGTAAGGAAGTCCTTTAAAAATAGCTAGACCTACTTCTAAGCTTTCTCTTTTAAGTAAGAGGCCGTATATACGCTTTATTTAGTAGTTAATTTAAACTTATCTTTATTAAATATAAGGTAAACTTCGACCTAGTAAAAGAAGGTTTCTAGATTACTTCGCTTACTATCGAATTTGTCTAGAAGGGCGACTTTAAGAGATTTATTATTCTTAATTATATTCTTAACTATAACGGGTAGTAGAGCGTTAAGTATACTAACGTCGTCTCCCTTATCGTCGTTATCTTAGACGAGTTACTTTCTCTTTCTAGTATTTTCTAGTAGACTAGTAGTTAGGGTAAGGTTAACGCGACTAGCGGTTAGACTAATAGTTTCCTTAGTTAGAGGGGCTATATTAATAGTTTATAATACTACTTAGAATAGGTACTTAAAGTATAATAATTCGGTTCTCTACCTAATAGTAGACTAGAGTATTATAAGGTTAGTATATAGTAAGCGGCGGTATAAAGTATTACTTATAGACTCGAAGATCTATTTATTATAATAAGAGTAAGTTAAATAGATAATATACTATTACTATAGTAAGTTAAGTACAAAGCTTCTATCTAAGGGAATTATAATTATTATATAGGACCTTCGTAGTAGGCCGGTCGACTTAGTCGCTAGTCGACTAAGTCGACAATCGCTTAAGTCGCTAGTCAACCTAGTCGACTATAACGATTCGGTTCTACCCGGGGTAGACTAGAGTTATTATAAGGTTAGTATATTAAGAAGTAGGCGTAAGACTATTACTTATAGATTTAGAGATCTATTTATTATAATAAGAGTAAGTTAAATAGATAATATACTATTACTATAATAAGTTAAGTATAAAGCTCTTATCTAAGAAAATTACAATTATTATATAGAAATTTCTTTTCTTAAGTTTAATAAGTTTACTAGTCGAACTCGTTAAACTTCTAGCTAGTTTAATAGGTTTACTCGGCGAACTTATTAAACTTTTCTTATTACGTAACAGTACCCTAAACCGGGGCCTATCTACCGACTTAAGTATAGCTAATATTAACTAAATAAAACTATTAGATAGTAATCTTAAGAACTACTTAATTCTTATAACCTCGTCTAATTCTAGGACCTTTAGTCTTAGGAGTATTATAATACTAAGGACGACGTTGTTCGTAATACTATCCCCTATTTAGACTAGCGGGTCTATACGCTTAAGTATAACTAAGAAATACGTCGGTTAAAGGCTATAGTCTTCTCTTCTTTCTAATATACTACCTAATTATATAATAAAACGTTCTAATATTATAGCCCTTAGTAAATAAATTAATCTAACTAGAAAGAAAATAGTACCTTACTCTCGCTATAAAAAGGTAGGAAAAGAGTATATAGTCTCTTAAGACCTAAAATATAGTCGTTATAGTACCTATATATTTACTAGAAAGTCGTATAATATTAAGAAGATAAATCGAATACTCTTAGTTTATAACTAAGAAAGTATTAAGGTTTAAGAAGAGAAACTCTTTCTAGAGAATAAGTAGACTAAGGCCTAGATCTAAGAGATACTAGCTCGTTATACTTATATCTACTAGTAGTAAAAGTTCCTTTAAGAATAAAAATAAAAGATAATTTTAGTAAGCCTTAACTTATTAGATAAGTTAAATAAGTTAAAGAAGAAAGAGTAGTAGAATAAAGAGAAGAAGAGAAAAAAAGAAGAGAGAAAAGTAGAAGTAAAGTAACTACTAGCCTATTCTACCTCGCCCGACGACTTCTCTACTTATAATCTATCGCTACTTAATCTAAATTTTAATTCTAAGTCTTTCTAAAAGACTCTAGATACTAGTAGTAGAACTTCTTAAGCTATCTAGAGTAGTTAAGGTTATTTATTAGTTCTTATATATTTTCTAATTATAAGTAGTCCTTCTATTTTATTAGATAATATAGTTTTCCTCTAACGAGTTTATAGTCTAAGATTTTCTTAACTTTATACTTAGTATTAGGGTTTACTAGTTCTATTTCTATAACTAGAGCTAATAGCGCTCCTAGTAGTACTAGTTCGAGAAGAGATATATAGAATACTAGAAAGATATTTATACTTTTTAGTAGAGCTACTTTATAATTTAAAGGCCCTTTATATACTTTAATTTTAAATAGTCCTAGTTTCTTATTATCTAGTTTATTACTTAGTTATTTTATTTAGATATTTTATCTAACTAAATAAACTCTATCTCTCTCTCTTAGCGTAGGCTCTTAACTACGTTTCTTATTATAGTAGAATATATTTTATTCTAAGATAACTTAAGTTCTTTAACGAGTTATTTATAAAAAGAGGAAAGGTTATTAACGAGGATTCTTCTTACCTAATTATCGATAGACGCGTTATAAGGTTCTTAGAATACTATTTTCTTATAACTAAAGTTAGCTTTAAATAGCGATACTTATATTGTCTCTATAGCTATACTATTATATAAGAACTAGGCTATTAGTAATAAGGCGACCTAATTATCTTACCTATAGTTTACGTAATACCTTAAGTAAGCTTTAACTACTTAGTTTATTCTTTTATTACCTCTATTTATCTATAGATAGAATAATATTAATAGCTTTTACTTTATTTCTATATAGATAGTTATAGCTATCTAGAATTTATATATAAATAGCTTATCTCGGTTCGAGACTATTTCTTCTAGAGTACTATAGTCTATAACTATATATTATATAAAAGTATATACTAGTTTCTTAGTAGTACTTAACTTCTTATATAGTATTAGAATTATATACTTAGTAAGTCTTTCTATTATAACTAGAATTATATTATATTTGACTTCTATTATTAGATCTCTTAATAGTAAGAGTTTAATAATAAAGTTCTATAATATTATTTTCTATAGTTTCTTTAAGATAGGTATTTATTCTATAAGTCTATAAGGTATATAGTATATAGACTTATTCTAAATATAGGTATTATACTTAGTTACTACTTTCTTAACTAGAGTTTATAGCTTATTAATATAGTATTACTACTAAATTCTCTAGAAGGTTCTTCTAATTTCTTAATAACTATATTCTAGAGCTTTATAGAATTTCTAGATAAATTCTAAAGTATATAAGCTTAGTACTTTAAGTTTTCTATCTTTATATAGCGAGTTTCCCTTAAGAACTACTAGTACTTTATTCTAGGTAGTTATAATATTATTATACTATAGGCCTTAGATTTTAGTAAGGGCGGTAATTACCTTAGAGTTAAAGATAAGATTTCTATTCTTATCTTCTTTAAGGATAGCCTACTTTTTATAGATCTTATCTCCTTTATATTCTAGTTAACGGCTTAAAGTATTAGCTCGAGAATTGTCTATTCCTTTTACGTATTTAATTATAATATCGAAATAGGCAAGTTCTTCGGCCTATTATACTATTCGTCGATTATCTAATTCCTTTATTATTAAGAACGTTCGTAGGTTCTTATAATCTATAAGGATAATAACTAAGAACTTAGCTCCTTAAAGATAAATCTTCTAATATCTTAGTACTTTAACTATAGCTATAAGTTTCTTCTTATAGATATTATAGTTCTATTTAGCTAGCGAGTATTTCTTAGAGTAATATATAATAAGGTATATTTTTCTATTCTCGTCTAGTTATAAGTAAATAGTACCTACGGTAGTATCTAAGGTATTAGTCTTAACTATACTTAGTTTATTAATACTAAAACTTCTAATAACTAGTTTCTTAGTAAACCGATCTTTTAATTTCTATATAGCTACTTTCTCCTTTTCTCTTATAAGGAAGAGTACGTTCTTTCGAGTAAGATTAGTAAGTAGTCCTATAATCTTTAAATATCCTTCTATAAATTATTAGTAGAAGTTTCTAAAACTAAGAAATAACTAGACGTCTTTAATATTTTCTAATTCTAGCTAGTTCTTTATTTATTAGATCTTCTTAGGGTCGATATTTATTTTTCCTAGTTTAATAATAAACTCTAGAAACTTAGTTTTCTAAGTACTAAATTCGTACTTCTCTAGCTTTAGTCTAGAGTCTACCTTAGCTAAGGCTTCTAGAACTAAGTAGACGTACTCTTTATACTTATTCTTATTTCTAAGTAAATAAGAATATTATCGAGATAATAGATAATAAACTTATCGAGGTATTCTTATAGAATATTGTCGTTCTATCTCTAGTATATTATAGGGGCGTTAGTTAACCTAAATAGTATAACGGTATATTTATATTAGCTAGAGAGTATAATAAATATAGTTATCTACTTATATCTTTTCTTAATCCTAATAAGGTTAAAGGTATTTCTCTAGTTAAGTTCTATAAATATTTTTACTTTAGCTAGTCTATTCTATAGATACTATATATTTAGTAAAAGGTATTAGTCTCTAATTATAATATCGTTTAGTCTTTAGAAGTCTTTATAAGGTCTTCTTTTATTATTACCTATTTTTACTACTACTAGTATATTTAAAGTAGCTAGCGATTTAGATAGTCTAATCTATTCTTTCTTAAGTACTATATCGACGTATTTCTCTAACGTCTTAGAGACGTTAAACTAGTATTATCTTAATTTCTTAAAAGATAGTTATCTTCTTTCTTTTAGATTAATCTTATAATCCTATAGTTAGTATTTAGGTAAGGCTTAAAAGTCTTTTAGGTTTTTAAATAACTTCTTAAATCTTCTATACTATATAGGTATTTATTTTTCTTTACTATCGTCGATAGTAACCTATAGAGGACCCTCTATTCTTTCGAGGTATCTAGGCGCTTTAAAGGAGGTAGCGTAAACCTCTCTCTAGCCTTATAGTTAAACCTATATACTCTTATAGGCGTATCTCCTATAGGCTATAGTATTAGTATACTAGTCTATTTCGGGGTTATACTCTTAGATCTAGGTTATTCCTAATATAGCCTCGTAGTTTTCGATTTTAGTAATATTAAACTAAATATTAGCTCTATATCTATCTAGTAAGGACAATTTAGACAAGATAGTTACTTTATTAACTTGTCTATTACTATAATTTAACCTATCTACTAGTTATAGAGTATATAGGTAAATATTAGTTATAGGAATATTTAACTTTTCTACTATATAGAGTAAGATATAATTTCTATTAACTTCTAAGTCGATTATAACTCTAATTAGTTTTCCTCTAATCTTTATTTCGACTGTAATTTGTCCCTAACCTCTAGTAGTATAGAGCTCGTAAGGGTCTAATAATATCTCTATAACCTCTATATTTTAGAGTAGGTCGGTCTATATATAGTATCGCGTTACCTATTCTTATAATCGGTATAGTATACTAAGGCGTAGAGTATAAGTATTAAGGACTAGGGCCTCTTACTAAGTAAACTCGTCTATTTGTCCTTTAATAAAGGAGACTCGCTCCTAGATATACTTCTCTAGAGCTTTATATAATAATTCGGTTCTCTACTCGATAGTAGATAGAGGTTTCGTCGGGTTAGTATATAAGTAAGTATATATAAGATTATCGGGTTATATACTTAAAGGTATATTCGTTATAATAAGAGTAAGTTAAATAGATAATATACTATTACTATAGTAAGTTAAGTATAAAGCTTCTATCTAAGGAAATTATAATTATTATATAGAACTTCTTACTCTACTTAAGTCTTAATAAGTTTAACGAGTTTAATAGCGAACCTAGTAAACTTATTAAACTTCTACTTATTACGTAATACTACCCAAAACCGGGGCCTATTCGCTAACCTAAATATAGCTAATATTAACTAAATTAAACTACTAGACGGCGGTCCTAAGAACTACTTAATTCCTATAACTCCGACTAATTCTAGGACTATTAGTCCTAGAAGTATTATAACACTAGGGCGACGCTACTCGTAATACTATCCCCTATTTAAACTAGCGGGTCTGTACGCTTAAGTACAACTAAGAAAGCGTCGGTTAAAGGCTATAGACTTCTCTTCTTTCTAATATACTACTCGACTATATAACTAAACGTTCTAATATTATAGCCCTTAGAAAATAAATTAATTTAACTAAAAGAAAGATAGCACCTTATTCTTATTATAAAAAGGTAAGAAAAATATATATAGTTTTATAAAACTTAAACTATAGTCGTTATAGTATCTATACTACTACTAGTAAGACTTATAATATAAAAGAGGTAAACTAGATACTTATAAAATTCGACTAGAAGAGTATTAAGACTTAGAAGGCTAAGCTAGATATAAGTATTAGGTAATAAATACTTATATTATACTATAGTACTTATAAAGAGTCTATAGTAAGTATAGAATATTCTAGAAAGATATATTACTAAAGTAGTAAATTTAATTTCTAAGCGAATATTCTAGAATAAGGATATTACTAATATTCTTATTAATATTAATAATAGTAACTAGTTAATTTCTAATAAATAGAATCTTCTAGAGTTAAGATTTCTACTATATAAGGTTTCTTTAGTTCTAAGTAGATAGCTTCTCTCTCTAAGTAATTTAAGTCTTTTATATTCGAACCTTAAGTCTCGCGACTATAATAATTACTGCTATTCTCTCTACATTATATCTATATATCGATATATACTCTATCCTAATACTAGAGGCCGAGAAAGAAGAGGTATAAGATCTTTAGTAGAAGGCGTAGGCGGCCTAATAAGAGGCTACTTCTTACGCCTTACGTATTAAGAAGTAGAAACGCTTTCTTTATAAGTAGAAGTAGAAGATAATCTTAGCGGGTCTTAACTTACTAGATAAGTTAGATAAGCTAGAGAGGAAAGAGTAGTAGAATAAAGAGGAGAAGAGAGAGAAGAAGAAGAGGGAAGTAGAAATAGAGCGACTACTAGCCTACTCTACCCCGCCCGACGACTTCTCTACTTATAACCTATCGCTACTTAATTCGAATTTTAATCTTAGGACCTTCTAGGAGGCCTTAGATACTAGTAGTAAAACTTCTTAAGCTACTTAGGGTAGTTAAGGTTATTTATTAGTTCTTATATATTCTCTAATTATAGGTAGTCCTTCTATTTTATTAGATAATATAGTTTTCCTCTAATAAGTTTATAGTCTAAGATTTTCTTAACTTTATACTCGGCGTTAGAGTTTACTAGTTCTATTTCTATAACTAGAGCTAGTAGCGCTCTAGGCGGTACTAGCTTAAGGAGAGATATATAGAATACTAGAAAGATATTTATACTCTTAAGTAGAGCTAATTTATAGTTTAGGCGTCCTTTAAGTACTTTAATTTTAAATAGTTCTAATTTCTTATTATCTAGCTTATTACTTAGTCGTTTTATTTAAATATTACGTCTAATTAAATAAACTCTATCCCCCTCTTATAGTGTAGGCTCCTAGCTACGTCCTTTATTATAGTAATATACGTTTCTTTCTATAATAAACCTAAGTTCTTCGATAAGTTTCTTATAAAGAAAGAATAGGTTATCGATAAGAATTCTTTCTACTTAGTTGTCGACTTTTATATTATAAGGTTCTTAGAATATAGTTTTCTTATAACTAAAGTTAGCCTTAAATAGCGATACTTATATTATCTCTATAGGCGTACTATTATATATAAACTAGGCTATAAGTAGTAGTATAACCTAATTGTCTTATTTATAGTTTATATAATACCTTAAGTATACTTTAACTACCTAGTTTATTCTCTCGTTTTCTCTATTTATTTATAGATAGAACGAGGTTAATAGCTTTCGCTTTATTTCTATATATACTATTATAGCTATCTAGAGTTTAGATATAAATAGTTTATCTCGGTCTAAGATTATTCCCTCTAAGGTACTATAGTCTGTAAATATAACGGGTTAGACCCGAAGGTAGTACTTAGTATAGCCTACGCTAGAGTTACGTATATATACGTAACTTACCTCGCTTACCTTACCTATATATAAGGAGCTACGGCTCTAACTCTCTTTCTTTCTTAGTAATTATAAACTATTATAAACGACTCTACTACTTTAACTAAAGGCTTAGCCCGTAATAATATAATTACTTACTCTTATCTTACAATTAGAGGACGTATAATAGTATATAAGTTTAGAAATATATAAACTAGAAATATAGAAACTATAATAGTACCTTACACTCGACGATAATAATTAAGTAGAGAGCTTAATCGACCTATTAGATAATAGTATAATATTTAGGTAGCTAGTATACAACTTAGAATATAAATAGAGTAAGAAAACTCTAAACTATAAAGTTATCGAGATTATATAGTAAATTTAGTAGAATTAGAATTTTTACTTAAAAGTTATTTACCTACCCGAGAATCTTAGATAATAGAAGAAAAGACTTTATAGTAGTAAATATTAGAGAGCTTATTAAAGAGTTTTTATAGATTTATAAATAGTTACTATAATAGTAACAAAGAAGCGATAGATAGAAGAATATATAATACGTAAGGTAACGTAAGAGAAGGCTCTTTAGGAGGACTAGTAGTACTATTACTTATAGAGAATAATATTTAAACTATCTTTAATTAACTAGTAGTAAGTAACTAGTCGAGTAAGGGTTAGATTAGAGAGCTAGCGGCCTAGGTTATAAGTATAGAATAAGTATAATAAGCCGCGAAGTAAGCCTAGATTACTACGGCTTAATAACTTAATACCTAGATAAAGAATATCTTAGAAGCTCTAGCTAGACTCTAGCCGTAGATTCTAGCTATACCTCCCCCTCTAGTTATAATATTTAATTAATAACTCGCTTCTCCTTCTACGGAGGTATAGAAAGCTAGAAAGCCGAAGGCTAGCTTACCGGATATAGAGAAGTTTAATAGTAAAGATAAGACTTTATATACTTAATAGGCGAGTAAGCTTAAAGTAAAACTTATAATTAATAGGGCTATAATTAGAGATCTAGAATACTAAGTCTAGTATAGATTTAGTCGTCTAACGAGTAAAGCGGCGTAAGTAATCTATCTATAGATCGAGTATACTAAAAGAAGCCTAGAGTTTATAGTTAACGGATTCTTTAACTAACTAAACTTAGTCTTTAAAGACGAATACTAAGCTATAAAGGTAGGTAAAGCCCTTAGATATATAAAGTAAGGCTTTACGCTACTCTAAGAATATATTACCTAGATAAACTAATAGATTTTAAAAGCTAGTAGTTAGAGATAAGAGGATATAGTTAAGAAGAACCTTCTAAGAACGTCGCTTAATAGTAAACTCTTAGATTAGATAGTAACTATTATTAAACTACCTAGTTATTAATAGTACTATAAGGTACTAAGTAATATCTAGGAGAATATATAAATAGTTAAGGACTTAAAGTCTTACTATTTATACTAGAAGATATAAGCGAGTTCCTCTAAGAAGTAATCTAAGTATAGCGAACTAATAAATATTAACTAAGAAGTCTTCGCTAAAGTATTTAGCGCTCGATATAAGAAAGTTAAGTAGTATAACCGGAGATCTAAAGGGCCTTAGTATAATAAAGAAGAAAAAATAAGACGACGTAATAATATTCTTTATTTATAGTAAAGATTCGACCGTTACTTTATAGCCGATTATAAAGTAGTTCTAAAGGATAATCGCTCTAGTAATATAAAGCCTAAGTCGAAGACAACTAAGAAAGTCGTCGCCTTAACTAAGAGTAATAAGAAGGTAAAAGGTAAGGTTATTAAGAAGAAGATCGAGGATAAAGAAAGCTTAGTACTAGACGACTTTAGCGAAGAGAGTAGGGTATTAGAAAAAGAATAGTTTCTAACTATAGCCGCTATTAGAAGCGATTAGAGAAAGTATTAGACTATAATATATAGAAAGACTTTAAAAATAATATAAATAGATTAGTATTCGATATACTAGTATTAGTTAATAGAATTAATATAAAGACTCTTATTAATACTAGATATTCTACTTATAGTATAATTAATTTCCGCTTTATAAGAAAATATAAACTCTTACGCTATTAAATTCTATCTTAAGCTATAGTAGCTTTTAATAAATATAAAGAAGTAGTAGACTCTATTACGTATTTCTCTCTAGATATAGAAGGCTACTATAAGTCTAGATATTTTATATATATTATCCCGAGAATAGATAATAAGAATATAGTAATTAAAATACTCTAGGTAGTAGCCTATAACGTAAAGATAGACGGAAAGAATAGAGAGATCTTTATCTTAAGCTCTAAGACTAGAGTAAAGTATATTCTAGAAGAGAAAATCGAACTAGACTATAAGTAGATTTCTACTATAGCGTTTATAACTCTAACGAAGAGTTTCTAAACTAATAAGTATAGAGCTAAATAAGCTACGCTTTTAGGTAATACGGCTTAATATATAGTAAGTAAGAGCGCGCTATATTTCTTATAAAAGAAATGTTACGTAGAAGTATTTACGGCTTCTATAAAAGATATTAATAAGGCGCTATAGAGTAAAAAGAAACTAGATATAGATATATTATTACTACTATAATATAAGTAGTTTTAAGCGCTCTTCGACGTAAATAAGGTAAATAAACTACCTCTATACTAAGTAGGTATTAACTACTATATTAAGCTAGAAAAAGTAGATAGAAAAGACGCTATAATTCTCTAGAGACTACTATATAATATATTACAAGATAAACTACTAGTTCTTTAAAAGACTCTAATAGATCTATTAAATAAGAGGTTTATTTAGGTTAGTAGTTTCTTTACTATAGTACCTATATTATTTACGAAAAAACTAGAAAGAGAGTTAAGATTCTACGTCGACTATAGAAAGTTAAACGCGCTAATAAAGAAGGACTAATACCTACTTTCTCTAATTTATAAAATACTATAAACTATAAGTAGTATTACGTAGTATATAGGTAGAGTGAAGGTTTAGTATATTAAAATAAGTCTAACTCCTTAGGTTTAGGATAGCTAAGTATCTAATATATATAGTCCTATACTTAGCACGTATTAGTAAGTAGCCTAAGCCACTCTCTTATAGTGTACCTAAACTATATTACCTACGTAACTAACCTAGTCTACGACACACCCTCTAGGTAAGCTTAGGAACTATCTAAAGTAGTACTTACCTATTAAACGTAGCTTTAGGTTAGTATTGTCTAGTAATTATATATTATAGAAACCTATAGTAGCTATCTAGATATAGCTAAATAGCGGAAACCTAAATACTCCTCGCTTAATATTATCTTCTAAAGAACTACTTATCTATCTAACTATACTTTACTATTCTTAGCCTTTTATATTTCTACCCCTTATAAGTATTAAAATAGTATATTTCTAAGCTTAGCTTTAGCTATTATACTTAGAAATATAATATTATGTCGCTTACTAAACTTAACCGATTATAATTTATTCTATTGTCCTTAAGAAAATAATATAAGCTTAGCTTCTAAAGAGGTAAGCTCCTAGAAGTATATAAGTAACGCTTACCCTCTAGATCTTATTAAAATTAGCTCTTATTCTCTATTATTTCTACCTTTTATTTCTAGTTCTAATTAATTAATTAATCTTTACTATACTAAAGAGATATTAAACCGCTAAGTAACTCGCTACTACTCGCGTAACTATTACGCGATATAATACTCGCTATATTACCGTTCTTTCTACTAGTTAGAATAAACTAGTTATACCTCCTATTCCGGAAGAAGATTCTAGCGCTTAAATTAAGTATAAAAACTATACTTCTTCGGAGCTACTAGAACTACTAGAGATTAAGCTTATCTCTACTTAGATAAACGTCGCCTTTAAAGCTAGTAACTACGAGGAGTACTATCGCCTTTTAGCGAGAAAGGAAGAGTTATTAGGTATTAGTATTAGTAGTAGTAGTAGTAGTAACGGTCTAGAGAATAATTTTAATCTAGATCTTAGTAGTAGAGGCTCTCTAAGTCTTTCGAGTTTATCGAGCTTATCTCTTATAAGTTTTTATACTTACTTTTATAGAACTAAGTAGCTAATTATTATAGTCTTCTACTCTAGTCTCTCTCTATCCTACGGCTATAGCTAAAGGTTAGAAACGTACTTATACTACTAAGTATAAGGAGCCTTACTCTAGTTACCTTCGGTCTCTCTTAAATAGTCGAACGACTAAGATTAGCTACTACTACTATAATTTAGGTAGTAATCGCTACTTCGCCTATATAGAGGGTTTATACCCTTACCGCCTAGTTCTAACTTATACTCGCTTCTATTATAAGAGCTTTGTCGTAGCCTATAGCTAGAGTCTTAAAAAAGACTTAGATAGAAAGCCTCTATACTCTACTTTTATATATTCTACTACTTATTTCTAACTTAAGTATAGCTAATTAAGTATAGCGTCTTACGAAATTCCGGGCCTCGGCTCGTATAGCTTTAGAGGTTACTAGTATAGTCTAGGAGGAAATCGACTTACTTAAAAAGAGTAGTCTACCTACCCCTACGTTAGCGAGGATAAAGGTAGTTTTAAATAATATAGTAATTAATCTTAAAGAGATTAAAGGTCTTCTTCCGGAGAATATAAAGTCTATAAAGAAGCGTAAATCCTCTTTATAGAGGTACTTAAGATTATACCTCCGGCTTAAGAACTAAGAGTTACCCCTTAAGCTATACTTACTTACTTAGGTTCGACTCTCTTAGCTTCGTTTCTATACTCGGTTAGAGTAGTTAGCTAGTTATCTAGTATTTTAGTTTAGGGCTAGTCCTCTTAATATATTCTATTCTCTAGCCCGGCGTAGCTTAATATTAATTGTTTTCCGTCTCTATAACCTCTTTAAACTATTCTAATCGCCGTAAAACTATATAAGAACCTCTAACTTATCTAATAAAATAAATATATAATATATAAAAATAATCCTCTAATATACTCTAGCTCGAGCTTAGTCTTAGTAAGTAAGCGCCTAAATTAACCCTAATCTAGCTTCTTAATTATACCCCTAATATCTTATAGGTTAAGAAGTAATTAAAAGTACTTAAACTTATACCTTAGTAGGTTCTTAGTTAGACTATTAGCTAGTATCTTATTTATTAGAAGATAAACTATCTTAAAGCTTTCTTTTTAGTATTTCTATCTTAACTATATATTATAGATATCTATATACCTTAGCTTAGTTTCTACTCTACCTCCTTTCTATATAACTAGCCTTATTGTTTACTAGTTATTATAATAGATCTTCTACGGCTAACCTAGAATTAATTAAATATCTCTAAATAACCTCTAAAGGGCTATTACCTCCTTTTCTATACTAGAGAGTCCTAGAAGCTCTACTTCTATTATTAAGAGTATAATTATACTTTATCGAGTTACCCTCTAATAGATTAAACCTCTAAATAATATAATAATAAAACTATACGACAACCTATATAATTTAGAGTCGTCTATAAATAAAGTATCGAAAGCTATAATTAGAGTATCTAAGAGGTTAGAAGATAAGCTTATCTTAAGTAGATAAGCGTAGAATTAAATAGCGAGAAAATATATTCTAAATAGGTAATATATTATCTAATCTACTATTTTAAGGTACTCGGGAGCTAGGTTTTAAAGGAAATAAGATAGCTAGGAGGCTATAAAAGTGACGTCTAGCCTAATTATAATTATAGTATATAAGATTAAACTAACTTTCTCTTAGAACTCTTTAACCTTTACCTTTAACGCTTAATCCTAGTTTTTAATAAAGTCGATAGTTAGAAGTAGAGTTACTAGAATTACCCCCTCGGCTAAGCCGAAACGTAAAGTAATTTTCTCGATATATACGTCGTAAACTAGTTCTATAGTCCTCTTAACTCTATCTCTTAAAATTCTAATTCTAAGAAACTAATAGTAGTCTCTAAGCTTAGTTAACTTATATAAGCGTCTTATTCTATTAAATATAAGCTTAGCTATAGCCTTATCCCGTTTATAGTATAATATAATAATATTATTAACGTAGAAGATAATAAGGACTTTACACTCCTTATTATATATTAAATATAGCTCTTCTTTACTTAACGTTAAGCCTTAAGCTTAAATTATAGTAATAAAGTTATTATACTATAGTACTAGGAAATCCCTTAATCTATATAGTGCTCTATCTAATTTAATATACTTATCTACTTACTTAAATTCTAGTAATAGGTAGTAATATACTAAGTCTTTATCCTTCTTTTATACTATATTAACGAAGGTATTTACGACGTTAAACTATTTTATCTCGAGGTTGTATTTAGTAGCTAAAGTATAATATAGACGGAAGGACTTAGTAGCTAAGGTTACTATATAAGTTAATTAAATAGTATCCTTATATTATAGATTACCTCTTACTATAAGCCTTAATTTATAACGTAGTAATTTGCCTTTCTAATTAAGCTTATATATAAACACCTACTTTACTAGAATAGGTATCTTTAGTATATCGCTTATTAAACGGATTATCTAATAGTTCTTCTTTTCTAGGTTCTTAATTTCGTTTACTATATCCTTAATAAACTTATCTTCTAATTCGTATATTTTAAGGTTCTTCTATTTAGTTAGAAGAGCCGGAAGATCTATATATATAATACTTAGAGTCGCTTATAAGCTTATCTTTATATATACTAGGTACTTACTCTAAATAACCGAGGTAGCTTTTAGAAGCTCCTTATAATTTATCGAAGTATTTACTCCCTCTATTTTACTACTTAGAGGCGCTAATAAGCGCCTCTTCGCCTATAATAAATACTTATTCTAAATAATCGAAGTAGTAATTATATTATAGATATTATCGTAGCTCTCTTAGTCTAGAAGCCTTTATTTAATAGTTTTCTAAGTCTTTAGCGACTAGAACGTTTCTAAGAATTACTTTATTTTCCTATTTAATTAATTAATATCTCTATCTAAAATAGTATAGATTTCTAACGTCTTTTCTTTATTAGAGTCTCTCTTTAGTTTCTCCTCTCCTAGTTTCTACTTTATTCTAGTCGAACGCTCTCTTATTTATTTATAGACTTTCTATATTCTCTTTACTAGGGCTTTAGTTATTATTACTTAAGTAACCGACTTAGTATTATCCTTACTCTAAGCTACTATAGTTTTATTATCTAATTTCTATCTCTTAGACGACTCGACTTTAGTAGTTCTCTTATTAATATATTAATAATTAGAAGCGACAAGTATATACTAAACTACTACCTAAGGGATTCCCCTTATAATATAATTCTCCCGTAGCTACGAAGTTAAGTTTAGCTCTACTAGTACTTTCTCTAATACCCTCGACGTTAATAACGTCTATTCTAAGGTAGTTTCTATACCTCTAGCCTATTTAGGCTTAGGGGTATTCTTAGGAGTTAAAAGTCTAATATTACTAGTTTCTACCCCTAATTTTAGCTTATAGCGCTAAGTATCTAGCTAGTATATTCTAGTACTCGCCTCTTCTAGCTAAGCTTCTATAATATCTATTAGGCTTTCTCTATTCTTATTAACTTATAGTTAACAAGTTCTTAGTATATTATCTTCTTTAAAGATACCTTTAATTATTATATCTACGTCCTAAAGGACTTTATTAAAAGGTTCTTAAATCTTATTAACTAGACTTCTCTTCTCTTAGATTCCTAAAGCTAGGTATTCTTTAGAGGCTTTATTATAGAAGCTAGTTTCGTTAAAGACAACGTTATAAGTAATAATAACTTCTTTTAGCTCTAGAATCTAGATTCTATAGATATTTAATACGACGTAACCTACGAGGTATCTAATATAAGCTCTTATTATAGTTTTAAACTCTTTCTTAAATAGTCTAGCCTCTCTATCTCTTTTTATAGTATATACTTTATAACTATAGATATAGATACTATTCTAATCTAGCTTTAAATCTATAGTAATTAGCTTAATTACGTCTAGATTAAAATAGTAATAGTAGTTTCGAAACTATTATAGTAGTACTTTATTTAGTAATTTCTAGTTATACCTTTCTACTAGGCTTATATTATATAGGTAAGCTTCTACTTACGTCGATTCTAGCTATAGATCCTCTAGAAGGTTAGCGTATACGAGTACTATAATCGACCTTAAAATTACCTTCTATTCTACTTTCTTACTTCTACTATTAGGCTTCTTTATATATAGTAGAGTTAACTTAATAGCTATTATCTTTATTACGATCTAGGGATATATAGTTACAAGACCTACGGTTAGGTAACTTGGATTCCCTAGGACCCGTCGGGTCTAGAGGGGACTTAGTCCTAAGTTATCGAGGGGATCCTAGAGAGCTCCTAGGAAACGAAGGTTCTATATAATAATTGTAATTTTCTTAGATAGAAGCTTTATACTTAACTTACTATAGTAATAGTATTTTATTAGTTTATCTTACTCTTATTATAACAAATAGACCTCCGAGTCTATACCTAGTAATAATACGCCTACTTACCTTATACTAACCTTACGACCCTAGTCTACCGCGAGTAGAATACGAATCGTTACACTTTAAGTACCTATTCTAAGTAAGTATTAATTATTAATAATAGTACCTAATAACCTACTTAGCCTAACTACTAGTCAAGTTAACCTTAGTTAAATAATTGTCTAAGCTAAGGAAGGACTTCGTATCTCTCCTCCTAATAAATTTAATAGAAAACCTAGCGAGGTAAACTAGTTTCTAATAAAGGCCCGACTTTATATAAACTTCTATAGAGAAAAGTTTAGAAACGAAATAGACTAAGTCTTATTTATAGTTACCTACCTCGAAGAAAAGGCGTATAACTAGATCGAACCTAACCTCGAGAAATTTATAGCTAGTAAGTCTAAGAATAATAAACCTACTATAGGTATATTAAAAGCTACCTAGGATTACTTTATTTCGATAAACGGATTCGCTATAGGACTAAAACGAGTATTTAGCGATATTAATTAAAAGAAGAAGGCCGAGATAGAACTCCTACGCCTTAGATAAACTAGATCGACTACGAGATACTATACTAATTTCTAATAACTATTATCTAGACTAGGACTTAATAATAAAGCCCTAAGGATTTAATTCTATTAAGAATTAAAAGACTATATTAAGGACAAGTTAGTAAGAATAGAGCCTACTATAGAAATATATAAGCTCGTAGAATCGGCGATTAAAATCGATAACTAAGCCTACAAATATTATCTAGAAAAGAAAGAAATATATAGACACTATAATTATAGCCTAAAGAATAGAGATAGTAATTTAATAGATTAGGAGCTAATAAAATATATAAAAGTAGTAATAAAGGGTAGGACTTAGAAGAAAAACAAGAAGTCTATACTACTAGCTAAGCGCGAAAAACTAAGAGTAGAAGGACTATATTTTAAATATAAAAAACCTAGGTATTAAGCCTAGAATTACGGAAAGAATTTTAAAACCGTAAAAGTAGTTACGAAATACTACTCCTTAGAAATAAAACCGGAAGTAGAGAGTATCTACCGAAAGATTAGTCTAATAGACTTCGATATAAAAGAACTCGACTAATAGTTAGCCCGCTCTAATAGCGAAGACTTAGAAACTATTGAGGGAAGAGTCGCTCCGACCCTATCTAAAGAAAATCTTAAGGAAAAACTCTAAGAATAGACCTACCTTATAGATAAAGAGAAAGAGGACTTTTAGTTAGAACTTTAGAAAGCTTACGTTAGAATAAGGTCTACCTTAGCTATAGATAAAGAAAGAGAGTTAGCTAGAAAGAAGGCCGAGAATATAGAGAAAACCTAATTAAGAGATCTAGAGGCTAAGGGACTTACTAATAAGGAAGTTAGACGAAAATAGTTTAAAACTAGTATAAAACTAGAATAAGTACTCTAAGAGTAGAGCCGACTATAGCGGAGAATAGATTAGGTTAACGCCTAAGAAGCCTATATCTCGGAGTAGGAGCTTAATAAACTAGAGGTATATAACGCTATATAGTTACTATATCCGGATTATAGATTAATCTATTAGTTAGCGTACTACTACGATAACTATTATATATATATCTCTCTAAAAAGAGAAAACTACTTCTCTAGGTTTAGGTACTATATCTATATCGCCGTACTAGAGCTAAGGAGAAACTACGAAATATAAACTATCGCCGTAGTAAAGACTAAGGATAGAAACCGCTTAGTATTAAATATAAAGCTATAAGGAAAGGAAGTTAAGGCCTTAATAGATATAGGGGCTATAGAAAACTTTATCTCTTTATAAATAGTTAGAAGAATAAATACCCTAGTAAAGCCTATTAACGAACCTTATACCTTACGTAGAGTAGACGATTAAAGAGTCGCCTTCGACGAAGAAGTTATTAATAGAATAACTATTCCTCTTAGAATAGTAGTTAATAGATATACCGAGGAAATATAGTTTAATATTATACTAATAGGTAAGAAGAAAGTTATTCTAGAAATACTATAGATATAAGAATATAACTTAAAGATAAATTAGAAAACCGAAGAAGTATAGTTTATATAATACTAATATAAGAGTTTATATTAACTAGAGGGCCGGAATAGAGTTTATACTACTCTTTCTAAGGCGCCCGAATACCTTAAACTACTAGAGGGTTCTCTATAGGTTACTAACGAAGGTAAAGAAAAACAAGTACCTATATAGTATAAAAAATTTAAGAAGTTATTCGAAAACCTAGAAGACTTTCGAGCCTTACCCGAATATTAACTATAGGACTACGAAATTAATTTTAAAGAAGAATTAAAATACTCTTTAGAAACCTTAAGACGCTACTATTTCGACACTACTAGGACGCTAGAGAAATACGTTAAAACGGTACTTAAGAAAGAATAGATTAGAGAATCTAAATTACTAATAGTATCGAATATACTAGTTGTCGCGAAATTAGACGATAATAACGGAAGGCCTTATATTAACCTCTAACGAGTTAATAATATTACTATCGCTAATAAATATCTACTACCGAACGCCTAGTACTTATAGGATAAGCTAGCTAAAGCTAAGATATTTACGAAAGTAGACTAAAGGAACGCCTTTAACTTAATATAGATAAAAAAGGGTAAAGAATAGAAGTTCGCCTTTCTAGTACTCTCTAGGCTCTATAAACCTTTAGTTATACTATTTAGAGTAAAAAACGTACTAGTAATATACTAAAGGTAGAACGATAATATCTTATAAGAATACCTCGGTAAGTTTATTATTTACTATCTTAATAACCTTCTTATCTATTTAGAAAATAAAGAGGACTATAAAGAATACGTCCGTTTAGTCTTAGAGGCCTTAATAAAGGTAGACTCTAGATTAAAACTAAGTAAGTATAAGTTTAGAGTTTAGAAAATAACGTTTCTAGGCTATATTATCGAACTTAGGAAAATAAGTATAGAACCGAAGAAAATCTAACGAGTTATAGATTAGCCGGAATTAACTTATATTAAAGACGTCTAATTATTTCTTAGCTTTAGTAATTTCTACCGACAGTTTATTAAGAGATACTTCGATATAGTAACTCCTTTAACGCGACTTACGTAGAAAGACGTACTATTTATTATAGGAGAACTCGAGAAAGCTACCTTTTAGTAGCTAAAGGACAGGTTTACTAGTAACCTAGTAATAAGAAGTTTCGACGAAGATAAACTAAGTAGAATTAAGACCGATACCTTAGATACTACTATTAGTACTATTTATCTATAACTAGACAAATCTAGAAAGTAGTACCTTATTACCTATTACTCCGAAAAGTATTTACCTACTAAATAGAACTACGATATTTATAAGAAGAAACTTATAGCTATAGTTAAGTCGTTAAAATATTAGAAAATCTACCTCCTAGAAGCTAGATACCCGGTTAAGGTCTATATAGACTATAAAAATCTACGTACGTTCCTTACCTTAAAGAAACTAGATAATAGAAGAATAGTAAGATAGGCCGAGAAACTCGCCTATTACGACCTTATTATTAAATATATTGCCGGAAAAGATAACTCTAGAGCTAACGCCCTAAGTCGATAGCCCGGATATAAGAATAATAAGGTATATAAGAAATAAGCTATTTTAAAAGAAGATAAGAATAGAAACCTTATCCCTAATACTAAGGTAATCGCCGCCCTTATAAAGATCTATAGTCTATAGTACTATAATAGGGCAGACTTATTCTAGATTATAGTTATTCTATTTCGGGTTTATATATTAGCTCGTTACTAGATAGCTTTAAAATATTATCTCCTTTACTTGTCAAAAACTACCTCTTTTATTATCTTAGTTATTTGTATTTACTATATACTAGATTATATATATCCCCTCGTTTATATTAGTAACCTACGTAGAGAACGCTTTAGTAATACTTATTTAATTATTATATTAAGGAGTTACGGAGTTTTATAAGTAAAGGATTTCGTACTTGTCTATTAATTAACCTCTTAATTTAAAGCTAAAGAGAGAGTATTTAAGAATAGCGAGACTCGTTTAACTCTAAATAATCTAGTTTTAAGTAGTTTAAGAACTAGTAAGGTTAAGAGTAAAAGGGTAGTAGAGACTTATTTCGGTATACTAGATTAGAAACTTATACTTTCTAAAATAGCTAAGAGGGCTAATATTAGGCGGAAGAGGTAATTTCCGGAGGTTTTAGATTACTTAGCTATATAATAGAAGCCTAGAGGGAATTATATATATAGCTAGTCGCCGCCTATATCTAACGAGTCTTTAGCGGCTAAGGGCTTTAGAAAAATAGAAATAACCTTAATTTAATAAACTAGTTTACTCCTTCTTAATCTAATACTTTTACTAATCTTAAACCTAAACAGAATTGTTTATAACTTAATAAGCGTAAACCTAATAAGTAATTTATATAAAGAAATTAAGAGACTTAATAATATTACCTACGACACCTTACTATCGCTACCTTTACCGATACTAAGAACGTCTATTCTAGAAGTTAGAGTTTATATAGTAAGTATATCTAATACTATAGGCTCCTTAATAACGGTACCTACTACGGTAGTTACGCTAATTTTACGTATAGTATTACTAATATCTTAACTAGAAGTAGATAGGTTCTATATCTTTAATAGTATAAATATTACTACTTTTCTTAACCGTTATAAAGACCTCTTTAACGATAATAGCCGAATAGACTAGGACAAGCTTAATCGGATTAACTACTACTATAATCTCGAGCGCGGTTAAACGATTTAAAGTCTACTAGACTATATTTCGAAGGATTAGAAAGAATTAAAGAAGAATATAAAGTATAAGTTTAAGGGCTATAATACTATATAGATTATAAACTTAATTATATTCTTAGAAAAGCTAAAGAATAAGAAGCGGTAGATAGGACCGGATATAATAGTATACGTTAGGTAATTTGTAAGAATCTCGGGGATTTTAAAGAATAAATATATAATCGAGGAGTATACTAGGAGTCGTTAGTTCTTATAGGGCCTACCTAAACCGCTAAGAGTAAAAGTAATTAGTAAGAATAAGGTGTCCTCTAACTACCCGGAGGAGATTATATTTAATAAGCTAGTTAAGACGGCTATAAGCCTTATAAACGCTAAGAAAAATATTAAGGAGTTCTCTAATAATATAGAGACTACGCTCGGCGTAGAGAATATCGTTAGCTAACTAAGGGAGGGGAAGGCGAATAAGCCTTCTAAGGTTAAAATAGAAGTACCGTTAGAGGTAAGCTATATAACTAAAGTACTCGATAAGAAGGTTAATAAATTAGTTAAAGTATTTTAAAAGATAGTTTTAAGTTTTAGTATATAATTAGGTTAATAATAGTTTAACCCGGCTAGGGGCCTAAATTAGAACGGCGTATATCTAACTTAGAATTAGAACCGTAGACTACCTAGGTCGTAGGCTCTATATCTAAATATATAGGGAATAGGCGTAGTTAACGTTAATATAGCTAGGATTAGTTAGGGTAGCTATTATTAGTATTACTTAGCGATAGATTATATACGTAGAGAGTATATAGAGTTTAGGATAGATATCGAGAGAGGACTAATATACGAATATAAAGGCAAGGTATACCTTAGTAGGGCCGGAGATAGAGGAAAACAACTTTAGGTGCCTAGGGATAGAGTAAGAATAGATACTATTCGACAAACCCCCGCGGCTATTTAGTTCTTCTAGAATACTTAAAACTAGGAAAATATATAGAGGAAGGTCTAAGTAAGTAGCCCCTCGACGGCCTAGGACTTACTAAGGCCGACGGAGATCCTAAAGAACCCTAACTTAGAGGGGTCCGTTAATTGTAATAGGGACCTAACGTATAAGGCGAACGTTAACTCGGTAGAAGTAATAGAACTAGATAATTCTAATCTAGAGGAAGATAAATTAGAGTTAGTCTCTATATATATAGTAGCTCGGGATAAAGAGGTCGATAAGGAGAAATAGAAGAACCTAAAGAAGATGTTAAGGGATAGGGTTAATAAGGAAAAGAAGCTAGCGGCTCTAAGGATCCCTAGGATTAGTAATCTACGCGTTCCGAGAGTAGAAGAGGTAGATAAGAAAGAGGAAGTAGAGGAAATAGAGCTAGATAAAGAATAAACTAAGTAAATACTTAAGTTAGGGCTACAAATAGTACAAAAAATAGAGAGGTATTTAGATATCCTTAAGAAAGAGGCTACGCCTCTAGATTTACTAAATAAGATCTTAAACGCCCCGGTTTAAGGAATAACTACTAGAGAGATTTTAGCTAATTTAGATATTTTATAAAAGCTATTATTTAAAAATATACTTATAGTAATACTAAAGGAAAAGGCGACAAAGAGCGACAAAGCTAATATAAGTACGATTAAAGAAGTAACTATAGGGTCTACCTTTATCGAGGAGGTGCCTAGACCTTATACTATTAAAGTACTAAGAGTTAGAGTTAAGATCGGGAATATTAAGGTCCTTGCCTTACTCGATACCGGTTTTAATATCGATATTCTATCTAGCTATATCTCTAAGATAGTCGGTCTCGTAATACGTTCTAATCCGATACTTAGAATAGTTAGTTATATTAGTAAGGGGGTAAGATTTAGTAAGGTTTATAAAGACGTTACTATTCGAATAGGCTCGGTTAACGTTATATAATACTTGTTTACCTTAAAGGATAGAATAAATAATCTTATTCTAGAAATACCTTTTATTATTTTGGCTCTTATATTCTTCTCTTATAGGGATAGCTACTAGTTTACTACTATTATAAACGACAAACGTACTAAGTAGGTTTCTCTTAGAGTAGTAAAGATAATCGATAAGATTAGAGAGGATCGTATTTTCCTAGGAAAAGATTAGCTAGGCCTATTAGGACGGATAGGTATAGTAATAAAGTAGTCTATATTAGGTCGTTAAGAGTAGTAGGATTTTAGGACCTTAGGGCGGCCGAGGTATTATTAGGAGGTAATTATATAGAGAGTTTTAAGCCTACTATTAATAGAAGTAGTTCTTTTATTTCGATATCGCGTAAAACTAATTTAATCTTATTATTATAAGCTAGTACTATCTTTCCTTTTATTAGAAGAGTAAGAGTTTTTAGTATATATAAGAAGAAGGTAGATAAAGTAGTTCTAGTTATTTAAGAGGTATCTAATAGATCTATACCTAGGGGAAAGAGTAATTAGAAGTAGCGGAGAATAGAGGAGAAGAAGAATAGAAGACTAGTAGAACTAGTAAATAAGTATAATAGGTTTCTTATCCTAAAGTTCTTAGATATTCCTAGGGGGTCGAGACTAACGCCCGAGTAAATAAAGAAGATATTACTTAGAGAAGAGCTATTACCGAGAGAAAGAGAGCTAATATTTAAGTTTATATTTCGAAGAGAGAAAGGCTTTACCTAGAAATTCTCGGAGTATAGTCGAATATTAGAAGAGGTTATACCCTCTTAGGAAATTAGAACTATCCTATACGACGCCTAGTAAGCTAAAGGCTTCTCTATTCTAAAGTACTTTTAGAAAAAGGTTAATAAGATATTTAAGGATCGGATAGCGGCTAGAGTACTCGAGCCCGTATATAGCCCTTACCGGAACTAGTAGTTTTTAGTTAAAAAGAAGAATAGAGATTATAGAATAGTAGACGCTACAATAAAGTATAACGCTATTATAGTCCGAGACGCTAATTTACCTCTAAATATCGATAAGATCTCGGAAGAATTTATAGGTTATTAGATTACCTTATTAATTAATTTCTTTTCGGGCTACGATTAGGTTACCTTAGCCGAAGGTAGTCGAGATATTACGGCGTTTATAACTCTACTTAGGTTACTTAGGTATACTACGTTAGTCTAGGGAGCTACTAATTTAGTCGCTTAGTTCGTAAGAGTTAGAATAAAGATATTAGAAGACTATATTCTACTTAGGGCCTAGATCTTTATCGACGACGTCTCTATATTTAGGCCTAGGTTAAGGTATAATAAAGAAGAGGTAGTTCTTAGTATTCGCCGTTTCGTTTAAGAATATATTACCGACCTTAATATAGTACTAGCTAATATCGAAAGAGCTAGTACTATAATAGGCCCTAAGTCTTAATTTAGGGTTACTAGGATTAAGTTAGTAGGATTTATCTATACTATAGAGGGTAGGTCGCCGGATAGTAATAAGGTTATTAAGATAATTAATTAGTCGAAGTATACTAGCTAGATAGAGATTTATACCTTTATTAGGGTTTATATTTACTATTATATCTAGATTATTTATTTTATAGCGAAAGTAGAGCTACTTTATCGACTACTAAGAAAAGGGGTAGATTTTATTTAGACTAACTTATAGAATATAGCGATAGATAAGCTAAAGCTCGCCTTAGTCTCGGCTCTAGCGCTAGTACGAATAGACGTTAATAGGGGCCTTATTATTTTAGCGGTCGACGCTAGTTTAAAGGGTTAGGGAATAGTCCTAATATAGAAAGATAAGAATAAGAAGCGCTACCTATCTAGATATAATAGCGGAACTTAGAGCCTAGCCGAGTAGAATTATAATACTATAAAGTAAGAGTATAGGGGGGTCTTAAAGGCTCTAAAGAAAGTCCGGAATTAGCTTTATAGGGTTTACTTTCTACTAGAGATAAATATAGTAGTTCTAGTCTCCTAGCTAAATTAATTAGTATCGGACTTGCCTAGGGCTTTAGTTACTAGATAGCTCGCCTAGATCCGGCTATTCGACTTTAAAGTAAAACACGTTAAAGGAATAAAGTATACTATAGTAGATAGGTTGTCCTAAAGGCCGGCTACGGAAGAAGAGCTAGCGGAGAAAGCCCTAGAAGAGGATATTAACGATTTTATTAATATAAAACTTAGGTACACTTAAGCTATTCCTTATTTTAAGGTATAAGTTTGTCCTACTACTATCGAAGACTATCTATAAGAGGACTAGTCTTTAGATTCTAAGCTAATTACCTAATTCCTTCTAACGCTTAAGATCTCTTAGAAAGTTAAAGTAGAGAATAGAAGGAAATTTAAGACTAAGGCTCTAAACTATTTAGTTAGGGGTAGGATCCTATTTCGTAGAGTAAATAAGGGTTTACTAGAACGACGAGTAATAGACGACTAGAAAGAACGCTAAAGGATCCTCTAATATCTCTACGATAATACTAGTTATAAGAGAAGAGACTCGACTTACTATAAGGTTTCCGAATAGTATTTCTAGGATAGCTACTATTAAGACGTAAAGGATTATATCTCTACTTATAAACCTTACTAACTAAGAGAAAGGGGAAGATAGAAAGAACCTTTATATCTAACGTAGTCTAGAGCTCTTTAGACAAAAATTAGCCTTAATATTATAAGGATACCGACCTATAGAGGGAAGAAATATCTAGTAGTTACGAGGGACGATCTATTAAAATAGGTAGAGGCTAGAGCGTTAGCCCGTAGAACGTCTAAGGAAGTAGCTAAATTTATCTAGAAAGATATAATTTATTATTATAGTATATTTAGAAAGCTAGTTATTAATAGTAGTCCTAAAAATAAAGGATAGATTATTATTTTAACTAAGAAATATAGTATTTACCGGGTAGTAGTTTCGGTATATAACCTCCCTATAAACGGGATAATAGAGAGAGGTTACCGAGAGATTTTAGCGAGACTAGCTAAGATAATAGATAGGGAAATAGAGAAGTAGTTAGACCGACTATACGTATTTCTTCTTACTAATAGAATAACAACTAAAGCGACTACTAGAAGGACCCTATATTACCTTCTATATAGATCTAAAGCGGTCTTACCTATAGAAACACTAATCCTAACCTAGAGAATACTTAATTAGGAGAAAGTGAAAACTACTAAAGAATTACTAGTACTTTATATAAGATAGCTAGAAATTAGAGATAAGAATTTAAAGAAAGCTACTACTAAACAAAAAACTATAAGGTAGAAGAGAAAGGAATAATTTAATAAGAGGAGAAGGCTAAGAAGTAAGGAGATTTTAAAGAACAAATTAGTACTACTATATAATACTCTCTAAGAAGTAGATATATCTACTAGAGTAAAGCTAGGCTATCGCTAGCTAGGTCCTTTTCGAGTAGCTAGAGTTATTTCAAATAAGGAGACTTATTTTCTTAAGGAATTAGATAGGACGAGGTTAAATAGAACCTTCGCTAGTTAAAGGTTAAAAATCTTTAGGAAAAGAGAGGGAGTCTAGGATCCGGTAGAAATTAAAGGCTCTATATTTAAGAAGATAATAGAGTTAGTAGAACTAGGGCTAGAAGCTAAAGAAGAGGAGGAATTTAAAGAGATTAGAAATAAAACGGCTAAGATAGATAAGGAAGAAAAGAATAAGAAATTATAGAGGCTATTAAGAGAGGAAGCTAGAAGAAAGGAGCTTAAGAAGTAGTAATAAAGAAGGCGTATAATTCTAAGAGGAAAGAGGAGGGTTAAAATAGAAGAAGAAGAGTAAAGATAGAGACTAATTCTAGAAGGAAATAGAATAGTAGTAGTAGTAGGCTTAGGGGAAGTATAGTAGAAGGTATAAGGCCTAGGTAGTCTTAGGGTTATTACGAAATACTAAATTAGAAATAATTTTACTTCTTATAGGAGTTATTAAAATTATTTAGGGAAGAATACTTATATATAAAGACGTAATAGATTAGAAAATACTTTTATTTATTATATAAGCCGCTTTATCCTAGTATAACCTATAGATCTTCCCTAAATAAGAAGAGGTATTATATAGATAGAAAAGGAGAATTAGTTATCGAAAAACTAAGAGCTATTAGGTAACTAAGCGAGTATTAGTAAACTTCTCGTCGTCTAATTCCTTTTCGGTCTTAATAGTAGTAGTTTACTTAAAGTCTTCTTTAGTACTACTAAGATAAGAATAAATGTCGCTAAAGAGTTCTTCTACTATATTACTTATAGAATAAGATCTAGATTAGGGTTAAGAAGCTACGGCTAAACCGAAATCGTTTAGAATAGTTAAGCTAGACGTAACCTCTTTATAGAATAGTTAATTGTCGCCGGAGGTTTTCTACTTCTTTCTACTAAATAGATCTAAAGGAGAATAGCTCGACTTACGTTTCGCTACCGCCTATTACCTAGAATTAGAAAGAAATAGAAGTAAAGAAGCGAGGCCTAGGCGGCCTAGTACTTATATTATTGGGATTAAAGAGGTTTCCGGGCTTAAAAGGAGATAATTAGGTAGAAACTAGAAAATTACTATTAGAGATAGTAGTACTAAAACCCTTTTTATAAGTACCTAGAACTCTAAGGGAAGCCGTTTATACAGATAATAGGGTAACTAAAGTAAGGTCTTCTAGAAGTTTTATTACTATTCCCTTAGTTAGAGCCCTATCCTTAAGGAGGGTAATTTTTAGCTCTTCCTAGATTACTAAATTAGCGGTAAAAGTCTAGGGCGGGAGGGGACTTACACTTATCGCCTTAAGTATATAAATTTCTCGACAATTCTCTCTTTACTTATAGAAGTCTCGCTTTACCTCTTTAGTTAAACGAACTATTTTCGCTTATCGCTCCTTTTCTAGGATAATAAGTTTTATACTTAGCGCCTCGTAATAGCTCTTAACTTAGTCTAGCCTAATTTTTATATATTCCTTATCCTTATAAAGTTCTATAACCTAGAGCTCTTTAGAAATAATAGGGGGAACGAAGTCGCCTTCCTCTAAGTCGTAAAGGTCTTCTTCTATTTTTAGGAATAATTTAGTTAAGGCGCTCCTAGACGGCTTAGCTAGAGTACTCCTAGGGGTAGCCTTTAGACCCTTTAGAATACGTAGAGTACTAACCTTACTAGAAGACTTTTTTTCTATACTTTTACTTAAAGAGGCTATAGGAGGAGAGCTTATAATGTTCGATACTAGAGAAGAGAGGAGATAAGGATTAGGCTAAATATTAAGCTTTATCTTATCTTTCTAAATAATAGGTTTAGAGTCGCTACTTAAAGTAAGCTTTCTACCGCTAAATAAGGTTTTTATCTTCTAGGAAATATAATCTAGGTATTTAAGGAGATTATAAGGCTTTATTAGCGAAACTTCGATTCCGCTTAACTTATTATTTCCGCCTTAAAGTATAATACCGCTAAGTATAGTAATCTTTCCGTCTAGGTATAGGAGACTATCTCTAAGAGGTTAACGATTCTTCCGTAGAATATATTTATCGGGCTTTAACGAATCTACCTCGAATAGAAGAATAAACCTATAAACCTATAGAATATAAAGGAGCTAGATCCGAATAGCTAGGTAGAGGATACCGAAGATTATATCTAAGTAGTTTAGTCGGTAAAGTTTTCTATTCTAGTATAGATCTAGAACGTAATATTCTCCCGTAGCGGCGTCTAGGAATAGTACTATATTAGTAGTAGTAGGCGTAATCGAAAAGCTAAGGTCGAAAGTATTATCGGGATTTAGGTTAGGGTTATAGTCTAGAAGAGTAGCGAGTTATCTATTAGTAAGGTTCTTCTCCTTAGGAGTATACTACTTAGGATTAGCTAATACTCCGGCGGCCGAGGATATATTAGTCGGTATAGTTAGTAGAGTAGTAATAATTGCAAAGAATCTATTTAAGAGCGAGGCCTAGGCGGCCGAGGGGTAGTTATTAAGGCTTAAGGTAAGAGGTCTAGGGGGGGGTTTATATATATATATAGACGCCGTACTAAATTACGTACGGGAGGCTTACGTAACTTTTCGTCCTATATTAATAGGCCCGCTAGGAGCCTAGACCCGGCATCTTCTATAGATCTATAATACTACGATTTTAGCTATACTACTCTCGGCGGCCGAGGACTCTCCGGGTTACAATTTAAGATAGCGGATAGTTAATTAACTATAATAAAGACAAACCTTATAAAAAATAAAGATTAACGAGTAGTAAGGTTAGCGGAACTTTTAGTAATTAAACTAACTTAATTACCTTTAGATTATAAGAAGATTAGAGTATTATTAGAGGGGCTTTCGAGAGAGGACAAGAATACTATAATAAAGGTATAGAGTAAAGAACTAATAGACAAAACAAATAACGTGTCGTAAAAGTTAGAGGAGGTTTATTGTTATATAGTAGAGAATAAGTTATAGCTAGGAGAATTTACTATAAGAAAGAAATATAAGAATAGATACTTTCTAGTAATTTAGACTTTTCTAAACTTAAATAAGGTCGAACGAGACCGAGGAGAGAAGTTAAAAAGCTAGGCTTAAAAGAACTAGAGTAAAGATTAAGGAGGTTTAACCTAGATAAATACTATTATAACTTAAGTTAGAAAGAATAGAGAAGAAATCTAGATAGAAGCCTTTACTTAAGCTCTTAGGGTACTAAGTAGAGATATACTCTTCGCTAAGGCTATACTATATATTAACGTAGCTATTATAGATTATCTTTTAAGTAACAAGCTAGGTAGAAGAAAAGATAGGAGAGTAATAACTACTAATATTTAACTAGCTATTAAAATAATTAAAGATAAGGTAATACCGTTAGTAATAACGAAGTAACTCTTAGTTAGATATAGAATATATCTAAATAAAGATACTAAGATCCTAGAAGAAGGGGTATAGTTTAACGAATTATTAGCCCTAGCTATTTCTTATATCTTTATAGTTATCGAGAAAGATAAGGAGATTAGTAGTAGCCTAGGGCGGCCTAGTAGTTTAGCTCTAGAACTATTGGGAGATACGCTTTTAGATAATTCGTTAGATAAGAATAGAGGACTAGATTTAGATATATACTTTAGTTAAGTATTCTAGAAGTAGAAAGAGTAAGAAAAAGACAAAGAGCTACTAATCGGTACTAATAGTAAAGATCCTAACGAGAAAGAGCTAGTAAAAAAGGGTTCTTAAGGTAAGGGGTCTAAGGGAGCTATTAGTACCGAGGTTATTTACAATTCTAACTCTAAAACTTCTAACGGTAGCGGCTCGCCTTTAATTAAAGCGATAAGTAAGGGTAAGGCTACTAAAAGAGCTAAGGGTAAAAGGGTAGTTAAACCGAACAAAAAGATAAAGCTTTTAGCTCGCCTAAAGATTCCTAGAGGAGGTAGTAGAAAAGGTACTTCTAAGATCTAAGTATTTATTCCGCTATTTAATAACGCTAGCTTCTAGAAGAAGGCTAAAGTAAGAAGAAAGTAGATTCCGAGAATATCTAGCGAGACGGGGGATAGTAAGGATTTAGAGAATAAGAAGAATAATCCCGATAATAGAATAAAGAGACTAGATAAGAAAGTTAGTATCCTATCGAGAAAAAAGGTAGATAAAGAATAGAACTATAGCTATAACTCGAAGTTTCTACTAGAGTTTTTTAAGGGAATTAAGGCGGCGGCAGAACTAGGGAAGAAAGAGCTTATTACTTTTAATAGGTAATTTTAGTAAGAAGAAAGCTATTACTCTTATACGCGGGCTTTCTACTATAAGCTAGGTCTAAAAACCTACTAGATATTAAACAAGACTCTAGAAAATCGGTATTATAGGCTTATAAACCGACTAATTAAAGATACTCTTAATATAGACTTCGAAAGAGAGAAGAATTAGTTTTTACTTACTATATACTAGGGCTTTAGATATAAGTCTACGGCCGCCGTAGACTTATCTATTTAGAAATTAGCTATTCTATAATATTACTTTCTAGAGGCGTTTAAGGGTAAGGCTATTATAGGTTTCGAGTTAGTTAAGTTAGATATATTTTCTTAGTAGTAGAAGAGGGAGAATTCTATTAGCCCTTTACTACTAGAGGAACTTAAGGTAATAAGGTAGTATTAATAGTTAGGCTCTAGTAATAAGATAAATAAATAGATATTTTCTTATTACTATTCTATAGCTTAATAAATTCTAATAGGCGACCCGTTCTACTAGACTATCCGATATTACTTGTCTATAGGCGATAACTAGAGGTAACTAGCTATACCTTTCTACGTTAAGGACACTATAGGCGATACTAGAGAAGTTTACGCCTTTATTTCGATAAAACTACGGGATCTAATAGATAGTAAAACCGGACTAGTCGTAGGGTTTACTTCTTTAGACAATAAAGGGGAAGAGAGCGCTCTAGCTTAGGTTCTAAAGGTCGGGGGAGCCGTAATACTATAGGTTAGAGAGGTATAGAGTCGTAGTAAACTTACTTAGGAGGAGATCTATAAATAAGAAGTCTTACGATTATTAAAATTTAACTTCCCTTATAAAGACTACGAGAGGCTTAGGGTAGTCTAGGAAAAGAAACCCGCGAAATAAGGCGAAGTAAAGTTTTTCTAATAAACTACTCCTATTAGATTCTTAGCTAAGCCTAAGGAACGATATAGGGGAGTCTTCAGAGTTTTTCGAGAAGTAAATTAATATAGTAGATTTATATAAGATAAACCTATAAGTTCTAAGAAAGTAGCCTTCTCGTAGAAGAAACTAAAGTCTCCGCCTACTATTCCTAACTACCTACTATACGTTTACTATACTACTAGTTGTTTCCTAGCTACCGTTAAGTTATTACTACCCGGAGCTATTTCTAATACTCTACTTAGAGAGCTTTCTTAGAAAGATACTAGAGTTAAGAGGTAGAAGAAGCTATATCTCGAGAAGGACTTTATAGAATCCGATAAGTACCTAGCTAAGTAGAGAGAGAAAGTAAAGAAAAGGGTTTAGAATAAGATTAAGGCTTTTCGACGTAAGGAAGAAAAGAAGTTTAGCGATATATCTTACTACTAAAATCTAGGGGAAGTAAAGAAGGGGATCTTAGGAGCGCGTTTTATAGGGTTTACTTCTAGTAGATAGGATTATAGAGGGTCTAACTACTATACTAGGTAGGACGATAGGATTCCGTTATTCCCTCTTACGAAAGAAGAGATTACTCTAGGAGTAAAAAATCTTTATAAGAAGATAAAGGTAGTTAGAGAGGCTACTAAGGAAGATAAGGTACTAGGGAGTAATATAGTTAAAAGGGGTAGTAGGAGTAAGGGTTCTAGAGTTTCTAATAATTCTAACGAGTTAGAGGAGCCCTAGGCGGCCGAGGGCCTACCTTAGGCTACCGAGGGTTAGGTACGGGGGAATCTAGGTTTTCTTTTAGTTATTTAATTTATATTATATAGCTAAGTTAGAGGGCGACTTAGTATTCTAAGAGGGGACAGATATAATAGGGTAGACTTATTTCGGGTTATAGTTATTCTATTCCGGGTTTATATATTAGCTCGTTACTAGATAGCTTCAAAATATTATCTCCTTTACTTATTAAAAACTACCTCTTTTGTTATCTTAGTTATTTATATTTACTATATACTAGATTACATATATCCCCTCGTTTATAGTACGACGAAATTATAGCTACTTAGAATAAAGAACCTAACGTTTCGGAAGAAACGTCTAAATATAAAGATAGTAAACTTAAGATACCTTAGTTATATACTAAAAAATTTATCTAGAGATTCTATAAGGCCCTAAAATATAGCTATTAAGAAATAAGAAGAACTCTCTAGAGAATCTAATAGAACTACTATATCGATAAGCTTCGATCTCTAGTAAAAGACGTAGTAACCGGCTACGATACCTATATTCGGAACAAACTAGCGTACTATAGCCTATATAGACTTATAGAGAAAATACCTATTCTCGAATAACTATAGAAAATAATATTATAGAACTTTATTATTAAACTCTTACTATTAAGAGACCTAATAACTAGTATTAAGTACGACTCGATTATAGTTATAATAGAAAGACTTACTAAGTATATAATCCTAATACTATATAAGGAATCTAGTACTACTAAGAAATTAGCCTACGCCTTTATTCGATATATATTTATAGATTATAGTACTCTAGAAGAAATAGTCTCTAATCGAGATAAGCTATTTATATCTAAACTCTAGACGGCTATAATAGTATATATAGAAGTAAAGTAGAAGCTATTAACCTCGTTCTACCTATAAACAAATAGAGGAAATAAGAGAATAAACTAAGTAGTTAAAGTATACTTAAAGTATTATATAAACTATAAATAAGATAATTAGGTCGTACTACTACCTATAGTCTAGTTTACTTATAATAGTATACCTATAGAAATAATATAAGTATCGCTATTTAAAGCTAACTTTAGCTATAAGAAGACTATATTCTAAGAACTCTATAACGTAAAAGTCGATAACTAGGTAAAAAGGATCCTTATTAATAATCTTACCTCTCTTTATAAGAAACTTATCGAGAAACTTAAGTTTATCGCCGAAAGAAACGTATACTACTATAATAAAGGCCGTAGTTAGGAGCCTATACTATAAGAGAGAGATAGAGTTTATTTAAGTAGATATAATATTTAAATAAAATAACTAAGTAATAAACTAGATAATAAGAAATTAAGACTATTTAAAATTAAAGTACTTAAAGAATACTTAAATTATAAATTAGCTCTACCTAAGAGTATAAATATCTTTCCGGTATTTTATATATCTCTCCTCGAACTAGCGCTACTAGAAGCCCCGCTAGCTCTAATAATAGAAATATAACTAGTAAACTCTAATACTAAGTATATAGTCGAGAGAATCTTAGACTATAAATACGTTAGAGAGAAACTAAAGTACCTAATTAAGTAGAAGGACTACCTATAATCGGAAAATATATAGGAACTAGTAGGAAATCTTAACTACTTAAAGTAGCTTAAGAAGTTCTACCGCCTATATCTAAAATAGGTCCGGGAAAGTTAGAAGATAATATTAGACTAACCTAGAAGGACTCGAGGAGACTAGAGAAAGCTTTAGGGTTAAGAGTAGGCTCTTTAAGAAACCTAGAAGCCTCGGCTAGGGAAGAGGCTACCGCCTCCTAACAGGCCTCCTCGGCCCGCTTAGCGGCTTTAACCGCGTTGAGCTCGTCTAGAGTCTTAACCCTATAATAGATTATCTCTTTCTCCCGATTATCTAGAAAACGCTACTACTTACGTAGCCGAAGGATCTTTACTATCGCCTCCTTCTCCTTATTACGGAGTTTCTACTACTAACAGTCTAGGGAGGCCTAATCGTTTAACGAAGAAAGCTTAGAAGTATAGTTATAAGAAGAACGCTTCTTATAAATATACTTAGAATAATAGGTAGATTTCTTAGAATCTATAATATACCGGCGCTTATATAGTCGATAAAAATTATAAGGAGATATCTCTTTAGCTTCGAAGAAACAGTCGATTTATAAGGCTAGGGCGATTCTCTCTAGTCTCTTACGTATCGATACTAAGGTTATATTTAAAAGAAAGAAAGAGCTTACTCTAGATATAATATTTCTTTAGTTATACTTAAGTATAAAGATAGGCTAGTCCGAATAGGGGATAGTATTACGACCTAGAGATATATAGTCACAAGACCTATAGTTAGGTAACTTAGATCCTCTAGGACCCGTCGGGTCTAGAGAGGACTTAGTCCTAAGTTATCGAGGGGATCTTAGAGGGCTTCTAGGAAACAAAGGTTCTATATAATAATTATAATTTCCTTAGATAGGAGCTTTATACTTAACTTACTATAGTAATAGTATCTTATTAGTTTATCTTACTCTTATTATAACAAATAGACCTTCGAGTCTATACCTAGTAATAATACGCCTACTTACCTTATACTAACCTTATAACCTTAGTTTACTACGAGTAGAATATAAATCGTTATACTCTTCTTCTCTATAAATTTCTTATACTCTAACTTACTAAAATATAAGAAAACTCTCCTTTCTCTATTATACCGAAATATATAGATATATAGCCTATATTATCTTATAACCTAGGCGTTAAAGTTCTATAATACTCTTAAGATCTTAACCTACTTTCTCGTTAGTAAGGCGAATATCTATAGTTTACTACTATACTTATTCTTAATAATAAGTAGTTATCGGCTAGAGTTATATACTTTATTATAATTAAAGAGGTTCTATACTATTCTATAGAATAGTCTTAGCGCGTAGTTCTTAGATTCTAAGTAGTTAATCTACTTACTTATATACGTAATAGAGTATACTAAGTATTTAATTCGTTTAAGTCTAGTAACCTTAATATTTCTTACGTTTTTAGCTAGCTTAACTAGACCTATTTCTACTATATAGAAGCCTCGTAGATACTACTTCTAAGTAGAGTCTTCTTATAGTCTAGGGTAGTCTCTTAATCTTCTAAAGTACTATTTAATCTTACGTTTAATTATAGAATATACTATTATTATATTACTTTAAGAGATAAGTAGATAAGAGGAAAGTAACTTATATTTAAAGAATATAAGGTTCGCTCTTCTTTCTAGCTATCTAATAATTAAAGAATTATCTACTTTACCTATATATAACGTTATATCTTAACTATAAACCTAGAGACCTAAAATATAAAGAATAGCTTTACTTATAATATTAATATAAAAACCCTCGATAATAGCTACCTTAGTTAGAACTAGGTCTCTCTTCTTACTATTACTATAGTTAATTACTCCTTTAAAGATATAAGTACTACGTTCTTTAACGGCGATAGAGCTTATTTCTATATCGATTAAGTTAGTCTAAGTAGATAGTTTAAAAGTACTAGGGTCGAGTAACTCCTCTTAGTTAACTATATATAAAGTACCGTAGTTATTAATAAGAGTCGACTTAGAGTATAGATAGCGATATATTAAGAAAGTACTAATAAACTATATCTCTATATAATTCTTTTCGAGGGAGTCCTAGACTAGAAATAGGTTAAGGGTAACTATAATAATTTTTCTATAGGTTAGCTTCTAAGCTTCTAACTCTTATAATTTTAAGCTCGGCTTAGTTTATAAGCCGGAGTTACCTCTATTCAGACTCGCTAAGATCTTTTACCTATAAGAACTTATTAGCTTTTAACGAAGTGAGTTTCCTTTAGAGAAGTAAAGAGCGGTTAAGATCTATCGAGAGTCGTAGTTACCTAGATACTAATTTCTATTTCTAACCTTAGTTAATCTAGTTACTACTATTTCTAACTATACGTACTAGTCTAGAGCGAAGAGATACTACTTTCGGCCGTATAAGTACCTACTTACTTTATTATTAAGCTTAGCTTATTAAGGTATTAGAGATCTTATCCTTAACCTAGACGAGTTAGATTTATTCTCGCTTAGTCTAAAGGTAAAGATAGTAGGTTTATACCTTAAGAGAGTATCTTATTAGTACTTATATTTAAAGTCCTCTACGACCTAACCGATTAAATTAGTAACTCCGCCTCTATACTAGATCTTACTAAAGGCGTCGATTTCTATCTAAGCCTAGGTTAGCTAGAATTAAACTTCTACGGCCCTAAGGAACTCTAGAACCGTAAGTATTATCTTAACTTTATAGTAGTTATAGAAGATATAAGCTAAGTAAACTAATTACTACTTCTAAACCTAGAGAATAGAATTTACCCCTCCTTTAGCTACCTTAGCTATATATACTTTATAGGATTCGGAAGTAGTAAGAGCTACTATAATATTACTAAGAGTAAATCTTTTCTTATACTTAGCGACTAATTATTTAAGAGAATAAGGTATATCGGTAGATCGTATAAGTATATACTTAGTATCGTAGACTAAGCTTAGAATATAGTTAGATACCTACTCCTAAATTTTTCTATAAAAGAGAATATACTAATTATATTAAGCTACTCTTACCTTATATCTAAATATTAATCTTTTATACTTAATCTTATATTATTTTGACTTCTTTATCTTAACGTTCTTTATAACGATTACCTTCGAAATAGGTAGTATTAAGGCTCTTAGTATTAGATTCGAGGTCTTAATACTATTATAAATAGAGTCGTTAATTAATCTCTAAGCCTTTACTACTACCTTTCTTTTCTCTTTAATAATATAATCCTCTAAGGTAACTTAAACTAGTCCTTTAGACTCTAAAAGGTAGTCGTCTAGGTAGTATAGAACTTCTAAGTTAATATACTTAGAAATACTATATTATTCGCCTAGGTTAAGGTACTTGTTATAGAATAGAACCTAATCTAGTATAGACTTAAGTATAAAATAGTTCTAAGTACTAATCTTAATAGTAGTTATTATAGTTATTATATTTCTTTAACGTAATATAAATAAAGGGGTATAGATTAATTTAGAGAAATCTTAGAAATAAAGTAAGGTCTTATAGAACTCCTACCCTATACTATAATACTTATAAAGTTAATATACGTAGCTATAGAGCTATATACCGGGCTTATAACTATTACGTAGTATATAGGTAGAGTAGAGGTTTAGTATATTAAAATAAGTCTAAATCCTTAGGTTTAGGATAGCTAAGTATCTAATATATATAGTCCTATACTTAGTACGTATTAGTAAGTAGCCTAAGCTACTCTCTTATAGCGTACCTAAACTATATTACCTACGTAACTAACCTAGTCTACGACAAGTAGAGTATACTAGTTCTTAAAGTTTAATATTATAGCTATATTCTATAAGATTAGAATAGTAAAAGGAGAGAAATAGATAACTACCTTTAGGACAAGATATAGCCTATATAAATAGTTTATTACTTCTTTCGGCTTAGTAAATACTCTAAGTATATTTTAGAGGTATATTAACTAGGCTTTATAGGGCTACTTAGACGAGTTCTATTTAGTATACGTTAATAATATTCTAGTATATATAATAGAATCGCTATAAAAGTACTAGAAATACGTTAATTAAGTACTAATACGTCTTTAAGAGGCTAGTCTATAATTAGATATTAGTAAAAGTAAGTTTAAGGTAAAGTCTATAAAGTATCTTAGCTTTATTATTAAAGTAGAGAAGAGAGTTTAAATAAACCCTAAGAAAGTTAAAGCTATCCTTAAATAGAAAGCTCTAAAGATAGTAAAAGAAGTTTAAGAATTCTTAGGCTTTATAAACTTCTATAGAAAGTTTATTAAGAACCTTTTAAATATAGTAAGGCTAATAATAGTACTTATACTTAAGAATACTCTATTCTAGTAAAATAAGAGTATATAAAATAGTTTTAAGAAGCTAAAGAAGATATATATAGAAGGGCCTTTACTAGTAGCGTTTAATTATAATCTAGAGATACTATTAGAAACGGACTTATCGAGATATTATATAGAGAGGGTCCTTATATAGTAGTATAAGTATTAGGTAATAAATACTTATATTATACTATAGTACTTATAAAGAGTCTATAGTAAGTATAGAATATTCTAGAAAGATATATTACTAAAGTAGTAAATTTAATTTCTAAGTAAATATTCTAGAATAAGGATATTACTAATATTCTTATTAATATTAATAATAGTAACTAGTTAATTTCTAATAAATAGAATCTTCTAGAGTTAAGATTTCTACTATATAAGGTTTCTTTAGTTCTAAGTAGATAGCTTCTCTCTCTAAGTAATTTAAGTCTTTTATATTTAAACCTTAAGTCTCGCGACTACGATAATTACCGCTATTCTCTCTACGTTATATCTATATATACTTTATATCTATATATCGATATATACTCTATATCTAATAAGTAGAGAAGAGATAGTTTACTTCGGCCTTATAGGTTCTTTTTAAAGAAGAATAATAGTACTAAATATAACTATAAGATCTATAATAAGGAGATATTAGTAATTATTAAATATCTAGAGAAGTAGAAAGTAGAACTTAAGAGTATCTATAAGTTTAAGATTAAAATAGACTATAAGAACCTAGAATACTTTATAATAGTAAAGAAGTTAATAGAAAGATAAGTAAGATAGTCCTTTAAGCTATTCTAGTTTAACTTTAAGCTCTTATATATTCTAGGTAAGGATAATAAGCGAGTAGACGCTCTATTAAGAAGAGATTAGAATATATTATAAGAAGACTTAGATAAGAGGCTCTAGGCTAAGACCCTATAACTCCTAAAACTAGATACTCTTATAAAGTTACTAAAGAATATTATTAAGGTTACCTATAAGATATAGGTAAAACTAGTAATACAAAGTCGTCGTAGAGTTAAAGAAGAAACTATAATAATAATAATAATATTAGAGCCGACTATAGATAAGTTAGACGATACTAGTAGTACCTTAGAGATTTCTAGGCGAGATAGTTCTAAAGACCTAATTTTAGTAAATAAGACCTCTAACGAGAAAAAAGTTTCTTTTAGTCTAGATAGAACTCTAGTAAATAAAGAGTTAGCGACTCTTTAGAAAACTATAGAAGAGAAGGACGAGGTCTACTAGGTATTAATAGAATATATATAAAAAGAGATAAAGAAATTTCTAGCTAAGATTAAGCTATAGATATTAATAAATAAGTACTCTATCTTTAGTATAAAGAAATTATAGTTCTATAGAAGATATTAGATACTTAATTTTAAAGAGCTTAGAATAAAGTTAATTTAGTAAGTATACGACTTAATTATCTATAGATATCTAGAATAGAAGGCTACTAATACTATCCTTATAAGATAGTTCTTTTAGCTAGAAATATTAAAGTAAGTAAGAAGGTTTATAAGAAACTATAACGTCTATAGAAGAAATAAAGTTTAGAGAAATAGATAGTAAAAATTCCTTAAACTACTTCTAGTTCTTAGTTAATCTTAGTAAGAGATATTAGTCGACTTTATTAATAAGCTTCCTAAAAGTAATAGTTATATAAATATTATAGTAGTAATAGATAGACTAACGATAGAAGTTATATTTTAACTATTAAGTAATATTATAACTAAAAGGGTTACTAATTAGTTTATAACTATCTATTACTAATAATATAAGTTACTAAAGACTATTATCTTAAATAGGGGAACTTAGTTTATAAGCTCTTTATAGAGATAGGTTTATTAAGAGCTAAAGATTCTATAGAGACTCTCTATAGTATTTAACCTAGAAACCGATAGATCTATTAAGAGAATAAACTAGAACGTTAAAGCCTATATTAGAAACTTTATAGACTATAACTAGAAAAGGTAGGTATAGCTACTAGTATATATAGAGCTTATAATTAATAATAGAGATACGGCCTCTATAGGAGTAAGCCTATTCTTCTTATATTATAGTTACTACGTCGAGCCTATTTAGTTTAATAAAGAAATTACTATAGATAAAGGTACTCTATAGTCGCTAATTTAGAAGGCTAATACTATTCTAAAGAAACTAAAAGATATATAAGATTTCGCTTAAGTAGTAATAGCTATCGCTTAGTAGAATATAGAAGACTAGATAAATAAATAAAGAAGTTAATCTTCTACTTTTAAGAAAAATAATAAAGTATAGTTAGATCTAAGGAATATAAAGACAAATCGCCTAAGTAAGAAACTAGATATAAAGTATACTAAATTTATAGTCTTAGAAACTATAGGTATATACTTTTATTAGTTAGATATACTACCTAGAGTATATAACGTCTTCTATAATAAACTCTTATAACTAGTAGTAATAGACCTATTACCGAGTTAGGTTTAGGATAATAGTTAACTATAACTAAGCCTAGTTACTAATAAAGATTACTATAAGGTAAATAAGATTCTAGATAAGAAGCGAGGTAGAGAGAGAAGTATACGCGTCCTTATTAAATAGATAGGTTATATATAACCGATATAGAAATAAAGAGTAGAAATAGAGAAACTAGCTACTCTAGATATCTAGGATAATAAAGTTAGTAAAAGACTAGTAGTTCTAACGTACTTAAAAGAATAGTCTCGGTTAAAAAGGTAACTAAGCGCCTAGAAGAATAAAACGTAATAGAAAACACGAAATAGTATTAGTAAGATAAGACTATTACTAGAAATAAGATAAAAAGATAAACTAATATTTCTAAATAATTACTTCTTTAGAGATATTAGTTTATAGTAGAAAGGTTACTTAATTATATTAATTAAGTATAATATAGAAATAAGTAGGGCCGAGGTTTAGCCAAGTAATAGTCGATTTAGTCTTAATAATTTTAGACTTAATTTACAAGCTTTTAAGCTATATAAATATAGAAAAGTAAAAGAAAGAGCTCTACTATTAACTATATAGAATAAGTTTAATATAGTTAATAAGAGGCCTAACTAAGAAGTTTTTAATAATATTTATTAAGGGAAATAAGTAAGGCTAAGGTTTAGCTATAGATAGAGAAGAGAGGTATTATAATAGGTTAAACCTAAAGGTAGTACTTAGTATTACCTATACTAGAGTTATATATATATACGTAACCTACTTTACTTATAGTATATATATATAGAGAGCTACGGCTCTACCTCTCTTTCTTTCTTAGTAATTATAAACTATTATAAACGACTCTACTACTTTAACTAAAGACTTAGCCTATAATAGAAAATATATAGAAACTAATAAATAACTTTAACTACCTAGAATAGCTTAAGAAGTTCTACTACTAGTATCTAGGGCCTCTTAGAAAGACCTAGAATCGAAATTTAGATTAAGTAGTAATAAGTTATAAGTAGAGAAGTTATTAGGTAGAGTAGAGTAGGCTAGTAGTCGCTCTACTTCTACTTTCTTCTTCTTCTTCTCTTTCTTCTCCTCTTTTTTCTACTACTCTTTTCTCTCTAACTTATCTAACTTATCTAGTAAGTTAAGACTTACCGAAATTATCTTCTACTTTTACTTATAAAGAAAGCGTTTTTACTTCTTAATATATAAGGCGCGGAAAGTAGTCTCTTATTAGGCCGCCTATACCTTCTACTAAAGATCTTATACCTCTTCTTTCTCGGCCTCTAGCTTAGTTATCTAAGCCTTAATACTCTCTTATAATAATTCGGTTCTACTTAGAGTAGACTAGAGTTATTATAAGGTTAGTATATTAAGAAGTAGGCGTAAGATTATTACTTATAGATTCGGAGATCTATTTATTATAATAAAAGTAAGTTAAATAGATAATATACTATTACTATAATAAGTTAAGTATAAAACTTCTATTTAAGGAAATTATAATTATTATATAGAACTTTCTACTCTACCTAAGTTCTATTAAGTTCGACGAGTTTAATAAGTTTAATAATAAACTTAGCGAACTTATTAAACTCTTACTTATTACGTAATACTACTTAAAACTAGGGCTAATCTACTAACCTAAATATAACTAATATTAACTAAATTAAGCTATTAGATAGCGGTCCTAGGAACTACTTAATTTCTATAATCTCGCCTAATTCTAGAACCTTTAGTCCTAGGAGTATTATAACGCCGAGGCTAATACTACTCGTAATACTATTCTCTATTCGGACTAGCGGGTCTATATACTTAAGTATAACTAAGAAATACGTCGGTTAAAGGCTATAGACTTCTCTTCTTTCTAATATACTACCCGACTATATAACTAAACTATTACGACTAAAGTACTATCTCTAAGGGGATTCTATAGCGGGAGCTAAGAGCCTCCGGGATAGTATTATATAGAGAACCGAAGAGTACGTAATAGAGCCCTAGGGCCTTCCCCGGGCTCCTCTAGGTCTAGTAGGCCCGACGAGTCCTTATAGTAGAAGGGATCTAGAGATCTAGGAAATAAAGGTTCTATATAATAATTATAATTTCCTTAGATAGAAGCTTTATACTTAACTTACTATAGTAATAGTATATTATCTATTTAACTTACTCTTATTATAACAAATATACCTCCGAGTATATAACCTAATAATCTTATATATACTTACTTATATACTAACTCGACGAAACCTCTATCTATAGTATATAGAAGAACTAAATTATTATATAAACGTTCTAATATTATAGCTCTTAAAAAATAAATTAATTTAACTAGAAAAAAGATAGCGCCTTATTTTCGTTATAAAAGGGCGGGAAAAATATATATAGTTTCTCGAAACTTAAACTATAGTCGTTATAGTACCTATACTACTACTAGTAAGACTTATAATATAAAAGAGGTAAACCGAATATCTACGGAATTCGACTAGGAGAGTATCGAGGCTTAGAAGGCTAAGCTAGAGGCCGAGAAAGAAGAGGTATAGGATCTTTAGTAGAAGGCGTAGGCGGCCTAATAAGAGGCTACCTCTTACGCCCTACGTATTAAGAAGTAAAAGTACTTTCTTTATAAGTATAAGTAGAAGATAATTTCGGCGAGTCTTAACTCGCTAGACGAGTTAGACGAGTTAGAGAGGAAAGAGTAGTAAAAAGAAGAGAAGAAGAGAGAGAAGAAGAAGAGGAAAGTAGAAGTAGAACGACTACTAACCTACTCTACCTCGCCTAACGACTTCTCTACTTATAACCTCTTACTACTTAATTCGAACTTCGATCCTAGGTCTTTCTAGGAGGCCCTAGATACTAGTAGTAGAACTTCTTAAGCTACTTAGAGTAGTTAAGGTAGTTTATTAGTTTCTATATATTCTCTAATTATAGGTAGTCCTTCTACTTTATTAGATAATATAGTTTTCCTCTAATAAGTTTATAGTCTAAGATTTTCTTAACTTTATACTTAGTATTAGGGTTTACTAGTTCTATTTCTATAACTAGAGCTAGTAGTACTCTAGGTAGTACTAGCTTAAGAAGAGATATATAGAATACTAGAAAGATATTTATACTTTTTAGTAGAGCTAGTTTATAATTTAAAGGTTCTTTATATACTTTAATTTTAAATAGTTCTAGTTTTTTATTATCTAGTTTGTCGCTTAGTTGTTTTATTTAGATATTTCGTCTAACTAAATAAACTCTATCTCTCTTCTATAGCGTAGACTTCTAACTACGTTTCTTATTATAGTAGGACGCGTTTCGTTCTAAGATAAACTTAAGTTCTTTAATAAGTTATTTATAAAGAAAGGAAAGGTCGTTAACGAGAATTCTTTCTATCTAACTATTAATAGACACGTTTTAAGGTTCTTAGAATACTATTTTCTTATAACTAAAGTTAGCTTTAAATAGCGATACTTATATTATTTTTATAGCTATACTATTATACGAGAATTAGGCTATTAGTAATAAGGCGACCTAATTGTCTTACTTATAGTTTACGTAATATCTTAAGTATACTTTAACTACTTAGTTTATTCTTTTATTACCTCTATTTATCTATAGATAGAATAATATTAATAGCTTTTACTTTATTTCTATATAGGTAGTTATAGTCGTCTAGAATTTAAATATAAATAGTTTATCTTAATCTAAGACTATTTCTTCTAGAGTACTATAGTCTATAACTATATACTAGATAAAAGTGTATACTAGCTCTTTAGTAGTACTTAACTCCTTATATAGTATTAGGATTATATACTTAGTAAGTCTTTTTATTATAACTAGGATCGTATTATATTTAACTCCTATTATTAGATCTCTTAAGAGTAGAAGTTTAACGATAAAGTCCTATAATATTATTTTCTATAGTTTCTTCGAAATAGGTATTTGTCCTATAAGTCTATAAGGTATATAGTACGTAGATTTGTTTCGAATATAGACGTTATATTTAGTTACTACTTTCTTAACTAAAGTTTATAGCTTATTAATATAGTATTACTACTAAATTCTCTAGAAAGTTCTCCTAATTCTTTAATAGCTATATTTTAGAGCTTTATAGAATTTCTAGATAAACTCTAAAGTATATAAGCTTAGTACCTTAAGTTTTTTATCTTTATATAGTAAGTTTCTCTTAGAAACTACTAGTTCTTTATTCTAGGCGGCTATAATATTATTATACTATAGGCCTCGGATTTTAGTAAGGGCGGTAATTACCTTAGAGTTAAAGATAAGATTTCTATTCTTATCTTTCTTAAGAATAGCCTACTTTTTATAGATCTTATCTCCTTTATACCCTAGTTAACGGCTTAAAGTATTAGCTCGAGAATTGTCTATTTCTTTTATATATTTAATTATAATATCGAAATAGGCGAGTTCTTCGGCCTATTATACTATTCGTCGATTATCTAATTCCTTTATTATTAAGAACGTTTATAGGTTCTTATAATCTATAAAGATAATAACTAAGAACTTAGCTCCTTAAAGATAAATCTTCTAATATCTTAGTACTTTAACTATAGCTATAAGTTTCTTCTTATAGATATTATAGTTCTATTTAGCTAGCGAGTATTTCTTAGAGTAATATATAATAGAGTATATTTTTCTATTCTCGTCTAGTTATAAGTAAATAGTACCTATAGTAGTATCTAAGGTATTAGTCTTAACTATACTTAGTTTATTAATACTAAAACTTCTAATAACTAGTTTCTTAGTAAACCGATCTTTTAATTTCTATATAGCTACTTTCTCTTTTTCTCTTATAAGGAAGAGTACGTTCTTCCGAGTAAGATTAGTAAGTAGTCCTATAATCTTTAAATATCCTTCTATAAATTATTAGTAAAAGTTTCTAAAACTAAGAAATAACTAGACGTCTTTAATATTTTCTAATTCTAGCTAGTTCTTTATTTATTAGATCTTCTTAGGGTCGATATTTATTTTTCCTAGTTTAATAATAAACCCTAGAAACTTAGTCTTTTAAGTACTAAATTTGTACTTCTCTAGCTTTAGTTTTAAGTCTACCTTAGCTAAGGCTTCTAAAACTAAATAGATATACTTCTTATATTTATTCTTATTTTCTAAATAAACGAGAATATTATCGAGGTAATAAATAATAAACTTATCGAGGTATTCTCGTAAGATATTATTATTCTATCTCTAGTATATTATAGAGGCGTTAGTTAACCTAAATAGTATAACGGTATATTTATATTAGCTAGAGAGTATAATAAATATAGTTATCTACTTATATTCTTTCTTAATCCTAATAAGATTAAAGGTATTCTTCTAGTCGAGTTTTATAAATATTTTTACTTTAGCTAGTCTATCCTATAGATACTACGTATTTAGTAAAGAGTATTAGTCTCTAATAGTAATATCGTTTAGTCTTTAAAAGTCTCTATAAGGTCTTTCTTTATTATTACCTATCTTTACTACTACTAGTATATTCGAAGTAGCTAGCGATTTAGATAGTCTAATCTATTCTTTCTTAAGTACTATATTAATATATTTCTCTAACGTCTTAGAGACGTCGAACTAGTATCGTCTTAATTTCTTAGAAGGCGGTTATCTTTCTTCTTTTAGATTAATCTTATAATCCTATAGTTAGTATTCGGGTAAGGCTTAAAAGTCTTCTAGGTTTTTAAATAACTTCTTAAATCTTCTATACTATATAAGTATTTATTTTTCTTTACCTTCGTCGGTAGTAACCTATAAAGGACCCTCTATTCCTTCGAGGTATCTAGGCGCTTTAGAGGAGGTAGCGTAAACCTCTCTTTAGCCTTATAGTTAACCCTACGTACCCTCGTAGGCGTATCTTCTATAGGTTACGGTATTAGTATACTAGTCTATTTCGAGGTTATACTCTCGGATCTAGGCTATTCCTAATATAGCCTCGTAGTTTCTAATTTCGGTAATATTAAACTAGATATTAACTTTATATTTATCTAGTAAGAATAGTTTTAATAAGATAGTTACTTTATTAACCTATCTACTACTATAATCTAACCTATCTATAAGTTTTAGGAGGTATAGTTAAATATTAGTTATAGAAATATTTAACTTCTTTACTATATAGGGTAAGATATAGTTTCTATTAGCTCCTAAGTTAATTATAACTCTAATTAGTTTTCCTCTAATCTTTATTTCGACCGTAATTTATCTCTATTCTCTAGTAGTATAGAGCTTATAGAGGTCTAATAATATCTCTATAACCTCTACGTCTTAGAGTAGGTCGGTCTATATATAGTATTACGTTACCTATTCTTATAAGCGATAAGGTATACTAAGGTATAAGGTATACGTGTCTAGAATTAGGGCCTCCTATTAGGCGAACTTATTAGTTTATTCTTCGACGAAAGAGACTCGCTTCTAGATACGTTTTCCTAGAGATTTACTAATAATCTCCTATATATCTCTAGGCTTAAGAATATTATTTAAGTAGAGTAACTACCTAATTAGTCTAAGTAGTTTAATAGTCGTCCTCTAGGTACGTTTCTATTAGAATACTACCCTTTTTATATCTATAAAAGATACTTTATAACGTATATTAATTATAGGTTTCTCTTCCTATATCTATTAGTCGGTAGTAAACTTCTAACTATCTTTAGTTATCTAAATATTTCCCTCTTCTATTATCCTCTAGAAGTACTAGTATTCTCTAGGTTTTAGAATTACTTTCTCGAGTTAGTAGGCTAAGAGGCTATCGGATTCTAAGTCTATCTAGTATAAGAAGTCTCTAATCTTATACTCCTTAGTTATTAGAGGGTCCTCGGATTTTATCTAGACTACTAAGCTAAGTTTAGTAGCTTCTTACTTACCCTAATTACCTTTTAGTAGAGTAGCTCTATCTATTACTACTAGCTATCTAGTATAGCCAAACTATTTTTTCTAGCCTTTCTACGGCTTTTCTTTATAATAGAAACTAGCTATATAACCTTCTTTTCTATACTTAAAGTAGAGTCCCTTCTCTCTTCGACGTATCCTTTCCTTATTAGAAAGCTTCTTTCTATTCTTCTCTAAGGCGTTAAGTTCTTTTCTACTAATTATATCGAGTTCTATTAGATCGCTATAGTAGTTCTTTATTAGACGTATATAGTAAGAATAAACTTCTTTCTTTTTAATATAGCGCTCGTACGCTTAGTTATCGATTTTAATAGCGGCTTTACTTAGTTTATAAAGGCTTTTAAGAGGATCTATATATAATAGTTTATTCTTTATAAATTCCTTTAATCCTCTATAGAATAATATTTTTAGTACTTTATCGCCTAGTCCTAACCTAGCTAAGGTTTACTAGAAGTCGATATTATAGTAGATAGCTAACCTAGTTTAGATAAGCTTAAGTAAGGCTAGCTCTAACTTTTTCTTAATATCGATATCTCTAAAAGCTTTTCTTATACTAGCTACAAAATCTCTTAGTAGCTTAAAATAATCTTTAATAAACTAGAAGTAAACTATAGATACTAAGCCCGCCTAGGTCTTATTCTCCTAGTAATCGCTAATATAAGGTTTAATCTAGTTATAAGCCCTCCCCTTAAAGCGCGAGATTAAGAATAAAACCTTATCTATTTCGTTTCTAAACTTGTCTCTATAAAAACCTATATAGAGTTAAGCCTTTATAATAAACTATTCTAGGTTAGCTAGAGTTCTATTATACTTGTCTAGTAGAGGGATTCGTAGGCCCTCCTTTACTTCGATTATAGTAGGGGCTAGTAGTAGTAGTAGTACTAGGGTTCCTACGACGCTTCCGGCTAGACTAGTAACGTTTAGAGCTATTATTAATAATTAGGTACTTACTAAGAATAAGGTACTTAAAGTATAACGATTTAGTTCTACCCGGGGTAGACTAGAGTTATTATAAGGTTAGTATATTAAGAAGTAGGCGTAAGATTATTACTTATAGATTCGGAGATCTATTCGTTATAATAAGAGTAAGTTAAATAGATAATATACTATTACTATAATAAGTTAAGTATAAAGCTTCTATCTAAGGAAATTATAATTATTATATAGAACTTTCTACTCTACTTAAGTTCTATTAAGTTCGACGAGTTCGACGAGTTTAATAATAAACCTAGCGAACTTATTAAACTCTTACTTATTACGTAATACTACTTAAAACTAGGGCCGATCTACTAACCTAAATATAACTAATATTAACTAAATTAAGCTATTAGACAGCGGTCCTAGGAACTACTCGATTCCCGTAACCTCGCCTAATCCTAGGACCTTTAGTTCTAGGAGTATTACGACGCCGAGGCCGACGCTACTCGTAACATCTCTTAGTCGAATTCTATAAGTATTCGATTTACTTCTTTTATATTATAAGTCTTACTAGTAATAGTATAGATACTATAATAACTATAGTTTAGGTTTTATAAAACTATATACGTTTTTCCCGCCCTTTTATAACGAAAATAAGGCGCTATCTTTTTTCTAGTTAAATTAATTTATTTTTTAAGGGCTATAATATTAGAACGTTTAGTTATATAGTCGAGTAGTATAGTAGAAAGAAGAGAAGTCTATAGTCTTTAACCGACGTATTTCTTCTTAGTTATACTTAAGCGTATAGACTCGCTAGTCCGAATAGAGGATAGTATTACGAGTAGCGGCGGCCTTAACGTTATAATACTTCTAGAACTAAAGGTTCTAAGACTAGATAAGATTATAGGAATTAAGTAGTTTCTAGGACCGCTATCTAGTAGTTTTATTTAGTTAATATTAGCTATATTCTAGTTAGTAGATAGACCCTAGTTTTAGGCGGTATTACGTAATAAGTATAAGTTTAATAAGTTTACTAGATTTACTATTAAACTTATTAAACTCGTTAAACTTATTAAACTTAGGTAGAGTAGAAAGTTCTATATAATAATTATAATTTCCTTAGATAGAAGCTTTATACTTAACTTACTATAGTAATAGTATCTTATCTATTTAACTTACTCTTATTATAACAAATATACCTTCGAGTATATAACCCGATAATCTTATATATACTTACTTATATACTAACCCGACAAAACCTCTATTTACTATATATAGAATACTCGAATTATTATATACTATTAGATTCTCTAGAAGATTCTTCTTATTTCTTAGTAGTTATATTTCGAGGCCTTATAGAATCTCTAGATAAATTTCCTAGTATATAAGTTAAGTATTTTTAGTTTACTATCTTTATATCTAGATATTTCTTTTAAAATATTAAGTTCTTTATTCTAAGTAGCTATAATTTCGTTATACTATAGACTATAGATTTTTATAAGAATAGTAATTACCTTAGTATTAGGGATAAGATTTCTATTCTTATTTTCCTTAAGAATAGCTTATTTCTTATAGATCTTATCTTCTTTATATCTCGATTAGCGAGTTAGAGCGTTAGTTTATAGATTATCTATTTCTTTTATATATTTAATAATAATATTAAAGTAGGCGAGTTCTTTAGCCTAGTAAGCTATTCTCTAGTTATCTAATCCTTTCGACGTTAGAAAAGTCTTTAGGTTCTTATAATCTATAAGGATAATAACTAGAAATTATACTTCTAGAAGATAAATCTTCTATTTTTATAATATTTTAATAATAGTTATAAGTTTCTTTTTATAGATATTATAGTTCTATTTAGCTAGCGAGTATTTCTCGAAGTAATATATAAGAGTATAACTTTTCTTTCTTATCTAGTTATAAGTAAATAGTACCTATAGTAGTATCTAAGGTATCTATCTTAATTATACTTTATTTATCTTTATTAAAACTTCTAATAACTAGTTTATTTATAAACTAGTCTTTAAGTTCTTATATAGTAGCCTTCTTCTTATCTCTTATTATAAATAGTACGTTCTTTTAGGTAAGATTAGTAAGAGGTCTTACTATTTATAAATATTCTTTAATAAATTATTAGTAAAAGTATCTAAACTCTAGAAATAACTAGACGTCTTTAATATTCTATACTTTAGACTAGTTCTATATTTACTAGATTTTATTAAGGTTAATATTTAGTTTTCCTAGTTTAATAATAAACCCTAGAAATAAGGTTTTATAAATACTAAACTTATATTTCTCTAGTTTTAACCTAGAATCTACCTTAACTAAGGCTTCTAGTACTAGTTAGACGTATTTCTTATATTCTTCTTTATTTTTTAAGTAGATAAGAATATTATCTAGATAGTAAATAATAAACTTATCTAGATATTCCCTTAGAATATTATTATTCTATTATTAGTAAGTAGCCAGGGTATTAGTTAACCCGAATAGTATTACTATATATTTATAAAGACTAAAGGGTATAATAAATACTATTATCTACTTATACTTTTTCTTAATCTAGATAAAGTTATATATATTCCTTTAGTTAAGTTTAGTAAATATCTTAGCTTTAGCTAATCTATTCTATAGATATTAAGTATTAGATAAAGAGTATTAGTCTTAAATAGTAATATTATTAAGTCTCTAAAAATCTCTATAAGACCTTTCTTTATTATTATTATTCTTCTTTCTAACTATTAGTATATTTAATATAGCTAGCGATTTAAATAGTCTAATCTATTCTTTCTTAAGTACTATTATAATGTATTTCTTTAATATCTTAGTAGTGTCGAAATAATAGTATCTTAGTTTCTCTAAAGATAGCTATTAGTCTTTTTTTAAATTAATTTTATAGTCTTATAGTTAGTATTTAGGTAAGGCTTAAAAGTCTTCTAGATTTTTAAATAACTCTTTATATCTTTAATATAATATAGGTATTTATTTTTCTATACTCTTACTAGTATTCTATAAAGGACCCTCTATTCTTTTAAGGTATTTAGGCGCTTTAGAGAAGGTAGTACTAACCTCTCTTTAGTCTTCTAGTTACTATAAACCCTTATAGGTATATCTCTTATAGGTTACTATATTAGTATACTAGTCTACTTTTAGGTTATATTCTCGAAACTAAGGTATCTCTAAGATAGCCTTATAGTTCTCTATATCTAAAATATTAAATTAGATATTTACTTTATATCTATCTAGAGAAAATAGTTTTAAGAGAACTATAGCTTAATTTACTACTTTCTTATTATAATTAGTATTAGTTCTATCTACTAATTAGATTATATATAGTTCTATACTTATAATAGAAATATTTAATTCTCTTATAATATTAGGTAAGATATAATTTCTAGTAGCTTCTAAGTTAAGTATAACTTAGATTTTCTTACTATAAATCTCTATTTCTACTATAATTTATCTCTATCTACTAGTTACGTAAATCTTATATAGATTTATAAGTATTTTTATAACTTTTACGTTTTTTATTAAGTCGACCTAAACTTAGTAATAAGCTTTCTAAGCCTTTAGGTAGTATAGTATATCTAGATATAGAGTATTTATATTAAGTCTTAGGGCTTCTTATTAGGTATAGACAAGTATCTATTCTTCTATAAAGAAGGCTTTTTCTTATAGTTATTTTCTAAGAAATTTATTAATAATTTTCTAAATATCTCTAGACTTAATTAGATCTACTAACTAAGGTAGCTAGGTAGATAGTATTAGTAACTTAGTAGTTATCTTAGTAGTTTCTTACTAAGTAAATACTACTCTCTTAGTATCGATATAAGTAACCTTATAGCGAATACTAGTCTCGGGTTTTTCTTTAATAGTCTAATTATTTACTATAAAGTAGTAACTATATCTTATTTTCTAAACGTTTTCTTCTTTAGTAACTTTATTAAAGTACTAGTATTCTTCTAGCTCTAGTCTAACTTTTTCTTATTTAGAATATAAGAAGTTACTAGCCTCGAAGTTAGTTATAGTATAAAGGTTACTCCTTAAGTAATATCTCTAGGTTACTAGTAGTTATATATTATCTTAAGTTTTTATATAGAGAGATAAGGTATTAGTACTAGAGTATACTAATACTAGTATAGTTCGAGCTATATAGTATATTATTACTATCTAGTAAGTAGTATTAAGCTACTTTCTCGGGCCTTTATTATTTTTCTAGTAGTAGAAGCTAGCTAAGTAGCTAGACTATCTATACTTATAGTAAAGTCTCTTTTCTTATTAATAAGTTCTTTTATTATCTAAGAGTTTTAGTTATCGGTCTATAGTATTAAGTTATCTTATTAGAATTTTATTATTATATCTATATTTCTTTCTTTTATAGTAACTCTAACTTTCTTATCTATAATATTTTTCTTTTCTAAACTTATAGAGTTAGTTATTTAATTTAATAACTTCTTTTACTAGACTAACTATATTATTATAGACTAGTCCTTACCGGGCTAGTTTCTCTCTAAGGTAGTTCTTTAATCTCTTTTTAAAAAGAGCTATTAAGGTTATAGTATCCTAACTTATTTTATTCTTATATCTTTAAAACTTAGTTATATAGATAATAGTAGATTCTATTTAATAGAGTACTAGAAGCTTTCTTTCTATAGTTTATCTAGCGTCTATATTACTAAATATATAGTAGATCTCTATCTTAAATTTATTTATTTCTCTAAAGATCTTTTAAGTTATTACTATCTATCCTTTAGTAGATTAGTATATAAGAAAGTCTTTTAAGAATAGTTAAACCTATTTCTAGGCGTCTCCTCTTAAGTAAGAGACTATATATATACTTTATTTAGTAGTTAATTTAAACTTATCTTTATTAATATAAGGTAAACTTTAACCTAATAGAGAAAGGTTTCTAACTCGCTTTACTTACTATTAAATTTATCTAGAAAAGCGACTTTAAGAGATTTATTATTCTTAATAGTATTTTTAACTATAACTAGTAGTAGAGTATTAGGTATACTAATATTATCTCTTTTATTATTATTATCTCGAGCTAGTTTCTTTCTCTTTTTAGTATTTTCTAGTAGGCTAGTTATTAAGGTAAGATTAATATAACTAGCGGTTAGTCTTCTAATTCCTTTAGTTAGGGCTATATTAATAGTTTATAATACTACTTAGAACGAGTACTTAAAGTATAACGATTTAGTTCTCTACCTAATAGTAGACTAGGGTATTATAAGGTTAGTATATAGTAAGTAGTAGTATAAAGTATTACTTATAGATTTAAAGATCTATTTGTTATAATAAGAGTAAGTTAAGTATAAAGCTTCTATCTAAGAGAATTATAATTATTATATAGAACTTTCTTTTCTTAAGTTTAATAAGTTTATTAGTTAAACTTATTAAACCCTTATCTAGTTCGATAAGTTTATCTAGCAAACCTATCGAGCCTTTATTATTATATAACAATACCCTAAAGCGGGGCCTATCCGCTAACCTAAATATAGCTAATATTAACTAAATAAAACTACTAGATAGTAGTTCTAGAAACTACTTAATTCCTATAACCTTATCTAATCCCGGGACCTTCGGTCCTAGAAGTATTACGACGCCGAGGACGACGCTACTCGTGACACTATAGTAATAATACTATAATATTAGATTCTAGGGCTACTAAGCACTTTACCTCTAATAAAGACTAGCTAATAGACTATAAGCTAGTTAGTAATAGATATATTACTATAGCTAACAGTGACCGATTACCTTTACTAAGTATAGGTAAAATACCGGTTATAGCTAATAATAAAACTAAGATAGAAATACTAGTTACTAAAGTTAACTACGTTCCTAGTCTTAAGTCTACCTTATTATCTACTAGAGCTCTAACCTCTAAAGGTTAGAAAGTAGAGTTTAATAAGAATATTACTTACATATATAATAAAGATATTACTATACTAGCTAAGTAGAATAGTAACGCTTACTACTTAGACTTAAGTATAGACTATAATAAACTAGAAAATCTAGTTTATAAAGTAGATTCTAGTATTAAGAATCTTAATATAGATTTACTATATAAGAGGTTAAATTATATAAATAAGAATTATCTTATTAAGACTATAGAAAACACTATAGGCTATAAACTAGATAAAACTAGTAAAACTAAATTAGATAACTGTAATTCGTATATACTAGGTAAAATAACTAAGAATATTAGTTATAAACCTCTAGATAGTAATAAGGAAATACTAAGTTATTTTAACTTAGATATAGCCGGCCCTTTTAGAATATAAGGTCTACTAGGTAAAAAGTAATTTATAACCTTTACTTATAGACGTACTAGGGCTATCTATATATATACCTTAAAATATAAGTTAGAAGCTATAGATAAGTTAATAGAACTAAATAACTTACTAAGAAATTAACTTAATATATCTATTAAAGGTTTATACTCCGATAACGCTCTAGAATTTAAGAGTAATAAGTAGTCTAGTTATTATACTAATAATAGTATATATAACGATTATAATAGTCCTTATAGTCCCGAATAAATAGAAATAGCCGAAAGGCTAAATAGATATATTATAGAAAGGCTAATTACTATCTATAACGAAAAGAATATACCTCTATTCTTATAGCCTTACTTAATTAAATCTATAGTATATATTAAAAATCGTACTTATAATAGTACCACTAAGACTATCCCTTATACCTCTATATTTAATACTAAGCTAGATATTAGTAGTATTAAAATCCTAGGTTTTCTTACTTATACTTTAATATCTAAAGAAGTAAGAAATAAATAAGAACTAGGTAAGTTAGCTAATAAAGCTAATATAGGTATACTAGTAGAGTAGAAGTCTTCTAATAGTTACTTAGTTTATATACCTAAGTTATAAAAGGTTATAAATACTAGAGACGTAATTATTAAAGAAAACTTAGTTTATAAAGAAGATTATCTTAAAGAAAATAAGATAAATTAAGACTATACTAAGTTACTAGAAGAAGAATCTAAAGACTATAGTTATATTAATAATAATATACGTAAAAAACGTAGTATTACTATTAATACTAAAGATAATAATAACTATAGTAAAGAAAATAACTCTAATACTAATATTAGAGTCGATTCTTCTACTAGACTAGATATCTTAGATAAAACTATAGATTCTAGTAATAAAAATACTTTAGAAAAAGAAGATAGTACTAAAGACGATAATAGTACTAAAGATAATAATAGTACTAAAGATAAAGATAGTACTAGTAAAGAAGACTCTAGTAGCGAATACGAAATAGACAAATTAGATATTAACTATAATAAGTCTAAGGAATATATTATTCCTACTACTAGATCTAAGAAAAGAGCTAATATAGCTTTATTTAACTTAGCTTTTATAGCTTATTTAACCTCTAAAATAGAGGGCGATAGTAGTTATAGTAATAATACTTTAAATACTAAAACTAATATTACTAGTAATACTAGTATGTAACGATTTAGTTCTTCTATATACTATAGATAGAGGTTTCGTCGGGTTAGTATATAAGTAAGTATATATAAGATTATTAGGTTATATACTCGGAGGTATATTCGTTATAATAAGAGTAAGTTAAATAGATAATATACTATTACTATAGTAAGTTAAGTATAAAGCTCCTATCTAAGGAAATTATAATTATTATATAGAACCTTTATTCTCTAGATCTCTAGATCCCTCTTACTATAAGGACCTATCGGGCCTACTAGACCTAGAGGAGCCCGAGGAAGACCCTAGGGCTCTATTACGTACTCTTCGGTTCTCTACGTAATACCGTCCTAAAGGCTCTTAGCTCCTACTATAGAATCCTCTTAGAGATAGTACCTTAGTTATAATACTAGCCCCTATTTAGACTAGTATATTCTTACGCTTAAATATAACTAAATAAAATTCTTTAGTTACTAATAACTAAGTTTCTTTATTAATATAACTAATAGTATTTAATAAAAATTAAAAGAACGTCTTAACTTTACTCGTAATATTAAAATAAATAGTTTCGAGATAACTCCTTACTCTCTATATATAAAGAAAGAGTAGAGGTATATAATAGATATAAACCGGTTATTACGGTATTCTAAATATATTCGCTATAAATATACCTATAATAGCTTATCTAATTCTTAAGAAAAGAGTATTCTTAGCGAGGAGGCTCGGGCGGCCGTAGATCGTTAGATCGAGAAGCTAGAGAAGTAGGAGAATAAGACGATAACTAAGGTCCTACGTCTAAGGAAATAATAGTAGCTTCTTTATAAGAAGAAGTTCGAAATATCTAAGAAAGGCCTTTAGTTTCTTAACGAGCTAAATACCTAGGAAAAGAGATAAAGGCTCGAAAATAAGGCCTAGGCGATTAAAAAAATACTACCTCTATTTAGTAACGCCTTAAATCTTAACGAGATCCTAAGTCTTTCCGACCTTAACCCGGCTTTCTAGTCGTCTTTAGAGTTTAGTAGTAAAACTTCTTAAGCTACTTTAGGTAGTTAAGGTTTCCCGCTAGTTCCTATATATTTTCTAATTATAGGTAATTCTTCTACTTAATTAGGTACTTTAGTTTCCCTCTAACGTATTTATAGTCTAAGATTCTCTTAACTTTATACTTAGTATTAGAGTTTACTAGTTATATTTCTATTATTAGAGCTAGCGGGGCTTCTAGTAGCGCTAGTTTAAGGAGAGATATATAGAATAATAGAAAGATATTTATACTCTTAGGTAGAGCTAATTTATAATTTAAGTATCCTTTAAGTACTTTAATTTTAAATAGTCCTAATTTCTTATTATCTAGTTTATTACTTAGTTATTTTATTTAAATATTATATCTACTTAAATAAACTCTATCTCTCTCTTATAGCGTAGGCTCCTAACTACGGCCTTTATTATAGTAGTATACGTTTCTTTTAACGATAAACTTAAGTTTCTCGACAAGTTTCTTATAAAGAGAGGTAAGATTATTAATAAGGATCCTTTTTACCTAGTTATCGACTTTTACGTCGTAGAGTTCTTAGAATATAGTCTTCTTATAGCTAAAGTTAGCTTTAAATAGCGATACTTATATTATTTCTATAGGTATACTATTATAGGCAAACTAGGCTATAGGTAGTAGTACGACCTAATTATCTTGTTTATAGTTTATATAATACCTTAAGTATACCTTAACTACTTAGTTTATTCTCTTATTTCCTCTATTCGTTTATAAGTAGAACGAGGTTAATAGCTTCTACTTTACTTCTATATATACTATTACGGCCGTCTAGAGTTTAGATATAAATAGCTTATCTCGGTCGAAGACTATTCTCTCTAGAGTACTATAATCTACGAATACGTATCGGATAAAGGCGTAGGCTAGTTTCTTAGTAGTACTAGATTTCTTATATAGTATTAGGATTATATACTTAGTAAGTCTTTTTATTATAACTATAATTAAGTTATACTTAACACCGGTTATTAGATCTCTTAATAGTAGAAGTTTAGTAATAAAGTTTTATAATATTATTTTCTATAGTTATTTGAGAATTAGTATTATCTCTATAAGTCTATAGGGGCCGTAGTATACTAGTTTATTCTAGATATAGGTATTATAGCCGGCTACTATATCTTTTACTAGAGATCGAAGCTTATTAATATAGTATTACTATTAGATTCTCTAGAGAGTTCTTCTTATTTCTTAGTAGCCGTATTCTAGGGCCTTGTAGAATCTCTAGATAAATTCCTTAGTATATAAGTCGGGTACTTTTAGTTTACTATCTTTATATCTAGATATTTCCTTTAAAACGTTAGGTTCTTTATTCTAAGTAGCTATAATTTTATTATACTATAGACTATAGATCTTAGTAAGGGCGGTAATTACCTTAGTATTAGGAATAAGGTTTCTATTCTTATCTTCTTTTAGAATAGCCTACTTCTTATATACCTTATTATCCTTATATCTAGGCGGTTAACTTAGAGTATTAGCTCTAGAGTTATCTTTTCTAGCGATATATTTAATAATAAGGTCGTAGTAGGCGAGCTCCTCGGCCTATCTTACTATTCTCTAGTTATCTAGTTTCTTTAAAGTAAGAAACGTACGTAGATTCTTATAGTCTATATAGACCTTAACCGGGTATCTAGCTCCTAGGAGGTAGATTTTCTAATATTTTAACGATTTAACTATAGCTATAAGTTTCTTCTTATATATATTATAGTTCTATTTAGCTAGTAAATACTTCTCGGAGTAATAGGTAATAGAGTACTACTTTCCGGATTTATCTAGTTATAGGTAGATAGTACTAATAGTAGTATCTAAGGTATCGGTCTTAATTCTACTTAGCTTATCTTTATTAAAACTTCTTATTACTAGATTACTAGTAAACCTATCTTTTAGCTACTAGAAGGCGGCTTTCTTAGGTTCTTCTATAATAAATAATACGTCTTTCCGCGTAAGTTGTATTAGTAGAGTAGCTATATTAGAGTATCTCTTAATAAACTATTAGTAAAAGTTACTAAAACTAAGAAACGATTAGACGTCTTTAATATAGGTTAATTCCGGCTAATTCGCGACTCGTTAGATTTTCTCTAGTTTAATACTTATTTTACTAGGTTTAATAATATAACTAAGAAACGTTATTCTCTAAACTCTAAACTCGCCTTTACTTAGTTTTAACCTAAAGTCTACCTTTACTAAGACTTCTAGGACTAACTAGACGTATTCTTTATACTTCTCTTTATTCTCTAAGTAGATAAGGAGGTTATTAAGGTAGTAAATAATAAACTTACTAAGGTATTCTCGTAAGATATTATTATTCTACCTTTAGTATATTACCGGCGTATTTTTCGCCCTAAATAGTATAACTAAAGGTTTATAGAGTCTAGATAGTACTAGGAAAGTAAACTTCTATTCTTTACCCTTCTTAATCTATATTAAGTTAAAGGCGTTCCGCTAGTCTACTTTTGTAAATATCTTAGCCTTAGCTAGCTTGTCCTATAAGTACTAGGCGTTAGGTAATAGATATTTATTAGCGATAGTAATATTATTAACTCGTTAGAGGTTAATATAAGGCCTTCTATTATTATCGTCTAACTTTATAATAACTAGTATATTTAATACTATTAGTAATTTAGATTCTCTAATCTATCCTTTCTTAAGTACTATTTTAATATATTCCTCTAGCGTCCTAGTAGTGTCGAAATAGTAGCGCCTTAAGGTTTCTAAAAAGTATTTTAATTCTTCTTTAAAATTAATTTCGTAGTTCTATAGTTAGTATTCGGGTAAGGCTTAAAAGTCTTCTAGGTTTTTAAATAACTTCTTATACTTCTAATACTATATAGATATTTATTTTTCTATACTTTTACTAGTATTCTATAGAAAACTCTCGGTTCTCTTAAGGTATCTAGGCGCTTTAGAGGAGGTAGCGCTAACCTCTCTCCGGCCTTCTAGTTGCTACGAACCCTCGTAGGTATATCTCTTATAAGTTACTATATTAGTATACTAGTCTATCTCCGGGTTATATTCTCGGAACTAGAGTATTTCTAAAATAGCCTTATAGTTCTCTATATTTAAAATATCGAATTAGATATCTACTTTATATCTATCTAGAGAGGATAGTTTAGAGGAGACCGTAGCTCGGTCTACTACTCTCTTATTATAGTTAGTATTAGTCCTATCTACTAGTTAGAGTATATATAGTCTTATACTTATAATAGAAATATTTAATTCCCTTACTATATTAGGTAAGATAAAATTCCTAGTAGCCTCTAAGTCTAGTATAACTCGAATTTTCTTACTACGAATTTTTATTTCTACTATAATTTATCTCTAACTATTAGTTATATAAATCTTATATAGGTTTAAGAGAAACTCTATAACTTCTACGTCCTTTACTAAGTTAACCTAAACTCGGTAACGAGATTCCTAGGCTTTTAGCTAGTAGGGCGTACCTATACGTAGAGTATTTATATTAGGTATCGAGGCTTCTTATTAGGTAAAAATAAACACCTACCCTTCTACGAAGAAGGCTTATTTCTATAGTCGTCTTCTAGAATATTAGCTAATAATTTTCTAGATATCTCTAGGTTCGAGTAAGTCCGCTAGCTAAGGTAGCTATATTAATAGGCCTAATAACTCGGTAGTTATTTTATTTATACTTTACTAAATAAATACTATTCTTTTAGTATCGACGTATATAACCTTATAGCGGGTACTAGTCTCGGGATTATTCTTAATAGTCTAATTAGTTACTATAAAGTAGTATTTATAACGTATTTTCTAAAGATTCTCTTCTATAGTAACCTTATTAAAGTACTAATATTCTCCTAGTTCTAGTTTAACCTCTCCTTACTTAGAATATAATAAGTCGCTATTCTCGGGGTCGGCTATAGGGTAATAGCTGTCCTCTAGGTAATAGGCCTAGTTTACTAATAGTTATATATTATCTCGAGTTTCCTTATAAGAAGGTAAGGTATTAGTACTAGAGTATACTAATATTAGTATAGTTCGAGCTATATAGTATATTATAGCTAACTAGCGTATAGTATTAAGCTACTTCTCTAGGCCTTTATAGTTTTCCTTATAGTAGAAGCTAGCTAGGTAACTAGATTATCTATACTTATAATAAAGTCTCTTCTCTTAACGTCGTTATCTTTTTTTATTAGAGAGCTATCTCTATTATAAGGTTTTCTTAAAAGCTACGTTTAATTACCTAGTATTACTATATTACTTATAGTACCTCTTATAGTAGTAATCTAACTTCCTATATTTTTTTCTAAATTTATAAAGGCGGTTATTTATCTTAACTACTTTCTCTATTATAGTTACTATATTATAGTAAACCCTTTCTTAGTATACTAGTTCTTCTTTAAGGTAGACCTTTAATTCTCTCTAGAAGATCTTAAGTAGTACTATAGTATTCTATCTAGTCTTATTTCTATAACGTTAGAACTTAGTAGTATATTATATTACCGAGCCTATTTAGGTAAGAGCTAATAGCTTACGTACTACTATTCTCTTAGTATTAATATCTCTAAATATTCGTCGTATTTCTACCTTAAAACTCCTAAAATTTCTAAAGATCTTCTAAGTTACTATTATTATACTAGCTAGTTAGTCGTTATATTTAAAATAGTCTCTTAAAAAGAGTTAGATCTAAAGGTAAGCTAGGCCCTTAAGGTACGACGTAGCCTAGAGAACCTTATACTTCTCCGAGCTAAACTAGTCTTTATTAAAGGTAAAGTATAATTCGGCCTAAAGTAGAAAGGTCTCGAGTTTAGAACGGTTTTCTAAATATCGTTTAGAGAGTACTACCTTAAGTAGTACTATATTTTTAACTATAATATTCCTTCTATTATCGTCTAGTATACTAATATCGTCGGCCTCCTTACCGCTTCTCTAGGTAGAGTTAGTAGTAGGCGTAAGGTCGGTATAACTAGTAGTTAGACTTTTATTAGGTAGTAGAGTAGTCTTCTTACTAGATAAAGCTATTATTAATAATCGAGGTATACTTAGAATAGGTACTTAAAGTATAACGATTTAGTTCTTCTATATACTATAGATAGAGGTTTCGTCGAGTTAGTATATAAGTAAGTATATATAAGATTATTAGGTTATATACTCGGAGGTATATTCGTTATAATAAGAGTAAGTTAAATAGATAATATACTATTACTATAGTAAGTTAAGTATAAAGCTCCTATCTAAGGAAATTATAATTATTATATAGAACCTTTATTCTCTAGATCTCTAGATCCCTTCTACTATAAGGACCCGTCGGGCCTACTAGACCTAGAGGAGCCCGGGGAAGGCCCTAGGGCTCTATTATATACTCTTCGGTTCTCTACGTAATACCGTCCCGAAGGCTCTTAGCTCCCGCTATAGAATCCCCTTAGAGATAGTACCTTAGTCGTAATATAGTAATAAAGTTATTATTTCTAAAACTAAGGATACTATTATTTTAGAGTCTAAATCTTATAAAGAGGCTATAAGTAGTAATAATCCTTATAAATTACTATAGATTAAAGCTATACAAAATAAGCTTAATACCTTAAATAATAGTAATACTTAGAATATTATAACTACTAGTAATTACAATATTAAACCTATTAAGACTAGATAGGTTTATAAGCTAAAAGAAGATAATAGTAAAAATACTATAGAGTTTAAAGCTAGATTCGTAGCTAAAGGTTTTAAGTAAATCTATAGTTAAGACTATATAGACTCTTAGTAGTAGTTATTAAGCAAATAGCGTAGAAAATACTATTTACTATAGCTCTATATAATAACTACTATATCTATAAAATAGATATAGTTTTAGCCTTTATATAAGGTAATATAGATATAAATAAACTATATTTAACCTTACTATTAGGTCTAGAATATATTAAACTAGATTCTAATATAGATAATAGTAAAGCTAAGTATTTACTATTAAATAAAGCTTTATACGGCTTAAAATAATCGGCTAGAATCTAGTACTTTACCTTAGTAGATAAACTAAGAGAATTTAGTTATAAACCCTTAAAAACTAAATCTTATATATTTACTAATAGTAATATAAATATATATATTTATATATACGTAGACGACTTAGCTATAATCGGACCTAATAAAGACGATATATAAGACCTTATTAATAGTATTAAAAAACACTTTACTATTAAAGAACTAGGTAAAATTAAGGATTACTTAGAAATCGATATTATTTGTACTAAGAATACCTTAAAACTAAGTTAAAGTAAATATATATCTAAGGTATTAGATAAATATAATATAGCTAATTATTACTCTATATATATACCTATAGATTCTAAGTTAAAAATAATTCTAAATACCGAAATAGCTACTAAAGAAGATACTAAGCTATTTCAAGGTATTATAGGTAGCCTATTATATATAGTACTAGGTACTAGACTAGTTATAGCTTATTCTACTATTAAACTAGCTAGATTTACTAGTAATCCTAGTAAAGAATACTTTACCGCTATTAAGAAAATACTAAGATACTTAAAAGGTACTATAGATTATAGTATAACTTATACTAAATCTAATTCTTATCTTAGTAGCTATTATAATTCTAACTACGCCGGAGATATATATACCTCTAAATCTACTACCGGGTATATATTTTACTTAGGCGAAGGGCCTATAAGCTAGAAATCTAAATTATAGTCTATAGTAGCTTAAAGTACTACCGAGGCCGAGTATATAGCTATAAATACTACCTCTAAAGAAGCTATATATATAATAGTCTTAGTTAAAGAACTAGGTTTTTATAAATAAAATAAGTTCTCTTTATATACCGATAATAATAGTACTTTATTATTAGGGTATAATTCTATATACTACGAACGTACTAAATATATAGCGGTTAAATACTACTATATAAGAAATATTATATTAGAAGGTATAATAGACTTAATCTATATACCTACTAAGAATTAAAAGGTAGACGGATTTACTAAGCCTTTAGATAAAGTTAAATTTAAGAAATATCTTAAATACCTTAGTTATAAGATTTAATAAAACTAAGAAAACTAAGGTTTTCTAATATTTAAGAAAAATAAGATATCTAAGAAAATAAGATATCTAAGATACTTTAAAATAACTAAATAATATAAGTAGTTATTAAGAGGGCGTATAAGTATTAGGTAATAAATACTTATATTATACTATAGTACTTATAAAGAGTCTATAGTAAGTATAGAATATTCTAGAAAGATATATTACTAAGGTAGTAAAGTTTATTTCTAAGCGAATATTCTAGAATAAGAATATTACTAATATTCTTATTAATATTAATAATAGTAACTAGTTAATTTCTAATAAATAGAATCTTCTAGAGTTAAGGTTTCTACTATATAAGGGTTCTTTAGTTCTAAGTAGATAGCTTCTTTCTTTAAGTAATTTAAGTCTTTTATATTCGAACCTTAAGTCTAACGACTATAATAATTACCGCTATTCTCCTTACTTTATATCTATATACCTATACCTTATAACCTAATATAATAACTCTTTAAAAAGCTTAAAGTAAGCTTTTACTTTAAAGAGAAAGTAATATAATAGTATACTATTATATACTTATATAGTAAAGAGGTTTAGAGTCTAGTTTAGAAAAAACTTAAAACTACTAGAACTAGATATAATTTAGATCTATTAAGTTAAAATCTTAAATATATAGCTAGTAGTTCTTTCTATATATATATACTTCTTATCTTTTTATATTCTTTATATTAAATCTAGTAAAACTTAATAAAATACTAAATATATACTACTATATACCTCTACTTTAATATCTACAAACTTATATTATTATATAAATCTCTTAATAATAATAAATAGAGATTAAACTTTTATTTAAACTTAATAGACTATTTATTATTATTTTATTTATAAGTTATATAGTAATAGAGGTAATGTTCCGCTATTTTAGAGTATATATAGACTTAAGTCTACCTACTGTAACTTTCAAAATATCGAGGAAAAATCGAGGACGGCCCCCCTACCCTATAATGCCCTCGAGATCTATTCCGAGTACTTAGAAAACCTTAAACCTAACTCTATATTTCTCACAAATCAAAAGACAAAAGCCACGTGCGGTGGGGGTAAGGATGAGAACAATCTGATCCTTCGAGTCACCAAGGTATAGTCTCCGGAATTGATTGGTCTTCGGGATAGTCAACCGAATTGAGGCTCAGCAAACGGTGACGAGAATGGATGGACAATCTTAAAATTCTGCAGGTGAGATCTCACGCGTGTGTCATCTTTCCCTTTCGGTTCTGGAAAACTAGCGAATCAAGAGGCTCCCTCGTAATTTGGTTTGCGGCTGAGGCTTTTGGCCGCCATCAACTGTCAGCGCCATGCACTTCTCAAGGTATTGTTGTCGCAGCGTCTATTTGATCTCGCCTTCTGGTTATCAAAACCCGTCGTACAATCGCTTCTTGTTGCATCTTTCTTTTTTCTTCAGTCATTCATTCCACGGATTCGAGCAGTGGGCATGGCGTTATCTAAATATTTGCGACTGTTGTCGCTGCCAAGCGCTCTGTTGTCAGGATTGTGTCTCGCGCTGCCAGCATCAACAGACAGTCCACCAGCTCCTGCACTTTCTAGAGCTTGCGGGTCTATTGTCAACAACCAAAGTATGTAGGATCTTTCAACACACTACTCGAAGACCAATCTGACAATATTTTAGACAGCAGCTTCTTCAGCGCAAGCATCGCTTATGAATGCCTCACAAGTGTGCCTTTCAATCCCGCTATTGCCAGCCGTTTTCTAGATTACTACAGATATACTTTACAATTTCAGAGTACACTGATTTATCTCAAAACTCCTCCACCGAGTTATCAGCAACCAGCGGTGGATTTAATTCAAGGTTTAGATGAGGTGCAGAGTGCTATCGAAAGTGGACTGTTCCCAAATCAATACGAGTTCGAAGCTGCCCTTCAAACACTTGTGTACGCTACTCATGATGGCCATATCAGCCTAGTTGCTGGAATTCTTGCTGTTTTCAACTTTGCAAGTCCTTACGATATCGTGTCGCTCTCGATTGATGGGGTCCAGACACCTAAAGTTTACTTGACCACCCACGTGGATGATAGCAATTTTTTCGAGGACTACCGACCTTCACCAATTGTCCTAATCAATGGCGAGCCTGCTGAGACTTATCTCACCAAGTATGCGTCGAAAAATTCTATCGGGATGGTCGACCCACATGCAGATTGGAATCAGTTGATGAGAAGTGCCGCTTTGGACATTCAGGGAACCTTCACCGTGTTCGGTGGTGGAACAACCTTCTACCCCGGCGATACTATCACTTTCACATTAGAGAATGGGACTATTATCTCAGATGACTTTATCGCTATTTACAATACACAAGGAAACACGGGACCTCTGGAAACTGGAGGTGATTTTTATAATCTCTTCGTCCTCGGCGTGCTGCCTGCTTCCTTCGACGAAGACCTGATTAACAACAACAACATCAATGCCACTGCACAAGAAGTAGACGAGACTTCTTCGTCCACAGTAGAACCCACAACAACCTCTGACTCAACATTGACTGCCTCAACATCTGATAGCACCCCAACACCATTGTGTACCAACTCCTGGTCCAATGCTGCATACCCTGAGTGTCCCGACGTAGCACAGGCTGATCTGGGGACTTTTGGGGCTGGCTACATATCAGGTCAGTATACCTCATGTCCCTAGTCTACATGTTTGGGTCTAACTTGGTTGCTAGGTTATTTCTTGAACAACACATCAGTTGGCGTATTGAGTATTCCCAGCTTCGACGCGGATGACGATAGCATTGGGCTCTTTGATTCTACTATTGAGGAATTCCTTTCCAAAAGCCGTAGCATTGGAATTAAGAAGATTGTTATTGACTTGCAGTCCAATACCGGTGGCATGACTCTTCTTGCAATAGCTGCCTTTAAGCATTTCTTCCCTAACATTGACCCTTTTATTGGCTCACGATTGCGAGCGACCGATGCTGCGTATGCCATAGGCAATGCAGTAACAGCATATTTCGAGGAAACAGACCTCGACAGCGATGACTTTGATACGTTGATCACAGACGAATGGGTGTCTACTCCACGCCTCAATGCCGAAACGGGCCGGACGTTCACAGACTGGGATGAGTTCTTCGGACCGCACACTTTGAATGGAGACAAGTTCACATCTGTTCAACGCTATAATCTATCAAACACAGTATTCGATACAGCGGCGGTCGACATCGACGATGGTAATTTTACTGTTTTTGGATACGGATCAAATCCTGCTCCAAGCCAAGTCCCTCCGTATGCGGCGGAAGATATCATCATGCTCTCAGATGGTGTGTGTTCGTCTGCCTGCGCCATCTTCATGGAAATGATGCGCCATGAAGGAGGTGTTAAGGTTGTGGCTGCAGGTGGTCGACCTAACAATGGTCCAATGCAAGCACCAAGTGGAAATCGTGGGGCTGAATTTCAGTCAACTGCTGAGTTAGACGCTAATATAGATTTTGCTCAAAGAATCTATCAATCCGCGAACTTCACAGACGAGGAGATTTTCGACCTCTTACCGAACCGAACACAGGCACTCGATGTATATGTTACATTCGCCAGCATCAATTTGCGTGATCAAGTACGAAAAGATGAGACGATTCCTTTACAGTTTGAATATCAGGCTGCGGACTGTAGAATTTGGTACACTCCAAAGACCTTTTATAATTATACGGCACTGTGGCAACATGCCGCCGATGCAATCTGGAATAGCAACTCTCTTTGCGTTCTGGGGTCCACAGGGTTCGCAACGACGGGAACAAATAAACCCGACTTTGAGGGCCCATCGCCTTCAGTCAATCTTGGAGCTGTCGAGATCTCAAACATCACTGCACACTTAACCAACACGTCATCTCTCGCGTTTCTCACTCATTCCAACGACGGACTCGAAGACTTTACTCCTGCAACGGCAAAAGCTGCGCCCATTCCTTGTCAAAGTACTGCGGACTGCGCAAATGCCATACCAGGAACTCTCTGCGCGTCAATAACGACTTGTCTTGCTTCTGGGAAGAAGGGCTCTGGACAGTTTTGCGTTCTGAAATGTAGTAACATCAATGGCGTTTGCCAGACCCTAGCTCGAACTGGAGGGACGTGTAGGTCTGATCAAAAGATTTGTGGAACTCCTGGAAACTGTGTGACACAGAGTAGTAAGAACGCCATTGCTTTTGGTGGCGGCGGAGGTAGGACGGCTGTTCCTGGGGTTTGCTTGCCGCCGGCTGGTGGTGCTTGTTCTGCCCAGGTTCCGGGTCAGATTAGAACGGGTCCTTCTGTTAGTAGATTAAAGAAGGGAGCTTAATTTAAATGGGAGGTAGGTAGTTATCCGTATTTGTTGTGGCGATGAAAGAGACTCTAATGTTTTGTTGGATATACCACTGCTATACTTGGAAAGTTAAAAGCGATATCACTTAATCTATGTACTGAAGCAAAAGATGAAAACAATGTTGCTCACTTGAAAATCATGTCTTCCGCAAAGGATGGCTAGCGGGGAAGATTCTACTAATTGATATCCCGCGAAACAGCACCAGCGGGAGAAAAAGTTAGGTTTGATTGTTATTGTCTACAATGATTAGTTGGAACGATTGGAGCCTGGCGGAGACAAGATCAACAAAGAATTGCTTTGTTGGGTAACAAAATCGGATATAATATCTGAACCAATCAGACAAATCAAAGAAAGCCACGTTTTCATTGAGACACACCTCGGGTAAGCCTCGTGGCGACCAAACAATGAAAGCAGTAACTCAAATAATATCTCAACTGGGTTGGTGTAAGAACCCATATCTGATACAGCAGAGTTCAACGAGTTTTATTTAATTCAAAAGAATCGAGGGAAAGCCATGCCTCGACTTCCAGTTACTTCGTTCAGCGCGACCTTGTCACTGACGTTGTGCTTACATGCAGCTCCAGGTTACAGCTTACCGCAATCAGAGTTTCCAGCCCCCGACAAAAAGCATCACTGCATCCTTCGACGAGTGTTCTTTAAAATATCAAGTCGAAGACCTGACATTTAAATTCAAACACATGTTTCTCACCTAAAATGGCTTTCATCATCCCACCAGAAAAGCTTTATCGGTATAATCCTTTACCAACAGCACAATGCATCCGCCTCCTTCGCATAGACTCCACGCCCACCGAACCACTCTCCTGCACCCTGGAGATAGTGAATCTAGACGACTCACCTCTCTACGACTGTCTATCCTACACCTGGGGCGATCCACTATACCAAAAGTTCTGGCCTCCCGAAGAGCAACGCGAGATCAACGGACTCCCTAAATATGAGATTTCGCTTAATAATCACAATGCCCCTGAGGACGAAGACATGCGTATCGGTATTGCCGAGAACTTGTATGAAGCGCTTAAAAGACTGTGTCGGAATAAACATAGGTCGCCGAGTGGGCATGAACATGGGTACGAGAAGCAGAGTGGGATTTGGATTGATGCGGTTTGTATCAATCAACGCGATCCGGTAGAACAGGCCCACCAGGTTAATATGATGAGGGATATTTATTCGAAGTCTTTAAGTGTTGTCGTTTGGGTAAGTGTTTATTGATCTTCCTAATTTCTTCAACTCATATTCAAGCGACTTGAACTCAGGACTATCTTCCTGGTTTCTCCGATGATAAGATAATCGGCAATTAGAACTCGATGTACACTCAGTTTGCTTGATAAGACATCATGAATTTCTCCAATTAGTGTATTACATAACGCGCTTTTGAAGCTTTTTTTTGGTGGTCAGGGGGTTCTGAAACTTACTTTATGCACTGGGAGCTGGCGTGATAAGTCTCACGAATACCCCTTCTTGAAAAGCTTTCGAGACCACAAAGCTGACATTTTCGGCGTTCAGTTAGGCCCAAATGACCCGGAGTTGGAGACTGCACTTGAAGTGTTACACCTGCTAGCTTCTGTTCCCCAGGATAAACTATATGGAGAGTTCCCATACGATGACATCTTTGAAGTGGAAATTTACAAAAGCCTCAATATCAGATATATCGAATCGTGGGAATGGCAAGCTTTTGCTGCTTTCATTCTTCGCAACTGGTTCAGCCGAATTTGGGTAGTTCAAGAGACTTGGGCAGCTAAAAATCTAATAGTATTTGTGGCATCACATACGCTATTATGGGCTTCCATCATTGCTGCAATTAGAACGATGAAAGAGTCAAGACTTGACGAACTCCTAAATCAGCAAGTGGAGAAAACTGTCAATGGCGACGCTACAATAACACGGTATATTGGAAATTCTATTAGCAATTTAGCAATATTTGATGATGTTATTCGAGGACAGAAAGAGCTAGATTTAGAGAGATTATTGGCATCGAGTCGACAATTCAATGCCACAATGCCAGAAGACAGAGTCTTTGCTGTACGAGGAATGTGGAACCCTGGTCCGAGAGTAAAGGAAATGACTGCCGTGGAGTGGTTATCTAAAGAAGTAGGCATGAAAGTGGAAGACGCATACACTAAAGCTTCAATCGTCTCGATGAGAGAGCAGGGGGATATAAATTTACTTTCGCTTGTGGAAGACCGTTCAACACGCAAGCTGAAGAGTTTGCCATCATGGGTTCCGGATTATAGTGTTCGACCTGTGATGCATCCATTGCAAGGAATTCCGAGACCAGAGAAGGAATCTCAGCGTTGGAACGCAAGCCAGGGTCTAGATTGGGTAGAGCTTAAAAATATTGCGGGGGAAGATCGCGAATTGAATGTCAAGGGATTTCACTTCGACCGTGTTGTTGAATATGCAGCCACCGAAGTAGAAATCAGCGACAATCATTCAATGCACACTGTGCTCGAACTATTCCTGAAGGCTTTGGACACTTGCCCAGATCATAATTCTCGAGAGAGGTGTCGCGAAGAGTTCTGGCGGGCACTGATCAAGGACACATTTCGCAACAAAGCAGCAGGATCCGAAGCCCTCGAGGCATTTCCATTACTTTTCACATACCATCTGTGGCAAACGAAGGACGTGATGAGGACTCTGCAAACACCTTTTTTCGATACGGACACAGATTCAGACTACGTCAATGCAAGCAGAGGCGTCTCTGCTCTAGAAAATGCTCATGCGCGAACGCAGTCTCTAATTTTGGATCTCTCATCTCGAGACGGTATTTCAGTGGTCTCCAGCTGGGAAGAAATGGAAAATATCATAGAATTAGGAGAACATTTACCGAAGATTATGGATATTACGATCGAGCAAATAAAATCGAGCTTTCTTTCAGCATATGTGGGAAGAAGAATGTTTCGAACGAGAGAAAACCACCTTGGTATTGCTGCTGAATCTATACGTCCAGATGATCAGGTTTGGATCTTAGCTGGCGCTGCTGCGCCAATGATACTGAGAAAAGTAGATGCTGGGAAGTGGGAACTTGTTGGTGAAGCATATATTTATGGGGTAATGAATGGTGAGTTGGTGCCTAAGTCAGGAGCTGGCAACGCGATTGAAAGTCTCACACTTATATGAGAATGCAAACTCAATACAAAGCTAGATTTGTTGATACACAAGAAAAATGAAATTAATTGATAGTATATGGACTTGCTGTGGACTGAATTACTTTGTGGTCAAAGAACTGGATTTGTTCGGCAGATAGATGACGGGCTAGAACACTAGAGCCAATGCGGTAAATGGAAGCTACGGTAAGGTTGACTAGGCGAACCTTAACAGAAGCTTGTACATGAGCCCAACGTGCAGCATACAATGATGTTGGTACGTTGTGCAATTGCTATTTTTCCATGAGTAATACGACAAGAAAAAGGCGTCACATGAAGCAATCTTCCACGGAGTAAGCAGAAATAAATCCATGGCATAATGAAGAATAAAATCGCCACTTTCACACCTTTTGGACATTGTATTTAAGCCACAAATAGCTATCCGCCATTCCGACGCTATTGTTTAGCTTGCTTTATAATGTTCTTGCTATCCCCGCGCCGCCAAAGGCTATTTCGTGCTAGGTTTCGACGATCTCGGCACTTGGTTGGGGAGAAATCACGTTTTTTGGAAGTCATAATATGATGCATATATCGCGACATCGAGTATTTAGTGGGGGGTTGACACTATCTTGTAACCCGCCAAATATTCATCATTGGAAGATGGGGGTCGGAGATTTGTAACGACATGTTGATACTGGCTTTTTGCTCTATGTTTGAAGACAGCCTTTTCATATATATAAGTTTAGTTGTCTTAGTGTTGTTCAGAAAAACAACACAGCATGTCGCAAAGAAAAGTTGCAATAATTGGAGCTGGAATCAGCGGGATCGTGACAGCGGCACATCTTAAAAACGCCGGTTTTAGTGTGACCGTATTTGAAAGAGCTAAAGTATCTGGTGGAGTGTGGTTGGTATATCCATTCGTCTCATACTCAGCTACTGATTTGGTTTGAACTGTAGGGTCTATGACGAGCGTCTTCCGCTGGAACCAACATACCCATCTATTGAAGCATCTAAAGGAGAGGAGTATACTTATAGCGCAGCTCAGGAGACTCCTGATCTAGAGCTACTCCATGCTCCTACGAGGTATGTCCAGTCGCGAGTTCTATGAATTCCAATACTTAACCAGAAAAAAAAAGCCCATGCTACGAAGGATTAACAAACAATGTAACAACACCCTTACTACGAACAACGCTCAATGCTTGGCCGGAAGGAACCGAGGATTTTGTAAACAACCAAGTCATCAAAGAGTATATTCAAGATACGTCAAGACATACAGGCGTAGAAGACTTGACAATCTATGGAGCTTCAGTGACAACACTAGAGAAGAAAGATTTGGAGTGGAATTTGACTTATCGGCTACTCAAGAAAGGTGACACCAAGGGAGAATACAGGTTTGAAGACAAAACTCTCGTAAGTGATTTGTCTTCTGCGGTCAGGAAACACGCCTTAATCCTCTACCAGACTTTCGATTTCGTTTCGATCGCTTCCGGACATTATCATGCTCCACGCGTCCCTGACATACCTGGCCTCAGTGAATGGAAGAAGCAATGGCCCAATCGTATTTCGCATAGCAAAGCCTATCGAAAACCAGACGGTTTCAAAGGAAAGGTAGACTAGCCCATCGCTGAGTTGTAATGAGTTGGCTACTAATGTTTGAGATGCAGAATGTACTGTTAATAGGAGCTGGTACATCCTCCACAGATATTGCTCGTGAAATTGGTGCACACGCGAATAAGGTATACCAAAGCGCTCGCGATGGACTTTTCGACCTTCCAACCAGTCTTCTACCTCCTAATGCCTCACGAATTGGCGAGATAGATTCGTTCTCGACAGCCAATCTTAAAACCGATGATGGGAAGAACAAACCAATACCTTCAACCATCAAACTAAAGTCTGGTCAATCCCTATGCAACATCGATGCAGTAGTTGTGTGCACAGGTTACCACATTACGCTTCCCTTCCTTCCGAACCTTCACTCCGACACAACGGATCCATCAGTCGCATCCGATACAATCTTAGTAACAGATGGAACTATGATTCACAATCTTCACAAAGACATATTCTACATCCCCGATCCCACCCTCGCTTTCGTCGGCGTCCCCTATTTCACCGCTACATTTACGTTATTCGAGTTCCAAGCGATGGCTGTGGCTGCGGCGTTCAGCGGCAGAGCGAAATTGCCAACACAGGAGGAGATGAGGAGAGAATACGTGGCACGAGTGGAGAGTAAGGGGCTTGGGAAGAAGTTCCATAACCTCCGAGGTAAAGATGCGGAATATGTGGATGAGCTGTTGGTGTGGGTTAATCAAGGAGAGGGCGAACGGATTGGTGGGCATACCGAGATCTGGCATAAGGCTAAAGCTGCGCAGGAGGAGCGATTTAAATTTCTCTTCGAAGCGTCAAAGTTGATTGAGAGTACACCGATCATTTTGCCTGCGTGCTAAGAGCAAACCAGACAGCATGTTGTTTTACTCCGCTTATTTTGGAGTACGATTCATTTATTGGAAGTTGTTTCGGTCTTATTTCGGTTTGCAGAATGCAGGAGGAAGGTTTTTTGCGTTCGGATATGTCGAGTACTTGATTTTGTAAGATTTATTCTTCGCTATTTACCAATTTGAGCCCATGCCCTGCCATACCATTGACACCTTAAGCGGAGTCCTGGCTTTTGAATTGGGAGAAAGCAGGATCATCAGCATTATGAAAATGGAAGACATGAGCACTTAGATATCAATTTGTCCCGACTTTCTTCACTCTCATGATCATTCCATCTCTCACCTGAGCACCTAACCCGATTTTCTGGAAACAAATGTCCCCAAAAGTCTCATCCAAATCTGACCATGCAACTTTCTGTTTCTCGTTCGGCTGCAAATTAACACATTCAAACTCGTAGTCTCTGATTGTCTCTAACAAGATGATTCTCAGTTCATCGACTGCAAGATTTTGACCTAGACAGGCCCGTGGGCCGCGATAGAAAGTCCACATGTTGTTTTTCGCATGCACAGCAGTAGCTGGATCTATAAATCTCTCTGGGTTGAAGGTCGAGGCTGACGGGAAATATTCGGGATCGTAATGAAGAGAGTGGGCGTTAGAAACCACGGCGATGCCATTGTCTATTGGATATTTGGTCGAGTTCCAGGCTACAGTCGCTCTACGAAACTATCAGTCTTCCTCAGTACCATCAAACACATATCATGTTGCTTACCCGTCCGCCGCTTGTCTTACGCCAAAACCTATGGGGAACAGTCGAAGAGTTTCTCGAATCACAGCTGTGGTATAATCCAGCTCATCGAGTTTTGATGGCTTCGTCTGAAGTATGTCGATTGTTTCGTTGAAGGAGGGGGCAAAGACGCGTGTGTGCTCCTCTCGGAGCTTTGCTACTACTTCTGGTGATTTTGAAAGAAGCATGTATATGTACTACTTCAAATTAGCAGATGCAGCACGTTCAGTAGGAAGAACAGAACATACGCAAAGAGTATCCGAGGTTGTGCCTTGGCCTCCGAGCAACAGCGCTTTGATACTATCAAGACATTAGCAAATATTAATTATGGAAAGCGCCATCCTCACTTGGTGATGAGTATTTTCATGTACTCCGGAGACAGTTCTGTTGAATTTTTCTTGTTTCCAACTAAATCTTCTTGTTCTAAGTGTTCTCTCAACATCAAGTCTAGAATCGAATGAGGATTCTTCCGGTGAGGAACGATTTGATCATCCGTCAAGACTTTCAGGCGTTGTTGAATTTGAGTGCTGACAGAGACTCCTAGCCGTCTATGAAGAGCTCTTCTTGAAAAAATCGCTTTGAATTTTGCGATTGGATTCCACGATAGCTGAACATGAGCAAGCTTGACCATACCCCTAAGATCTTCGAGGTCTTGACTGCCGGTTCCTTGCGCGTTCAGAGAGAAACTATAGACTATCCTAGCGATAACATCGAAAATGAGTTGCGATCCAACAGTTTCCATGGAGAAGGTCTTCTCTGTCTCGGCTAACATATCGAGACGTGATCGAAAAGTGTCACACTCATCAATCACGACCGCCGAGAGGTTTCTAATATGTGACCAAGAGAATGCTGGGGTTATACTATTGTGCACCAGTTTCCATACAGCTCCATTACTCGAAGCGATGTTGTCGGGTCCAACAATAGGCTTCATGAAATCTTCGGACATGGGATGCATTGGCAGAACTTGTGTGACTTGAACTTGAGTCATAACAGCGGGATCGATTAATACAACCATTGGAGTTGAAATTGGCCATAAGTCGATGTAGAAAACCCCTTTCAATTTGTACTTTTGCGCAATGCTCGTTAGGTAAACCTGAGGGTGACAGTCAGGGGGTGCTGCTGCAGCTGCTTCACCCATGATCTTCAAATGGCCCCAAAGGAAGCTGTGGGGCGGTTGAGGCTAGATTGAAGATCAGAATTTGGTATTTAAAATAAAGAGCTTCACCTACCAAACCTCTGAACCATCTTCGATGATTGTAGAAATTAACACAGAAGTTGAGAATGAATGCGATGGCTAATGCGGACAGAGCTCCCGCAACCATTCCGAGAACCATAACTGCGCAGTATTACCAAGAATGACACAGAAACAGAAGAGCGAAGTTCACAGATATTTTGTTTTTGGTAACGTCAGACGAAGTTGTGTCGTACCGGCTGAATGAGGATGCAGGATATTCGGGCAATGAGGCTCAGCACTAGCACTGTGCCCCGAAAGCACATGAAGTGGCTCGCTGTCCCTGTCAAATAGCCGACAGCTACCTGCTACGTCGTATAAATTAGAAATTGAGTGCTGGAGCAAGATGAATTTGACGTTATTATCGAGGTCTGTCCTCGTCACAAGCGCGAGAGGGCACCGATGGCCGCCAGTGAGGCAGAGTCGATTAAGGCGCTAAAGACCTTGTGCTCTGTTGCACGGCAGTGGTGTAAGAATTTTGACCCGTGCCCGTTATGCCCCTATTGAAGGCCAAGTCTTTTTTCCATAGAAGCAGTTGCCCGGGTCATAGAACCATCATTACAGTATGTACTACTCGATCAAGGAGAAGATAAGGGATTTCGGCCTTTACCTTCACATATCGTTCACAAAATCTATTCAACCACGAGAAACACCAGTATGTGATTTCTCAAGCTAGGCGGCCCACTAAAGCCGACCATGAACATTGTTGGTATTGATGCGTAGCCTGTTCAGTTTTAAAAAACCTTGGAATCTGCGAATTTCCACTGCATTTCTCTACAAGGATCTCAAGTTCTATAAGCTGCTGTCAGAGTTTTGGATTATCATGTAGCGTATAATTAGTCGCCATTTTCGTCGCCGGATCGCGTAGGATAACAGTAGGACGTATAGCAGGGACGAAGTGACAACACAGCTTAGGGTTTCAAGTTTTTCGCTGTCGTTTAGATTCGTGTGTGTAATAGGTTGACTTGGCATGGATTATCGCACACGAAACCATGCCGAGGTGTCGCTATATAAGGTTTAGCAAGCAGATGAGATTGCAATTGGAAGGAGGGAAAGATGAATGTGCAACTAGAAACACACACAAGCCAGCAGAACTTCGCGGGTTTGGAGTAAATTAGGAAATGTGTGTCTGGAACGAGGTCTTGAAGCAACAGTTCCCAGATGAAGTTTGGATGTGGAACGTGCATAAACCAGTCACGTGCAATGCCGATCGACTTTCCAACACCTCGCAGACAAGTCGACAACCACCACCATAGAGACGCTGTTGTTCGGCACTATCTCGATTAAAAGCCTATCGCCTTACTTACGAGATAATACTGGGTTGTGTTGATCGTCCGGCCTTAACATCGCGTATAAAAGAGTGCCACAAAGGCCCGAGTCTCGACGGATTGTGTTGCTGAAAAAAGCTTCATTTATTGCTATTTTCCAGTTCCACCGTGGGAACCTCCTAAACATAATCCGTGGTGGAACTTGCGTATTGAGCTCATTCCAAATACGTGAAGCGGTTGATGTATTTCATGGTTCATTTACTTGCTCATGTTTGATTCTTTGCCAGCAAACGATCATCAACTTAAACCCACCGAAAGCACATTATGTATGCTCCCCAAATTCGTCATGGCGGGTGGTAATCCTCAACTAATAAGTTTACGTTAGGTAGCTTTCAGTGAGAATAGTCTACTCTAGACATTCCTCAGTAGTCTCAGAAGGAGCTAGATTTTCTTCTTGGCTCTTCGAGTGTTTTGGAAACCAAAAGAACCCTTCGGCAGCATCGCTTATCGGCAACAATAAGATCTCTATCTTTGATCTCAGAAAACTTCTAAAGATCTCTGCACTGTCGGCATCAGCTAAGAATTGCCAAAGATGTCGTGCTCCGATAATGCCGACTGCGGGATGGAGATCCGTCATTTAGCGACATCCCACTTTCCTTGTGATACATCATGGTTTCTTTTGATAAAGTGCGTGTTGGACATACTTATATTGATCATTAGTTCTTGTGGTTTCGCTCATTTACTTTGTTCATTTGAATCTCGCCTTCTTCAATTAAAAAGAAATCGTTAGCGAATTTCAACGTAACTCCTGGAAATGGGCTCAATAGCTAGCGAAGGAGCTCCGAATGGGGCTTCCTCAAAGATATTCTCCTCGCTTCGTATTGCATATGGAGACATAGAACTCAAACATCGCGTCATTATGTCGCCAATGACCAGAAACCGTGGGGTTCCATTAGCCGAAAGTACACCGGAAAAACCAAACAGAATTTGGGTAGTAGACGAATTGGTAGCAAAATACTACAGCCAACGGGCTACGGAGGGTGGTCTTATAATCACCGAGAGTATATTGCCCAGTCAAGAGTCTGGTGCCATGCCTGGTGTTCCTGGAATGTGGCTTCCTGAGCACGTAGCAGCATGGAAGCTGGTAAGCGAGAATTCTTACATGAATAAAGTTGCCCTGTCTGAATATTATAGGTCACTGAAGCTGTTCACGCCAAGAAAGGTATCATATATGCCCAATTGACTCATCAAGGACGATGTTCAATCCCTCAAATGCAAGGTCTTCCCACAGTCTCCGCTTCAGCAACACCGTGGTCTACTGACGAAAAGTACCCCTATCCACCGCCAGGAGAGTCCTCGCGTGTGCTATATCGAGACTTTCCGCCTATCGAGCTCACTGTTGCGCACATCCAAAAGACGATTGCGGATCACGTTACCGCGGCGAAGCTATCAATTGAAAGTGGCTTCGATGGCGTCGAGCTCCATGGTGGCAACGGATATCTCATAGAGCAATTTCTGAATTCAAATGTAAATACAAGAACAGATGAATATGGAGGATCTCCTCAAAAGAGATGTAAGTTTGTACTTGAGCTATTACGGGCCGTCGCAAATGAGATTGGGGAGAACAATGTCGCGATCCGGCTAAGCCCATTTGGTATCTACAACGATATGAATGATGATAGTCGATGGGTGACTTGGAGCCATCTTTGTCGCGAGATTCGTTCGGATTTCTCAAAGATCAGTTATGTTCACTTTGTCGAAGCCCGAAACGACGAGCTGGTAGGCCATGAAGTATTCGAGAAGGGCTGGGGTGGGAGGAAGGTTGATATCAGTGGGTTTAAGGATATTCTTGGGGATATTCCAGTTATCAGTGCCGGTCTGTGGAATGCTGAGAGTGTTTGGGGTGCTGTAGAAAGCGGCAGGGTTGATGGTTGCGTATTTGCTAGGTGGTTCGTCAGTAACCCTGATTTGGTCGAAAGGTATGAAGCTTACTCTGCTTATTTCTACTTTTGCTGTACTAACTTTCGCAGATTAAAAAATGGTTGGCCATTGAGCGAATACAACCGAGCGAAGTTTTACGGACCAACAAGTAAACGAGAAGTGGGATACACTGACTATCCCACTTGGGAGGAGTTGAAGAAGAAAGAAGAAAAACCGTAGTATAATCCAAGCATTCAACTATTAAATCCTACAACTATTAAATCCTACATCCTTGATTTCAGATTCCTACTTGAGTACAAAGTATACCAACTGCAACAATAAATGTGTAAAAAAGGGGGTGGGAAAGGAAACGGATTAAAATCCTACAAGACTCTTCATGTGTAGTAATAACGAATTATGTGAATAAATCAGAGATGTTTATGAATCGATATCTCCCACACTAGGAACATGCACTCTGAGCCAGGCAACAGCTGCCGTGTTGCTCTAGCTCTCCTTACATTAGGGAGCTCGGTCGAGCTCCACGAAAGGATTTAACAAAATTGAAGCTTCATAAATCCTCTCAAATACCACGAGGCACATGGCCACAGGTCTACAGTACATGGGACAGTTCATCGTCGCAAGAAATTTGGAGATTGTCCGCCCAGATTTCGCGTCGCATTTCGCCGGCGTTGACCGAGTAGGTCGATCGTGACTCTCGAAGCAGGGAGAACTGCGAATAGTACCTCGTGGTCTGGCGAAACAACACGGAAATGCACGACATGTTTGCCATATGTTTCGCGGACCCAACATCACGATCCCTCGAGGCGTGAACCATCCAGCCCACCCTCGAAATTGAGAATATGCAGAAATATAGCAGTAAGAACATCGGCAAGTGAGAGGCGCGATGCATCTGGAAGACCTCTGACAAACACAACGTGTTGACGAGATATCGCTTTCCGGTCCATCAATTGGCCCAGAATGTTTGGCCCTACGTAAATTAACGCCTCACCCGCAGTTCCAAAATCCTGCACCGATCACCCGTTTCAGAACGCCAATTCCGTCTCGTCTTTTTTGCCGGAGAACGGATGGCAGTTCTTGGCCCACTCGAAACCTTGGTACTCTTGGACGGAGACCCATCCCCGCAAAACTTTAGTTGGCAGTTGAAAAAACGAAATTTCTTGCTCCTTTGCATTGGGCCTGTGTTGGTTCTTATATTTTTGCCATTCGAGATGTGAGCACAGTTTCGGGAGATTTTGAAAGATGTCTCCTCGAATGGCTATAACTCTAGAATAAACCAAGGGCTAGAACTACATTCATAAACCTGCTTCCGCTGCAATTCAACGGTTGTTGTCAAGCTTTGTAAGGCCAACGTAAGAGAGCGAGCCAAGATGCCAAAGCCAAGAGTTAAGCAGCTTAAGCTTATACGCCGCAACTGATCGATGCCAATATTTCTTGGGCACCATCACGGTTACAGAGTGACAGCAGAATTTTGAGACATCGAGACTGCAGCCAATCTTGCATAGGATATCTACATGGCGTTGTCTTGGTGTTGCTCCTTAGACTCTTGGAAATGCCAGAGATGCATATACATGATAGACGACAAGACCTTTAGATGGTGGCTTGACCCTAGCATTTTTATTCCAACTGTCGTTTGACGGGGGAACAATAGGCGTTTCCTGCTGGCTGGTCGACTACTGCTACGTCTCGATATTCTTGGCTTCCCCTATACTTTACGGTGCCGAGGGAGATCTGGCGTGATCTTCTATTGATATAAGAACTCCAGTGAGATTCTTCTTTATTTTGTTTCCCTCTTTTCATCAACAACTTCTTTCTCGGTTACTTTACATACTTTCTTCGGCAGGTCCACTCTTTTCGCTGGCAGGTCCTATACATTCTTTTCTTCGACCATTTCAACCAGCATCTATTCCAGAGCCTTGGCAGAGCCAGTTCGTTCTTTTTCACAACAAATATGCGTTTCTCAACCGTCGTCATGGGCACATTGCTCTCCGGTGCTCTTGCGCTTCCTACAACCACCCCCAATAGCTTCGAAAGACGGGAAATTGCCGAGCGCGACTTATCAGCATCTCTGACTGCGGTTCTCGAGCAAGCACTTTCGTTGTTAAAAGGCGGCGGGGCTGCAGCTAATGAGGGCGCAGTACAGGAGGGAGGAGTATGTTAAGAAAGGAATATTGAGTGTATGTTGGACTTAGCTAACGGTCGTTAAGGATGCCGCTGGAGCTGAAGAGGCCAAGAAAAAGCAGGAGGCCGCTCTACTCGCCGAGGAGGCGAAGAAAAAGGAAGAAGCTGCTTTACTCGCTGAAGAGGCGAAGAAGAAGGAGGAGGCTGCTTTACTCGCCGAGGAGGCAAAAAAGAAGGAAGAGGCCGCTGCTGGAGAGGTAAGCAAATTCTATGACCCGGTTGGATGAGGACTATACTGACATGTTTTTAGGGTGCTGCTGCTGAGGTTTGTAAATACTTAAAGAAAGTTGATAATGACACAAGTCTGACCGAAAATAGGGCGAAGTTGCCGTAGAGAACGAGGTCGAAATCGAAGGCGCATTCGATGTTGCAGTTGCCCTGAATGGTGATGACATCAAGACAGACGTTGTTTTCACCGCAGAAGCGACCGGGAAACTCGAGGTCGAATTCCAAGCTGCCACTGGTACCGATGTAACTGTCACCCAAAACGAGACCCCAGGGACAGCTCCAGCAGGATTTAAGGTGTGCAAAACAACGCCCGGTTCATTTTGAATGACACTCGCTGATGTGCCGTAATAGTTCCTTGATCCCAAATCATACAAAGTCGTGCTTACCGAAGGCGCTCAAGGCATCACCCTCCAGAAGATTGATTACATATTGGATATTACCAGTAAGCTTCGTAGTCAAAAGTCTCCATGGGCTATAACTGACACGCCGTCCAGACGCTGAAGTCATCGCTGCCGGCGATCTCTCCTTAGGTAGAATTGGAAAGCTCGAAGGTGAAGCTTTTGTTGTTGAGAACGTTGGCGAACTTGAGTTTGAGGTTGAAGAGAATGAGCTTTCTTTGACAGTCGCTGATCTCAACGGCGAGTTCGCTGTCTTCGTCCCAGATGGTAAGTCTCTACCCTAACCACATCTTTAAGTTTTAGAGTAGTGCTAATAAGAATTTCGCATTGAAGAAGCTGCTGTTGCCGCTGTAAGAATTTCCCGAACAGAAAGAGAGAATCAAAGCTAACACTTTCTTAGCCAGCTGAAGGAGTAAAATTGGCTGAAGAGGCAAAGTTAGCTGAAGAGGCAAAGTTGGCTGAAGAAGCAAAGGCTGAGCACGCAAAGGTGGCCGAGGAAGCCAAAGCTGAGCATGCCAAACCTGCCAAAGAAGCAAAGCCCGCTGAGGAAGCAAAGGTCGCTGAGGAAGCAAAGGTCGCTGAGGAAGCCAAAGCTGCACACCCAGCAAAAGCCGAGGTAAGCAATACCCTCAATCAGTAGAAACACCAAAGATGCTAACAAGTTTGAAGGGAGCTGTCGTCGAAACCCCGGTTGCAAATGCTACAGCACCAGCTGTTGAGGTCAAGAAGGAAGCCCCAAAAGCAGCCCACATGGCATAGTGCCGTGCTATCCTTGCGAAACTGTAGATAGAGTCAAGACTTGGGGAGATCTGGGTAGCAGATGATGAAGAACCTTTTTGTATCCATACTTATATTTATATTCAGTTCCCGAGAAGAACGTTGTCCAAAGAGCCAGAACCCCCAGCAAGTGTGCCAGTAAGCAAAACGTTGATAACGGTTGCATTTGGTAGTGCCTATCAAGAAGTTGAAAATATCATTACTAATCCAAGGAGTATGTATATGGGTAGGTGGTCGCTGTATTACAAACATGCACCTCAATTTCCGGACCAGCAATAATGAGCCGTAGGACTTTGTGGCAGCTCTTCGTTGGAAATACTGAATGAGGATGCATCCAGCCGTTTTGATGCCCCGCCCGGCGGTGCACAAAGTAAGTGTCAGTCACCTTTCCCACTAATCTTTTGACGGAATTATTACTTCGCAGATTTCAAATAGAGCCCAATAAGGCACTGTATACTTGAATATTACACGACATTAAGCCAATTTGATTAACCAAATCTCGTGTCTGAACTGCCACTTATCTAGTCCACAGCAACCTCATCTCATGAGACTTATTCGTGTGACCAATCTTTAATTCATACATCGTCGCCGTAAAAGATTATAAGCGTGATAACACACAACAATAAGACGGCTTGAAAGAATGGCAAGACTCTTGTTGTGAGTGATACTCGTTGCTCAGTTTAGTCGTACACAACTGACCACTGGTAGGATTGGGGCCACTGGCCATATCGGAGGAGCAGTACTTGAGCAAGTCACTCGCACGTTTCCCACGATCAAGATTTCAGCACTACTGCGTGATCAGAAGAAAGCAGATCGTCTTCAAACTCAGTATCCCAACGTGAAAACTTTGATTGGTAACCTCCATACTACGGATGTTGTCAAAAATGCAGCCAAAGAGGCAGATATAGTGATCAGTAAGGCAACAGACGAGAATGAAAGTATAGTTACACTGATTGGCGAACAAGTACACTAGTCCAGACATTTCACAGGAGAAAGGAATCAAAGCAATTCTTCAACGCCTTGGAGATAACGAAACAAAACGCCATTATATCCACACCTCAGGTACCGCATTGATTTGAGATGAACCAGACGGATCCTTCGCCGGGAAGTGAATCTGGGACGACATAGCTGACATCGACACAATCACCTCTATGCCAGACAATGTCCCACATAGGAATGAGGGCAACGTGCGCATATGCCGTACTTCACAAGTGACTTTACTCTAACAAGCATGCAGCTGGTATTCGCATCACATCCCAGAGTGAGCGTCGCAATCGTCTTGCCTGTTATGGTATACGGGCTCAGCCCTTCCGTTGAGCATCCCTTTCCGCTGACCTTCCCTGAGTACCTGAAAGGGATTCGTTCCTTAGGAAACGGGTTCACCATTTCGAATGGAGCTAATGTCATGGGCTACGTCCATGTCCGAGACCTGGCCCCTCTTTACTCGAAGCTCCTATCATATGCTCTCGATTCAATCTCCGCGGTTGAGGGCAATCAAATATAGGGTCCCAAGGCATATTACTTCGCCTCATCTCAAGAAATGTCGTTCCGCACTCTGACGAGTCAGATGGTAAATGTCTTGAAAGGGCTCGGGGTTCTCGAAAGCGACACCGTCACGATCATTGACGTTTCAGGAGCGGCCAAAGCAAGTGGCGCTATCGACAACGATGATCCACAGTCGTGGGCGAAGCATATAGCAGCTAGTTGTGGGGTAAACATGAGGGTGCGACCGAGTCGAGCATTAATGGTAGGCTGGGAGCCCAGAGAAGTCGAGTTCGTGGACACGATAGAGGAAGTATCCAGAAGATTCCTCGAAAATGAGAGGACGTCGTAGCTTGATAGTCCCATCATATCTCCGTGCACGGTTGGACTTAGGAAGAGAGTTTCCTCCCTACTCGTCGCCGAATGCAGCCCAGAACAGACTATGTCCTTTTCACGTATGTCCATCTATCATCTACCCGTTGCTCGTTGACCAAGACTTCTTTGATGATTCTCACGGCTCCCAACGGAACGATGAAATACCAAAGTCGATGCCTTGCCGCGATTCGTGAAGTATGTGTCGATCAAGTAGGGATTTGGGTTGATTGTGTGGTTTCGTCCGAGGGCAACTCGCGGTCATCTAGCTTTCGGTCGTCGCAACTGGCATTCCTGGCCTCTGATCCCAATCGCCCACCCCTTCCATAAGCTGCGAAATCATTTCTTTCTGACAGCAGCTCCTCAAAAAGGCCCAGGAAATACAAAGGCGTTGCGTGATGGGCGCTCCCAATACGATCGGCGATATGGCGGATGCGATTTTGATCGCATGCGAATGGCTATTTCGATAGAAAGGTAGCTGAAGGACTGCTCGCGAGGAGAGATAACACTGACGGCGAGACAATATACTCCGTGTTTGACTTTGACGCGTGGAAGTTCAGGTAATTGCGAGCGAAAGACTGGAAGAAAACGGGACGGCACCGGGGCTTCGGAGATCCCGGCCCGATCTGTACAGGTTTCAATCGAACTCCTCCAAGGCGAACTCCTTCTTTGCTTCTACAACACTACCTACCTAGGTAGGTATATTCTATACATATTGAGAATGCGCCCTTTATTTTTTAGTCGTCATAACAATGATCTCTGTCTCCTAGGTGCACTCTAGCCCTCGATGAGAGAGTCAGCGCTACCGTACAACAAGGAATTGCTCTACCAATATGAGAATCACTGTGGCCTTCAACGGGTGGACTCAATTGTGGTCTATAGTTCTTCAAGTGCCTAGGTCGATCTTAGTAGATCTTCGCTCGGTGATAGGTAGGCTACTGGCTTTGTTGCGCTCAATCGAACGTGTGAGAGAAGAAAGTTGTGTCGCGACGCGTCGTCGATGCAAACCTAAATTCTCGCAGCAGACGATAGGGTTGCAGAACAACAACTAGGCTGCTAAGTTGAGGCAATTAAACGGACCCTATTGATGCGATGGTTGAATAAGATATTTTTGCGAAGACTATTTCTGGCTCGCGGCGGAGGATACAAGTGTTAGTACACTTTTGACTGGTTTCTTGGTCAGAGTCCTCCATATTATGACTCTAGAAACTTTTGATCTGCTTAGATTTCAGAAGGAAGTCTACTTCATCTAATCCAGTCAAGTTTCTAGACAGAACGTGCGACGTTTTGTCAGTTAAATTGCGTATATATCATTTTCGACCGCTTGTTTTGTTCACCGCGAGTCTGGCTGATATTTCAGCCGACTTCACCTTCAAAACACTTCTGTCCTTGGAGTCGATCTGTACGTTCGATAGTCAACATTCATCCAATCACGAAACCCCTCCTATCCCACTCATTTTACTACGACGATGAATTCTTGCTGAAAATTCTACCGACTCCGTGCGGCGGTCATATCATGTCATCGGCAGCTTCCATGCATATCCTATATATGAAGAAATGCAAGTAGTGTTCAGAGTCTCAGCGATTGCAGAGCAGCTTCATGATGCCAACCGCAACTTCACGATCAATTGCGAACCCCATAGTAACTTCTCCAAGAAAAACAGCGAACGATACAACCATTCCCCAGTTCCTGCCACGGTACATACATGGCTGGAGTCTTGCACCATCAAAATCTACAACGACGGCAAAGGTGAAGCCCACACCAGAGCGAGAACGAGTGAGAGTGACACGCTAATCAGGGCCACCTAGACAACAGCGGTCGATTACTCGAGGAAGTTTTGGGTCTACAATTTCCTTCACGGGATCGAAAAGGACGAGGTTGATGTGCTAGCGGAGTCATCTACAACACGCCAGCGTCGAGTGATTCGCAACAAGCTTGACCGCATACCAGGGGGCGTTCTTCGCATTAGTGGTGCGAGCGGTACAGGGAAAACGACCTTGCTGATATCACTCATGATGCTGGCTTTAGGCCAAAGCTGTCGGATCCTAGCATTTTCCGACACTCAGATCGCCGCGGAAGCTTTAGCAGCACACTTCGAGAAGCGAAATGAGCATGGTGATATTCTAGCCATCAGATTCTGTGGGCAAGCAGAGGAGGCTAGTGAGCTATACCGATCTCTTGACGGAGCAGAAAGTCTGAAGACAGCTGAAGAATCTAAATGGCGGCCTAAAATCACCCCATCCTACTCGCTCGCGGCGGCAGTGTGGTTAGTCCTTGGTGAAGCGGAGCCCCAAAACGACAAGCTCTTCCGACTGTGGAAAACTTATCAAAATTCAGCCAGATTGATAAGAGATCTTTCCCACTTACAATCCCTCAAAAAACGGACTGAGGTGGTGCGGCGCGTCGCCAAAGATATTGTGAATCGGGCGGAGATTATTTTCACGAGCATCGGAGCATCCAGAGATTCCTTTCTATACGAGTATTCAACCAGTGCTGGTCATATCTTTCTTCAAAATGCATCCGAAGTTGACAGCATCCACGACTTCATCGATTACACTTCAAAGCCTATTGTATTCGCCAGCTGCAACAGCATAATTGAAGAAGATAGTCGGTTCGCGAAACTGCAGGACGGGCTGGAATGGACACTCACCCAACAAATTCAAGCCGACCCAGGGCTATTCGATGTCGCAAATAGTTTATTTCACTCAATTACGCTAGTTTATCCCAGAGATGCAAGGCTCTCTTCACTGGCTGGAGCATTCAATACATGCGCAAGTAGCTATGCGGATCTCCGTGGCACAACATTAACGCCACCCCCAGCTGGAAAAGCTTACCCTTTGTTGCTGGATCTGAGGAACTGCAATACCTACTACGGGCGTGATCAATCCGAGAAACGGACTCGCGAGTTCGTAAAATTCGGCCTACAATTCTTGCTTTATCTTCTGAAGCAGAACGACAGCATCACCGCTAAAGACATCATCGTTCTATCTCACACGGCAGGCCAATGCAATGACTGGCAGATTGCACTAGAAGACGAGCGGAATTCAGAACTGACTGGAATTGGGGTTTCAACTATTAAAGCTATGCGTGGCTGGGATTCCAAATTTGTTCTGTGGGACACTGCTGTTGGTGCTGGGATAAACCATCATCATGATTTTATGCCGGACCGGAAGGAAATCTATACGGCGATTACATCGCACTCAAAGGGTCTCGTCATTGTGGCAGATACTTCTCCTTCCAAATGTGGAAAGCGACAGGTGGTTGAAACCGGCAGTCGCGCAAAGATCTTGTATTGTGAAGAGTGCAAGAGCAGAGCAGATAGTGAAGGATCTGACCATCAAAAAACATTTCCCAAAGAAGACCCAACTATTCGGGCAGCATTTGACTGGATGGAAGGTCATGGCTGCACTATTCAAATTGATTCAAACAACAACTAGGTGGCACGAGGATTGGAGTAACATGATGGGTTTCGCTAATGTAATGGATGATAATCTGAAGGGGATGTTGTGGACTGCTTCGAGACTGCTTCAGACTGACGAGACAACTGTGTTCGCGAGATATGTTGCAGCCAGATATTCGTGTTTAAACCCCTTTTGAAGAAACAGTTAATGTCATGCTTCGCCATTGTATCTCTACACGCAAAGCACAAAATATATCTGTTTGGCTGAGCAAATAGGAGATAACCATTTAAGGTATATCCGAAAGCACGGGTGATGCGAGCCATGGCAAGCACGATTGAACCTTCTAGGTTCCCACCAAAACACCTTCGTAGCGGAGACACATTGTTCAATCTGTAGGTATTAAACATCTGAGGCCAGGCTTTGTTGAATACCTGCAGTCTTGTCACACTTTGATCGTGGTCTAGAGTCATATCGTTGCAAGACTGAGAGCAAACACCAGCAAACATCACAAGTAAGTCAAAAGCCATCTCGAGCGCGATAGACCTGCGCTCAGATACGCGTTTATACGCGTTCTTTCAATTTTCTACGTGTTCTGACTTCATTCTTAGGATCACTGTTCCTAAACACAACATGGCAGTTCTTGACATCGGGCTCCAAGTCCAGATACGTGTGGATGGCCAACCGTTAAAAGAATATCGACCAGAAGTCGACGAGGAGTCCAGCTCAGAGAAAAAATGTATTCAGTACGTTGAGTGTTTGACCGACAAGGAATTTGAAATCAACATGTCCGTGCTGGAATTGTACAAGTGGGACAGTCCTGCACTGAAGTGTCGTATATACTTGGATGGAGCTTATGTCGCATCTTCAACCCTCCTCCCACAAAGGAAAATCACGACTTGCGGAGGCTTTACAGAAGACGGGTTTGTCAAGACTTTTGTCTTCTCTAAGATCAATACAGGTAAGCCGATCGAAATTATCCTCGTGCCCGATGACATCCTGTTGGCCCTGTCATCGTAGTATCGGACGAGTCTTCCGCCTCAAATTTCGCCGACGACGTGCAGAGTCTTTCAAAGATTGAAGAAAACAAAGTCTTAATTGACCGGGTTTCTCGGGCTATTTCGAAGCCAGCTCCCAACCCAGCTGGCAAGAAAGATCTGGTGCGCAATGGTTCTTCTGGTAACGATTCTTTAATCCCTTCTGTTGTTCACGAAAAAGCAATGAAAGGAGAAGTTAAATCGCACGGTGTCACGTAAGTTGTCACAATAACTCAATTTACGTGTCTCTAAATGCAGAACTAGCTTTGCTTCTAAACCTGTCCCTGAGTCGAAATCGAAAGGCGCCAAGCAAAAACATGCAACATACAAGACAACATATTTGGATGATCCAAAATTCCCGCTAGGGGTTTTCAAGTTCAAGTACAGATCTAAAGGTAGGCTTTACTATACTACTTCGATGCAGACAACCTTTCGCTAAGTGGTCGTGCACAGAGTCGTTACAGCAACTTCTCGTGATACCACGTACGCCTGAACCGGAAGACGTAAGCGAGGTTCCAGACATCAAGCCAGTCGATCTTCAAGGTCTGAGTGCGGACGAACGAAAGGATGTCGAGGAACATATTCGACGATTGAAGGTACAGTGTGAATTCTTTCAACTGGGGTTGTTGTTGACTAACCTCGTAGACTTCGAATGATCGTGCCGCTCTTCCCGCATTACGAGTCAAACACGAGCGCGGTGAAGAAGAGAACCAGGGTGGTCTGAACAAGAGGGCAAAAGCATCTCAACGAGAGATTGAAGTTGTGGATTTAATTGATGATTGATGTCGATTGCTGGGGTGTGTTCAGTCTTTTGCCAAAAATATGGGATGAGAATTGGGAGTCCGGATATGGAAATGCAAGATGATACCCTGGCATGTTCTCAAATATGTCATTGCATTTTGCTGGGCCATGCAACAAGCACATTTCTTACTTCTATGCCGAGCGCTTTTTTTCTGATGAAAACTTGGTTGCTCTTTACTTGTAGGGTAAACTATTCATTCAAATACTACTATCATTGAAGGTCACCCTATGTTATTGACTGATTGGTCGCCTGAGACGAAATGCGGGGCGGACGCCTTTTTGTAACCACCCTAGCGGTTGACGTGGCACCAGATCTGGCACGTTTTCATCTCCAATCACTCATCAAATTTATCGGAAGAATCTCTTACACAATGCTGTGTGAACGCTGTCAGACACTCCAACATTTCAGAGACTTAGCAAGAGCGACCACGAGCCCTAGGCTTCCCGAATACATAGAAACCCTCACACTTCGCGCTGCAGCACTGGCTGGATGTGATCTTTGTGCAATCATATATAATGGCTTTAAATGGTACAGTTATGTTGATAGCCGCGATTTCCCCAACGCTATACAATGCTACCCTCCAATCGATGTTGACGAGCCATTTTTTGCTTGGGAAGATCCGCGTGGGACAGCAGAAGTTTTAGAATTTTATGCAGCTGATGGTAAGCTTCACTATCAAGGAATCGCGGTCATCATGGGCGAGCTTAATAAGATGAGATATAGGCGCAGAGAGAAAATATTCAGTGCTGAATCCTGGAAAAGCTGTCTACTCACATTCCGACTCTGAAGCATGCTACAAGCTGATTGAGAACTGGGTTCAAGAGTGCATACTAAGACATCCTTCCTGTGCTAGTACGGAAGAATCACGTCTTCCAACAAGAGTAATAGATGTCGGCAAAGCCGGCGACATTCCAAAGCTTTATATCACTCGCAAAGAGTACGCTCCCTACATTGCACTGAGTCATTGCTGGGGTAGCTTTCAAATCATAACAACAACGAAAGGCACCCTCGGGATCAGACAAGAAGGAATTGAGTGGGCTGATCTTTCGAAGACTTTCCAGGATGCTATCACCATAACGAGAAAACTTGGCGTCAGATACTTATGGATCGACTCTCTGTGCATAATCCAGGATGACTCGGAAGACTGGCAAGTTGAATCGTCGAGGATGGGCCCGATATATCGAGATTCGTATCTAACTGTTTGTGCCACACTGTCCGCTAATGGTAGAGGTGGATGCTTCTCAGAGAGAAGAGTCCAGAGTGGAAATCTTTCGGAACGCCTTGATGACCCAGATGGGAAATATCCATCAGGTGTTTATGTTCGTCGTAAGTTCGAAGGACAACACAATATCCTCGATCCTTTTGCTACTAGAGAAGTTGAGGCCTTCCCATTACATAGCCGAGCTTGGGCATTTCAAGAGCGATTGCTAGCCACGCGTGTTGTTCAGTATACGCGGGAAGAGTTGAGATGGGAGTGCAAAAGTGACACCAAGTGCGAATGTGGAGGGTTTGATTTGCAAAACACAACCGCACATGGAACTAGGAATTTCAAGAGTTACTACGATGATTCAAAAACGGCAGACAGTAAGACGCTTCGAGAGGCTTGGTCTCGAATTCTCGAATTATTCTCGGAAAGGCAGTTGACTTATGAGAGTGATCGTCTGCCAGCATTGTCGGCTATTGCGCAAGACGTCCAAAGCGACCTGACTGGTGAGTATCTTGCAGGATTGTGGGAAAAGTTTCTTCCAGAAGATCTTCTATGGGAGGTATTAGAGCCTAGGGTTTCAGCAAAAGGCTATCGAGCGCCGTCATGGTCATGGGCATCACTTGACTCGTCTAAGATGATGTGCTTCTCAAGTCGTACACAGTATGCTGATGAAGCCAAATATCCGCACAGAGTTCATGTGAGAGTACTGGAAGTGGGTTGTAAACCAGCTGGACGAAACCCAAAGGGTAACGTCCAAAGTGGCTACCTTAAGATTACCGGGCCATTACTAGAGTCGACAGAAATCGCTGCTTTTTATACCAGCGCCACAAGCACGCGGGATAACCACAGTGTTGCAGCTTTTCGATATCCCGACGAATTCGCTAGCGATACGAGCGACACGAAGCTGTTAAAACGACAGGATAAGTCTTTGCCTCGGAAGCGGGTGTTTTTCCTCAGATGCATCACCTTCACAACCAATCCCGACGGGAAGGCGAAAAAGGTTGCGTCGTTGGTTCTCGTTCCTTCTGACAGAGTTGCTAATGCATTCGAGAGAATTGGGAAATTGGTACATGATAAGTTAGGAGATGCTGAGGAATTCTATCGTGAATCGAAGGAGACCACTATTACTATTGTCTAAATAGGGAATTGAAAGCTGGGGTGTACTTTTCATGCTCTTGTTTTTTTTTCTTTTGAATTGGATTAGACAACATCGCTTTCCTGGGAAGTAATTAGGGTTACGACGTTCTTCGTTTGGACCATGGTAGACTCCAAATCAGAATAGTGCCGAGTATGCTACGAGTTATCATAGGCTGTACTGCATCGATTGAATTTCCATTATTTGTATGGGTACACTTTACACTTCAATGGGGTAGTTGAAGAGGTTTACGATCGTTGGCAGAATACGAACAGTGAGCATATGACGGATGAGGAGGCTTGGCTCTCATATACGCAGTCCCTCTAAGCGAGTGGCTCGCATTCATTGACACTGCCTATGATCTGTATTGCTAGCGGTAGGCTGATCAATCATATATAATTGGAAAGGCAAAATCTAGGTAGATAAACCCACCTGAGTCCGGGCAGTATAAATAATACTTCCGTCAGAAGCGTACGCAGCATCAACTCCAGCTTGGATCAGGGGTTCCTCCGCTGGCTCGTAACCGTCGATACCAAACCATAAGGAAACAGCAGATCCCGGCGAATTAATGCTCCTGTCGACTGTTGATTTGGGAGCGACCAAAGCTATACTTAATCTTAGTATACAGTGATGTTCTTTCTTTACCATGCGCATTTTTCAGATGTTAAGGTTTAATTAAGAATAACAGCGGAGCCAAGAGGTGTAGAACTAGAACTAAAATAATCACTACCAACTACAGTCACAAAACCCCCCTGAATCTACCGGAGGTGCCGCTATTGCAACTTCTGCTCAGTTATCCAATTGATGATTTCTTTTGTAGGACGCTTGTTCGGCAATGCCAACGTGTTACTTGCGAAAAGGGTCAGAGTGAGAAATGAATCAAAACCATATTGATTATAAAGAGCGAAGTTTTCAAGGAGGTATGTCTTTATAGAAATCTGACTTCTTGTATGATGTTTGGTATTGAGATTCGGTTTAGAAATTTCGGCATACGTATACCTTTTTGTTCTGCTAGTATCGACGCTGACATTTCTATGTTTCTAGTTAGTCTCTAGTACTCTATGCCTGTAAGTGGCCATTAACTGCGAAATAAAGTTCATTCAAATTAGATAGAGAAAGATCTTCAACAGCCCAACAATTCTACTGTCACTAAAAAGATATTGAGCGGACTTAGCGGTCAAGAATTCGACAAACTCGTGATATGTTAGCAAGGTGGCATTGATCCGTGTCTGCCAATAACTGAACATCCATATCACATATCTCATGCTTCCTTCAATTGATTGAACTGATTATGTCTGGATTGTCAATATTCGCATAGCACCGGAGGCGAAGATCATCACCGAATTGTTACCTGTAACACAATTTCTCGTATTGTTTAATAATGACTTGATGAGAAATTAGGTTCTCATAGTAGAAAGAAGAACAAGGAATCGAAGTGAATATAGACAAGCTACGAGGATTTTGTGAGCATAAGCACTTCAAGCGGGCCGAGGACCTCCTGGCCCGAGATCCTCTCATGCCGTATGAGGACGAGGAAGCCCAGGTTTTGATGATCAGATCGAACATGTAGCTTTCATTTTAGCCGGACTGGAAAATTTGAGAAGTCTGGGGAAATCTGGGGAAATCTGGCGGAGAAACTCGTCTCTCTGCAAGTCATGTTCTGGGGTGCTTCTCACCCAACAAAAACACTGCCCCCAAGGCTTATGTACATCATGTACCCCTCACAAAAATGCAGTTTAGGGAAAATGGTGACCATATGATCATATCTGCATGATTCTGTGAGCAATTCAATAAACAGATGTTCCGATGGCTTTCAGGCTTCGCGCTCGACTAGGGGTATTACCACAATTTGGAGAATTCTTTAAGAGCTACTCACACTGATGTTTGTATCCATATAATCCGCGGTGAATATGGTAAGTAAGTCAAAAGATTGATTTCTCTGTGGCTCGTAATACTTCTTCGCTTTGAAAATACACTACTATTTCAACGGTCTCGTTTTTGTGTTTGACGATAGTTAGCGAGAAGCCCAATAAAAGCAGTGTGAGTTTCCATGAATCCATCATCCAAATAAGCTTGCCAAGTTGGTTGTCTCCACGCAGCTACTGAAAGCCATAAAAGGTCCAATTAAAGAGGTCTCAGAACTTTAAACTAATTTCATTTGTTCGAAATGGTTATCCTCGCTTATGTAAAGGGGTATTGGTCTAGCGCCTTGGAACAATCAATGTGAATCCTTTGAAACAATTGGACGCAAAAAAGTGGCTCCGTCTTGGCCACGCAAAGACCCTGGTACTCGTAGCCAAGAACGTTTTGATCTACAAACCATCTGAAAACGGAAGAATCTCAGTCTTAACAACTGACAAGTACAATGCCGAGCCTTAGCACCCGTTCGGAATTTAGTATCCTCGTATTTTGAGCACGGCCAATTAATTTCCCATTCTCACGACAGTCATGTCAGGTGGACCAAACCATCACGTATCTGAGATGAGGGGATCATGAAGGAGTTGAGATGCTCAATATTCTCCGGAGATATCGAATAGTACCTGTCAAGATATTTAAGAAGAGTCTTTTCCGCCATGTTAGTAACTTTCTTTCACCAGCATTCGCACATTCATTCTCTCATTCAATTCTTATACAAATTTTCACCATCGTCTCAAGCTAGTCTTTGAGTTTCACACAATTATCCTCACCTCTACATCAACACTTGAACAATTAAGCTCACCAATCTCAAAATGAAATCCCAAATTCTCGTCGCTGCTCTGGGACTCATCTCCTCAGCTTCTGCTGCTCCTTCTTCTTCAATCGAGGCACGTGTTGCAGGAGCTCCCATCGGATACGGAGCAGCAACAACTGGAGGTGCTGGAGGAATAACAACCACTGTCACTACTTGTGCCGCTCTTATCACTGCTGTTGACAAGAAGTCTGTAGCTAAGAGAATCGTTTACATTGATGGCCTACTCACCGGCTGCGGCATTGTTGATGTCGGCAGCAATGTTTCCATCTTTGGAAAGGGTGCTAAATCTGGTATCAAAGACGCCGGTTTCCGCGTTCGCAAGAACACCAATGTCATCTTCCAGAACTTGTCTCTGGGCCCTGCCCCTCCAAAGGGTGATGTTCTGGCCATTGACGAGTCAACAAAAATCTGGATTGATCACAATGACTTCATCTCTCATGGTCTTACCGGTGGCAAGGATGACTACGATGGTTAGTACAGATTCTCATGACTATCATAGTTCCGCATATACTGACTCCTTTATCAGGACTTCTAGATGTTTCCCACGCCGCTGATGATGTTACCATCTCATGGAACAAGTTTGGCGGACACTGGAAGGGCTCCCTAGTCGGTCACTCCGACAACAACGCCGCACAGGATACCGGCAAACTTCACGTCACCTACCACCACAACCAGTGGTCTCAAGTCAACTCCCGTCTCCCATCTGTTCGATTTGGAACCGTCCATGTCTACAACTCCCACTACCTTGGCACTGATACTTCTGGTGTCAACTCCCGCATGGGTGCTCAAGTGTACGTTGAGGCCAACGTCTTCGACAACACCAACCTCGCAATGGTCACCGACCTCGATTCCAAGCTTCCAGGTTCTATCTGTGACGTCAACAACATCCTCACTGGCACATCCACCAAACGTATCACCCAAACCTGTACACTCAAGATCCCATACGCATACACTGCCGAGAAGGCCAGCACTGTTGCTGTTTCGGTTGCCAGCGGCGCTGGTGTCGGAAAGGTTTCTCCATAAATGGAGGACATCTACGCCGAGCTGAGGTTAAAAAAAAAGGGAAAACATTTTTTTTCGAGAGGGGTTGAAAGAAACCCATGGCTGGTTCATGTATATACTTTTCTATTCTTCTACTTGCACATATCGCAGACAGCACAAATTTATATATTGTCAACACATTAAAGTAACCTAGTCTTCAAGAAAAGATGTTTTCTCTCGGGCGAGGAAAACTGGCTGATAAATCCACGACATAATCACGACGGAAAAATGGTGAGGAGCTTACGCGAGAATGTCAGGCAGGAAGCGAACAACATACCAGATATGAAAACAGGAGCTGGAGCTCTAGGCAAGATCTTGCTGTGCGGGGCCATTCGTTCCGACTGCCCCGAAATAGTTCTACTCGTAAGTGAGAAGCCGTGGATCTAAGTCGCCTCAGTTTGAAATTCCAAGCCACAGCGCTTTGCTGCAACCTTCCTCAGCCTCTCAATACTGTCATGAGATTTCGGGTTCTACCTCCTTACACAGCCTGTTTTCCAAACTGGAAGTTATTTGTCCTCGGTTATCACATCAGGTGCATGTGGAATTTAATGTGGGTAAGTTCCATGAACAAAAAAATATGCTAACATTGTGAGTCTATCGGGTTTTAACTTCCCGTTGAATTCCAACGCTGTTTCTAGATGCATCCCCCTCTTTTCTGACTTCAATCCTAATGTCTAGATGCAATAATTGGGTAACAAAGAAAAATCTGTGGGTTTGAATTTCTTCCAGTGTGAATTTTGCGTCACTTTCTAAGACGTGGGATTTCCACAGAAGACGCCTACCTTTGAAACGAATTATTATTGTTAAGTTTTATCGTATCTTTTACCGCGTGAGTTAATGGTAGCCTCTCCGCAAGCTTCCAACAACAACTTTAATCATTAAGTCACATGGTAGCGTTTGCAGAGGACGCACAATGTTTACGATTGGTCGAGTTAAACGAATTGCCCAATGCTCTCATCATTGGTCAGCCGATCATGTTCTGACTAATGGAATGGATAAATTCATTGCGTCCACAATTGGTGGATAAAAGAATGCACGTCTCACTTCAGAATTTGGGAATTGGAGAAGGGAGTCAAGTCATCAGATCACAGCAGCCACAATGCCAGGCGTTGAATTCGACAGGTTCAAAATGTGCATGTCGCCAGTCCAGCGTACTTATGCAGTGGCCACAAGTTATGTGATTAAAATCCACATCTTTTTTGAAATCTTTGAAGAAGACTTTATAAGAGGTCTAAAGTTATCTATGTAATTGTAAACTTGGGGTATTTTATTTTACTTCACCAGGATAGGTGACTATCTTTTGGTTTGAAGATGTAACAATGACTAGATCTAGTTATGGCATAGGAGTAGATTGAAAAGTGTTTTTCCTGACTTTGTTAAAAACAAAGAGTGATTTGAAATGATTGTGTGGCTGTCAGATTTAAGCGATTTTTGTTTTGAATTTCAAATTGCTTCAGAGGAAAGGTGAATAAGGATTGGAACGCATAACGATATAATCCAGTGAATTAATTACTGAAAACTATGATGCGATCTTGATCAATATAGCCTGCTGGGTGGTGAGAATGAAACGTTCCTTCCCTATTTCTCATTTAGCCAAGACCTCGTACCTTTTACCCCAGATTCCGGCACTTAAGATCCTGGAATCTGGGGTCACGCGAAAGCTTGTTTCTTTCCGGCTTTAGCATCATTGCAGAAATCCACGTTTTTTATATTAATCTACAATGTTACTCAAGTTCATTTACCCAGTGCAGCAGGCCAAACATGCATATAAAGAGGTCCTTCTTGGCACCTAGTGTTCGATAAGAACTTGGCAAAGCTTGTATAGTTTAATTCAATCCTTCAAAATCAAGCCGCCACCATGGTTTCATTCACACATCTGCTTATTGCTTCGTCAACAGTCTTAGGGATATTCGCCGCTCCTGCAATTGACAAAGTCGAGCGCGACTCCGCCGCTGAAAGTCTTCCAGATTTCGAAATCGGTGGGGCCAACCTTGCTCGTCGTCAAGATTACACTCAGAACTACAAGACTGGCGGTAATGTCAACTTTCAGTCAACAAACAATGGCTACTCTGTGACCTTCTCTGGGGCTCAAGACTTTGTTGTCGGAAGAGGATGGAAAACTGGAACTTCAAGGTAGATAATCAGCTCTTACAGCCAGCAACCCTGCATCATCACATCGCTGACTATTTATGATTAGAAACATCACGTTCAGCGGCACCACCACTGCTTCTTCTGGAACAGTACTTCTATCCGTGTATGGCTGGTCAACCAATCCGCTCGTTGAATACTACATTCAGGAATATAGCAACAGTAACGGCGCCGCACAAGGTACTAAAATCGGTACACTCGAAAGCGATGGATCTACATATGATATTTGGAAGCATCAACAAGTCAATCAGCCCTCCATCTCTGGCACAACCACGTTCTGGCAGTACATTTCTGTGCGACAACAGAAGAGAACTACCGGCGGAACCATCACTACCGCCAATCATTTCGCTGCTTGGGCTAAGCAAGGAATGAAGTTGGGGGCCATGAATTACCAGGTCCTCGCTACAGAAGGGTGGGGAAGCGCTGGTGGAAAATCGAACAATGTCATAAGCAGCTCGTAAAAGCCGGCGGGCTGATCTATCTGACAAAAGATGGGCAAGTTGGAGAAAATATGGTGGGGGCAGGAAAAGTTCTAGGATCAGGTTATCGATGTTGAGTGAAAATTTGAGTGATCATTGCTTCAAAACTAAGCAGATAATGACATCAAGTAAAATATAACAGTTGTGTTGCAAAGTTAACTGCTGAAACGATCAAACTGACGTATAATTGAGCTGTGCAAAATAGTGTCATGAGATCAACGTTCCCAAACATTCTACGCTTTTCAATTAAGCCTAATTAATTTTAATTGGCAATATATGACAAGTGTATACAAACACCCATAAATCTTTAGCCTGTCAAGAACCCTCATGACAGCATCTATATTTTGAAACATTCCCAACAGATATTTCAATATTCTCTCCATAGATCCCTTAGACATAAATTCAAATCCATCGAAACATTAAACTCGTCTCATGACCGCGTCATCCACGAAACCACTCAAAGCTTAAAGAGATCCAAGTTGTCATCGCCAATCTCTTCTACTTCATCATCTTCACCGTTATAGAACGCTGTTTCTAACAGTTTTCTGTCGCCTTCATGCAGGCTTTTCCAGTCTTTTTGGTCTTGCTTTTTACCAATTTTCACAACGTTTCCAATCTCTGCTTGAGTTCTTTTCGACATCGTACTCGCATGTTCATGTTTTCTTTTCAACAATCTGTACGCGGCGAGTAACTTCGTGTCTTCTCTTATCGACTTGTCATTTTGAAGCGCGGCGTAGTAACAGCTGAGTCCATTGGCGAACGAAATTCTCGTCTGATTGAAGTCGTTATATGATTTGGTGCCAGGGTGGTACCAGACGTTGATGTCAGACCACCAGTTCGTGACATCTATCAACATGCTTTGACTTTTGTGGTCCATTTTTCGGATGTAATGAGGCGTAAATCCACAATACAGACTTGAAAATTCTTCGTCGATTTGTTCGCATGGAACGTTCGACCGATTCACAAATATGAGAGAGTCTGCGATTACATCGGCGGCGTAGCAGGCTTTGCTGCCTGCCTCGATGATCTTCAGCTCCGGGCCAACCTGATTATTTTCCGCGCGTTGTCTCTCAATTCTTGCTGCTCTTACCTTGTACCCGATGTGAAAGAGTGGTTTTAATTCATCAACGCGGTTTTTTAAGATCGCAAATTCCTCCTGCGAACGAGTGAGAAGATGGTCTCGGTTCTGCAGAAGCATCTTAGCATCGCCGAGAAGTTCTTTGTATTTTATTTCTATTCTTTCAAATTCAGCTCCTTGCTCTGCAAGTTTGTCATGCATCTCTTGGCGAGAATCTTTAAGCTGGCGTTTGAGTGATAAAACCTTGGTCTCGTGTTCTGCCGAGACCCTTTGCGCTTCAAAGTAACTATGCTCCATGTGCTTTTTGAAAAAGTCATATCTCAGACTGTCGAGCGACCTTGAACCTCTTTGTGCATTGCTCTCCGTGCAAGATGTCGGCGGTTCTGCTTGAGGCAGGTCATCTGCCAAACTCATCATCGCCACAACTTTGTGGAGAAGCACGCTGATTGCGCACTCGATCAGATTTCTCATGCCGTCAGCGGATACGACCTCTATTGGTAACACTTTTGATTTGGTGTCCAGCAGAATTGAGTTTTGGGTATTAGCCATTTCAGCTTTCACCACATCCATTTTTTCTTGTTCCGCTTTGATTTTGGCTTTCCTGTCCCTGATCTCAAGGAGAAGTCGGGAAGATTCTATCATATCATGAAAAAATGCCTCTTTGCTCTTGATAAGCTCAATTGCCTCATTGCAATGGTTTATGGCATGGACTGGATCGTAGGAAACAGTCCAAGACTCCAGATTCCGTTGGATTCTCTCTTCTTGAGTGTTTATTTTTGGCTTATTTGAACTGATCAATCTTGCCAACGCTTTTCGTGCTTTCTGAAAACTTTGAATTTCTTCTGTCGCCGTATTGATCGCCGATGCACATCGGTGGAGTTCAAGGTTTCCGGAAGCTATATCTTGTTCCAGAAGCTGCATTTGAATCTCCTCCTGAATGTTGCTCAGACACGATTGATATCGTGCCCTCAAAGTCAGAATACTTTGGTCATAACTTCCAGGTGATACCGGTTGTATCTCCTTTTCCACCATGATTTCGGCTGGAGTTATCGCTCGCTTGGGATCATCTAAGGTGTTTGATTGACTAGGAAGAACGGAGCGAGTAATGCCCTGCTCATCGACGAGTGAGTGTTGGGTAGGAATAATCTGAGCTTCCATTTCAACTGCCGGCTGGGTGGTGCTACTGTAACTTATGAGATCCCTTGTCGAGTGTGGTGAATTGACGCTGGTCTGCTTTGACCAAAACGCTCACTTGCACATATATGAAGCAGCTTATATGTTTTTTCGGCATATGAGTTCTGAGTGTCGATACTGAATTTTTCAAATGGCATAAATTGTTTGAAGATACCTGGTTGTTGAGAAAGAGCTGTGTTGTGTGATTGAGGTCATGTTTGTAAAACCAACAGGAATTTCGGAGGCTAACTCGATATCTCCACAGAGCAGAATGCGCTTGTATGTTGAAAACTTCCTAGGCTAAGTGCACAACTATTGTACTTTCCGAAATTATCTGAGCAGTATACCTTACTGATAATAACAGCAGCTCAGCTTTATGCATCAAAAAGGCTACATTTTACACCACAATGCGAGTTTGAGAAATTTTGGACAATACCAAGTGTAGAAGTAAAAATAAAAGTGAATGATGATCAGAAAGTTTGAGCGAACTTCATTTATATTTATTAAACTGAATCTACTCAAGTATAAGTCTGCTTCATAGTTAAGCAAACAATTAATAGCTTATTTGACAGCGCGACTGGCAACTCAACTGACGATACACTTGTGACTATCATGATGTAGTATCTTTAAATATCCCAAAGTAGCATGGTGCTAACAATCGTTCAACGCAAAATTCCTATCTCAACCAATTCACCAGCTCTCTTGGCGTCTCTCAGAACCATTAATTCATGTGAGCAATGGTCTAGTTTCGTGAGCTAGAAGCTTTGATTTCAGCATAAGCAGCGTCGTATGCCACTTTCAAATTCAGATATTCCACTGTCTCCATGACTTGTTTTGGGGAAAAAGGAGTAATCAGAGCCCCTTTTGAATCCTTAAGCTTGTTGGAAAACTTGCCATGGGCAATATCAAAAGCTTGAGTAGTAGCTCGAGTGAGCCGAATATAGCTAATTAGCTTCCAACTGGACATATCGGCTTGCCAGTTGACCATGTCGATATAAGGTGAATGCCGTCGGAGCGTCCAAATATAGTCTGGTGATGTACCGTACATCTCAGAAAAAGTACTGATGTTGTCTTTTCGTTCTTTTCTACCTCGCAAAGTAAGACAGGTGGCAGCAGCTACGATCGCGTTTGCCCCATGCGCCGCTTTGTTTCCAGCCTCGACGAGGTCTACGTCTTTCGGTCTCGTTTTTCTGTAGGCGTTGTCAATCGCCATTCTTCTCAGTCGTACTTCCATCGCTAATTTGCAAACAGGGAGCATCTGATGTACTTCATTTCTCAAGTGCCCAATAGTGACGGAATTCTCAGCTACTTGGGCTTGTAAACCTTCAATCGTCTGCTTTAGAACAGATTCTTTAGCTTCAAACTTCTGCTCCAATCCCCAAACTGAATCCTTCATATCACACACAAGCTCACTAACCGAGTAGATCCTTGGTTCGACGGATATTGGTTCGTCGGATACCATTGATGCATTCCGACCTGGATTATTCCTGTATTCACCGCACAGGACTTCCAGTGCACTAATTCTTTCTCGAAGGTCCTGAATCTCATTGTCAAGTTTCCTCAAATTTGAGACCTGATTTCGGGTTTGGTTCCCTTTGTTGTAAATGTCTTTTAAACTTTCATAATTTACGTCCTTTTTAAAGCCTGCCTTATCAAGATCCCCTTCCTTATTCCTCATAGTTGGCATCACTTTCTTGTGCAAGAGATCAAAAGCACTAAACATGTCTTCATTTGTCAAACCTTGATAAGTCCATGAAGTCATATTCGCTTTCCAATTAATTATGTTGATAAACTCGCCGAACTCGCGGTTCTCCCATACTTCATCGGCGTTCACAGAATACAGGTCGCGAAATTTCGTGATTGTCCAGCTCTTACCTAAAAGTACTCGGCAAGTTTCCCACACTGCTGCATCCGCGACAGCATGAGCATAGCGTGCCATAGAATTTCCCGCGTCGAAAATGTGGGAATCTGGTTTAGTCCTCTGTATGCTAGCAAATTCTTGTGCCATTCTATGTGCACGAACCCTCTTTCCAACCCCAGCTAACCACACATTTCCGTCGCAATAATTTTCCAAACTTTTGATCTTCGATAATGCCGCTTCTAACTTTTGTTCTGTCGATCCAACCTTGTGGTCCAAAAGGAAGCCAACAATCTTATTTTGCTCTGCAGTCTTGCTGACGATTTTATGTTCCCTTCCAGCTTCTGATATGCGTTCCATCGAATTCATCCCACAACTAGAATCAGCGGTAACAGTCGCGCTTTTCCCACTTGTAGCGTCAGCAACTTGAAATGTGCATACGATCTGCTCAACAAAGGCTGTTACATCTCGAAGCTCTTCAAGCAGGAAGTTGATTCTGCAACCAATAACCTTGTTGCTGCTCGAGCTGTCTGTAACTGCAGGATGGGGAACGTCCGAACTTTTCTTGCCGTTAATGAGCGTTGCTTCTAGTTGTTGAATGCTTGCCTCGCAAGTTTGTATCTCTAATTCTTCGTCGGCGAGAGAGCCTTGAGACGCAGACTGCCTGTTTTGCAGATATTGGAGTTGTGTGTCGAGCTTCCGCAGTCTCATGTCACCTACAACTGACGGAAAAAATCTGGTTCTTGTGATCTCGGTCTGTCTATCAGATTCGGCAACTTTGGCAGCTTCCATTTCCTCGATTGAACGATCTAACTCCGCGAGCTCGAGCTTGGTATTTTCGCCATTTTTCTGGAGAGTTGCCAGGTTTGCCGTAAGTCTGTCGATCTGTGCTCGAACGGAAAGAAGTTGAATTGCATCCACGATTTCGTTGTATCTAGCCTCAATGTTTTCCTCGATCTCCCCTCCGCCTGCTTTCGAATGAAGTACCATAGCCATAATTGCTCCACCTCTTTTACTTTGAACCAAGTTGAGAGGCCCAAATTGCAAACGCGTAAGGGTGGTGAGAATAGATGGTGCTACCAAGCCGGCTAGCTGTAATCGTGGACGTGTAATGCGTTGACACTGGATAGTGTGAGGAAAATGAGAAGCGATTTAGATAGCTCGCGTTCGGGAAAAAAAAGCGTTATACGGCAAGTTTGAAATTTCGATATTGTGCAAGTTCGGTGAATATCTTGGCAACTTCTGCTGTAGCGCAAATTAAACTTAGCGTAATATTGTTTGACACTCTGTGGTAGCTCATCCATCTCAACTTTGGGTGTATCAGTCGGTTTGGTATCGATCCAGCAGACTTTAAAGAATCATTTGAGTCTTAGCCGAGCGTTTGGTAGATATTTGTTTATCCGGGAAGAAAGGTACGTTGCACAAGGCCAGGAGAAAATGGTTAAAGCTTTTGCTGGGTCATTATATCAGATTTGTGCTGATACTTTCCACTGGTAGCTTAAACGTCGAGTTTTAACAATAATAATTTCATCTAGCAGGCATTTACGTCGATGTAGCTAGATGTATAAGTAATTGAAAGACATAAAATTCGAAATATACAAGAATTCTCACGGATCTTAGTGACTACCCTGAATTTTGATTTTTAATGTTTTAATTTAATACAACAACCGTGCATAATACTTTCTAAACTAATTCTTTAGTCCAATTGTCACAACAAAAATCCAACCCTACCAAATTGACATCCTCACAGTCTTACCATTCCCAAATTCTAAGCGGAGGGTTCGACATTCTTTCTTTAACCGCGTAGTACGTTTCGAGGAGGCTAAGATATCCAGTCTCGTCTGGACTCTTTTCGTTATAAGCCTTCTGATCAATAGCCCCGTTGCTATCCTTCAATTCTTCCAAGAACTTGTTGAAATCAAAATCAAACTTCTCTCTATCACCAGGTGTCACATGTCCCTTCTTTTCCCACTCCGCCATACCACCTTTCCACCCCAGAATATTTATCAAAGTCAAATTTTCGCGATTTTCCCAGATCACATCTTCGGATACACCGTAGATCTTTTCCATATCAATCTTATTGGCGCTGTTCCCGAGCGAACTTCTGTAGAACTTGCATAATGCGGCGTCAGCTAGAACACTTCCTTCATGTGCGCTTCTGTTGCCACTGAGCTTGACTTTATTGTTTCTGTCTTGGTCGTCGAGATCCATCACTAGTTTACGTGCTCTGACTTCTTTCCCTATGTGGAATAGATACCTACTTTGTTCAACGCGCTCTCTCAATTGTCGAGCTTCGTCGTGTCCATATGCGGAATAAGCAGGTGCTGACTGACCAGTTGCCATTTGCATCGTCGGCTGTGCCAGTGGGGTGACCGGCAGCTTTTGTGGAGGATCTGTACTTGGGTTTTGTGGATTCCCGACCAAAGCTTGAATCGAGCGTGTTATATCTTGGAGTGTTTCAAGCATGGAAGTCATTTCATGTTCGATGCTATCCGGGCTGGTGTGCTTTGTGTTCAGGACGTTCATTGCGGGTTGGCATGAATTATCATTGCCTTGGGGCAATGTAGCCTTGAGCTGGAGTATTTTCGAATGACAGGCCTCGATCTCCACGGCATTATTGTCCAACGACTTTTGAACTGCCAAACTCTTGATCTTCAAGTCGAAAACTTCGATTCGCCACTGTCCCACTTTGACTTTTTCTTCGTAGAGGGCGTTTTGTATGTGAAATCGATCCACCCAAGCTTTGCATGCCTCAAGCTCGTCAACCAGGTCGTTCGATCTCGCTGCCAAGTCTCGTTTTGTCTTCAAAGTTGCTGAATTTGTAGCTAACGCCAACTTCAAAGAGCCGCAAGGTTTCTTCGCGCTTTTATGGCAATTCTCAGTCTCCTTAATCATTCTATCATACTTTCTAATCTCAAGTTTACACTCCTCATCTCTCTTGTGGATATTGTCGATAATTTTCGTGAGCCGGTGGATTTGTACCTGAACTGAAAGATGATGAAGCTTGTCGATGATCTGATCGTATTTCTCGGCCATCTCTTCTGGTTCTTTCTCTGCTACATCGTTGGTTTTTGGTACTCGAAGAATCGCCGTATTGTTCGTCTCCCCCGCTTCGTCTTTGGCAGCCATTGCCGCAGCAGTCATCTATTCGGCCCGCCCTATCGTGTATGAAAAACTGGAGTATTTGTAGCAGTGGACGTGCGTGGGATGCAGGCGTGAGAACTATAGTAGATAGGATTGATCGTGATCTGGATAGTTTCGCAATCCGATAATCGTGAGAAATGAGATTCTCTGTGAGGAGTGTGGAGTGTTGCCTCAAAGATAGATCGAGAAATATCTGCGCAAAAGCCACGAAGGGTTAGCGCGTCCACGAAGGTGAAGTCCATATTCCATAAGTTTGGAGACAGGGTGACCTCTACCACACCTGCAGAACTCAGATATTGCTGTAAGCATTTCGACAAGTTCTTTCTACCCGATGTACAATGCAAGATGTATCCAAGCTGCTCGTCAGGTGATTGATGCAACCGTTAGAAGATTCGAGGGTGGAAAGAGACTTGTCAAATAAATGATAGTCCACACTCCTCGAGCAAATTTAGAATTATGGAAAACGTTCCACCACTTGTAACGCCCTTTAGATCGTATATAACATTATTCCAAAATAAACGCGTGACCAAATTGCCCCGCTCATACCAAAAACGCCAAACATACCAACCGTCCATAGCAACACAAACATCCTCAAATTCTGATCATTAAAACAACTCCAGAAATCATCATCCAACATCCTTCACCACTCTACTCCGCCTTAAAACTCCCACTCTTACTCCTCGGTCTCTGCGCCGCCTTAAACGCCTCCAACCCGGCCTTCCTCTCCGACTCAACCATACGATACGCATCCACCAACGCCTGATCCTTCACAAACACCTCATTACTATTGACTTTGAACTCCGGATAGATGGTCCCCATAATCTTATTGTAGAAGGGCCAGAAATTGTCGCAGGAGTAGTAGCGTTGGAAGATGGCCATGTCGCTGCCCCAGTTGACGACGTCGATGAACATGGTGAAGTGCCGGTGCTCCCAGACGTGGTGCACGGGGATGTCGTAGAGGGTTTGGAAGGTGGTCATGTAGTCTTCGTTTTGGTCTTCGAAGTCTTCGTCCATGGTTGCTGGAGGGGGTTAGTGGTTGCATCGTTGGGGATGTGATTGGGACTTACCATCGGCTTTGGCGTTGGCTTCGTTCTGGGCGGTCCAGTATGCTGCGGCGAGTACTGGGTCGCCCTTCTTGCCAGCCTTCTCCGAGCGTAGCTTTTCCATTCTCCAAGCGCGAGTATGATGGCCGACCCAGTACAGTGGTACCATCTCCTCGACCTTGTTCTGCACCTCTCCTAGCTCCTTGCTGAGTGCGGCACGCGTCTTTCTTTGCGGTAGCTTCCGGCGTTTCTCAGCAGTGTTAGCTTGTCGATCAAGAGTAGTAGTACTAGCATTGATTTTCTTGTTCTCAGCCTCCGTGACCGTCTCCAGGAGCGACTCCGCCTTTTCCAAGCTCTCAAGGAGCATTGAGACCATGTTCTCGACTGACATTCGGATATTGCCCAGACTTTGCTCAGTGTTTGGAGGCAGTCGCTCAGAAAAGCTTGGAACATATTCGACAGTACGCTTTTCAACTTCATGGAGAATGGCGCGATCGTTTTCGGTTCCCACTTTCAAGGCCTCGATCTTGGCTTCGGCGGTGGCCGATCTTTGCTTTTTCTCATGGATAACCATCTCAAGCTCATCAATCGCGATGCTTTGCCGGAGAATGGAGGGACGCGTCTCTGCGACTTCAAGTTCCGCTCTACGCGCCTTGATTCTTTCCGCTGGATTTTGGCTTTGATCGGCTGCTGCAAACAATTGTCGCGCAAGTTGCTCAAGGTCATGGATTTTTTGAGTGTCTTGATCGTAGCTAGATTTTAGTTTCGCAAGCTCGGCTTCTAGCTCTGGAAGACCATCCGAGGCGGCAGTTGAGTCTTGTTCCAGAGAGCATATTTCTGATTGCTTGGTATATATATCACCAGCGACTTTTCGGCTTTGAATACGATGGGAAAGAACTTCAAGCGATTCCATCTGTTCAATATACTCTTTTTCGAGCCTCGATATCTCGGATACAGGCATTGTGAGTGTTCCAGACGATGTTGTCGCTCGTCTCATCGTGCTGTCTTCTCTTTGATCTGTCTGAAGGTCAGCTTCGTGAAAAAATGGGAACAAATCAGTCAATGGTGAATACTGTGTACTCACATGATGGTGGCCGATTCATTTCTGCATTTTTCTTGTCGAGCAACTGCTTGATTTTGAAGGGCAGGATGGGAAGCCGGCGCGAAGCCTTTTCGTTCGGTTCTTGAACGGTCATTGTCGAGATCGGGTGACTAAAAAAGCTTCTCGACGCGGTGTTGATGGAATCGGACGCGGTCACGATAAGTTCCGTGTTGCAACAAAATCCAGGTGGGCGTGAATTTCAGATTGTCTGGTCGAAAGGTGAGCAGAGCGTCGGCCGGGTCGGGTAGTCGCGTGAAGAACGAGGTCAACTTCAATGTGCATGCAACTATTCCGACTTTGCTTACAAGATATCTACGCACGAGAACCCACGCATGACATGCGTGCCCTGTGGCTTATTATATGTGAATGTAAACACAGTCTGGCATGAGGATTTTGTTGGCGGTTCATTAGCGTCAGACACTTGCTGCACGTACTAAGAATATGCACCACTTTATTGCCACGCTTGTGCAATATGGAGCAAGCCGCAATTCCGCAAATAAAGAGACGCGAACGGTCGTAATGTTTTAGATGGTCCCTTTGAGTAGAATATGGCTGTGCGTTATGGATGGTCCACAATACTAGTAACAGCAAGTCGTGTTTTTGAATCGGCTTGGCACCGCTACGCTGGTGCGAATAGATCGTTCCGCAGCTATTTAAATCCGGGGTTGGATAACTGTCACAGCTTCGAAATGGATGACGAGCAATTCAAAAGTACATCTTAATACCATTCCTACCTAGCTACCGGTTTGCAGCGGGAGACTAATGCGAGCACTCCAAGAATACGGTTGCGTTTTCCTCTACATCTATCTCCCCAACGACACTGAAAACTCTAATAGAGTAACCCGCATACCAACCTCCTTCGCTCACAACGGATTTCATACGTGTACGAAGATCGTTGTGGAACCCTATGTGTGCGCCATTTCCAATGTCTGTATGCCCAACCTCTCGAATTCCGGGTAGCGCACGCAATGATCCGTTGGCCTGCATCGTTCAGACGAACCATCGCATTTGAGGATCGGATCGCAACGGAGTGCTGTAACAAGAGGTTGGTTCCTTTGTTTTCGATAGCTGATCGCAATTTCAAGTTTTCGAGTCGAGTGTACCGGAGCAGATGGTTTCGTAGAGTTTGCTCCGCCTCGAGTCCGCGTTGTTGATTTTAACTTTCGGGTTGCTTAGTCAACTGTGTCCGATGTTTCCCCGAGCCATGGATCCACATCTCGACGCGACTTCGTCAAAAACACTTCAACCACACCTCATCCCCATCAAGACTTAAAGATGCTTGTTTTCATACTTTGGCTTTCGATTGCACGCTTTACAATTTACCCACTTCATTCAATTCATATCCTTTCGAAGGGTAATGCTACCAATATCCTCACAGAAATCGTAAGGGATTTGACTGTCGGCTCTTAAGTCTTGACTGATGCAAACACTTCGATGATTTCAAACATCGCCAGAGTCATGGCTGACGCCAATTCATGTTTTCAGATCATAGTCACACTTTTTAATGTGAAGTGAATTTGATCAAGCCAGTCAAAACAATAATAGTAGCAAATTCAAGACTGAAGCTAGCTTTTTGCCCAGATGCTGCTACTATTCCTCACGCCAGACACACAAACCCAATACAGGACCATCAAATTTTAGGACAAGCAGCTTCATATTTGCTATCACGCAATTAGCCTCCGAGCAATCCTGCATATAATATAAGCGTCAGCATCTCCCTCATCCGGAGTAGCAAAGCTCATATATCAATTTCGGACCTTTGTTAAAAAAGTCCCACGTTCTTTGAGAGGATCCAACATACATTATCAGACAATCAAGATGTCTGCTTCCAGAAGGTCTAGTCCAATTCCGTCCATCCCATCTACTCCTATTACATCTCCTCCCCATCTATCTACTCCAATCCCTTCTCCTCCAATTTCATCCACTCCCAATTTCTCACCCCTCGATCAGTCTTCCCCTGGTCATTCTCCTTCAAACGACTCTTACTCCGACGATCCCGCTTACGTTGTGCGATGGCCGTACGTCGACATATTACTTTTGATCCACAGGAACAGGGCTTTTTACGATACACCCGGCCTTCCAGCGATCGATCATGCCACGGCATTTGCAAGTCCACTTGAAAGGCAATTCTATCAACTGATTTTGAGCTACCCGGAGACAGAAATTGACAGGCAGATTGATGCAATGGTTCGGCAACTCCTGTACGTGCGGAGACAAGGTAGATTTGATGCCACAGAGAACCAGGATTTTGTTATACTTAAAAGAACGTTAGAAACGCTCGCTAACAGCGTCGCTGAAACTGTGGTATCGCGAAACACAGTAGAGTGAGTCTTTATAGGGCGTCTTGTTTAGGGGGCAGGGGTAGGATTGTATTAAGAAGAAGTTCGCATACCTAACTTTTGCTTAACTTTGATTATTTTGGAAGCGATAGACTTGGCAAATTTCCATCAATTATGACAAAAATATTCCTATCCTATCAATAGAGAGGCTTCTTGAAAAGTAGTTTCCAAGATGTAAATTAAAGTTTTATTGGTAACAAAATGCTGACATCTTTTCGGCTTTACAAACTTATATATCCTTTGGGTCTTGTGGAAAGTCATTGAATTTCGACTTGGTGCTGATTGCGTCGCATCAAAACTGTCGGACCGTTTACAATTGTCCTTGTATAGAACTCCAAAGGAAAGTCGATAGTGCAATTCTTGGGTTTGCTTGCGCTCGGAACAGCACATTGTCACATTAAATCAGATCTCTGAGTCAAAGCAGCACATCGTGTTCTCTGATTCACCGCCAACAATTGTTTGTTTGCATGCGCGACAGCAACGCTCCAATAATATCGTATATGTATTAATCCAACTGCTTCTCCATGTCAGAAACTGCGAGATTATCCAAAATTTTGAATTTCCAGAAAATTACTGTTGTCTAAACGACTTGTGGCTGGGTTTCATTGATTCTTTTTAATTTGTGATTATATTCGGCGGAATCTCAAACACTATTCACACATTCCTGAACATCACACAAGACATCAATTACAGAGAGCAGCAATGCCGCTTTTTGGTCGCTCAGTTCCTACTATACCCACTCAGAATGAGCGATGGCCGCTAATCGATACACTTCTTTTCGTCCAACGATACAGAGGAATTTACAATGATTTTTCACTTCCGGCCATCGAGACCAGGCTTCCGCAGTTTATCGATTTAGAAGAAGGCCATTATTACGATCGTTTGATGAGTTCTACTACAGCACGGCAAGGCCAAATCGACGATATGATTGCGAAACTGTTGGTTATGTGGAGAAGGAGCGCGGTTGTTGAAATGGACGAGCTGAATTTTCGGTTTCTTGGAAGATTGATCAATACTATTATGAGGGAAATGTCTCCTGCACCAGAAAGATAGGCTTGAAAGCGATCGACTGAGTGTATGAATTTTGAACGGTATATCACTAGGGAGGTTGTAATTCATAAAAACACTTGTTATTCGCATCTAAATGACAACTCTTATGTTCGGGAGGAATAGATGAAGAGTTTTCAATCATAGGAATCCCCGTATCAGTAAATGGGTCGTCCCTAAGAAAGTTGTTGTTAAGTGTGGCTTGACAGATGTGTTTGGCTGCAACTTTGGCATTTGATTACGAATTTAGTTTGAAATTTTGGCCGTGAATTAGTTAGGTTTCATGATAATGTCCAAAATTCAAATAAAAGCTGTATCATCTCTATTCAACCTTTTGAGCTTCTGAATAAACTATGCTGAAAATACCTAACTCTAATAATCGTTAGTGGAGGTTTTTGGTGACATTATTCATCCTCATCCATTCACTCAATCTCCGGCTATTCCAATTGATTTAGCTACCCTTTTGTTAAAGCATACATAACACTTTTCACTACTACCTTTTCTCACCATCTGAATTTCCAACACAGCAGGTAGTCCAGGATTCCAATTTAATATGTCCTACCCCCACACGCACCACTCCTGGCAAGGAAACGGCAGCAACCAAAGCCCATTCAACCACGGCTACAACCTGCAGCCCTCTCTCTTAAATTCTCCCGCGGATACCTAAGGCAAAGACAATTCTCCTTCCACCAATCCCGGCTTGGACAACATATCATGGGTGGAGTATTTCCACAACGCCCATACTACCCGCCGGGAGATCACATGATTCAGGATTACGACAGTCAACAGCGAGCTACTTATCAACGGTTCATGGCTGATGAAGCGAGGATTCATCATTAGAGGACGAGAGAGCTGGAAGCGGCGCATGCGATGATGGAGTTGCGATATGGTCGTCGGTAAGTAAGCCTGTGAAGAAGAGAGGATTGGTATGTTTATCGTTCATGCGCTTTGGTTGGGTTTAGTATATAAAAAAGAAAGTGGACCGGAACCGTTGAGTTTATATAAGACTATTTACATCCTGGGCGAAGACCCAAGATTTAGATGTCTATATTCTGTTCTATTTCTCCTCGTTTTGGTAAGTTCAACGAAAAGTCAAACGCGCAAAAGAAATCATTATTAGAAAATAGCTTTCATAGAAGTTGACTTCAATCGTCTCAACATTAATCTGTTTAATCTGATTGATAAATCACAGCATGTTCTGAGGTGATTAGAAACTACTTTATATCCAGCTTTAATCAGATTGGTGACAACTAATTCAAAGAAGTGGAACTAGCTAGTGAATCGAGGGTCAACAGTAAACTACTAAATTTAATTATAGTACCAGTCATAACCATAAAATACTGCTTACGAATTCTAATGAATGCCTATCAGTTATACAAAGTAGTATTTGCTTAATAGTCTGTTTGATTTCTTTCAATTATCTATCATCCCATCATCATTTTACATCAGGACTCGTCCGCAAATTACAGAAAAGGCTACACCACCACAACTCATCCTACGTGATAACCGAAATGTCACAAATCAAGACAAACCCGTACCGCTTTTGGCAAGGAACAGACACGAATCTAGGCGTCTTTAGTCCCGGCGAAAAAGCTCAATCAGCTTCTAACAATCCGCCAAACAATCCACGGCAGCCATCCTCACATGTAAATCGCCATAACCGACCGCCAGAACAACACCAGAAATGTTCTACAGGTAACAAGCAGACATTACTTGAAGAAAGACTAAATAAATTAGACGTGGTGGAGTGGATGATGATGATGAGTTATGAACGCGGATAGACTCATAAGTCAACTACTATCTGACAAGTATTGAGATCGTTTGTTTACCTCACGCTTTATGAAATACATAGACAAAGTATACTAAAGTCACACAAACGAGCGTATCAATACTCATAAATTAAACACTCAAATCCTTTTACTCGTTTTCTCATGCGCATAATCTTGTAATATTCGAGCTCAAGTGTTTTGTCGGCAATGTCATACGTAAACCCCGGCCTTCAAACCACATCATGATACTGAAGTAATGAACTTTCTGAAAACTAATCTAACAAAAAGCCCATACATAGACAAGACAATGGACGTATCAAAGCTCATATTGAGTATCAATAAGAATAAATCCTTGGAGATATACCACTGGCACCTCCTTGTTCAGTGATCCACGGGTGTTCTTGATTTTAATTCTATCCCCCAAGATTCTTCATGGAAATAAACCCATGTGTTGGTGGTAATCCATTATTCTTTCAGCTTAGTCCGTAGCTCGATACAGAATGCTCATCTAGCAAAGTTTTGACGATAGTGTGGCGAAGTATATGTTTAAGTGCGAGTGATAGAATGATTACCCTGGGATCAGATTGTGTAGGTGAATGTTCATTATAACACCCATTGGAACGATTAAGAAGACAAACAAGCAATATTTTGGAGCATCTGATTGCATTTATTTGTAATTTTAATGGTCTTCTGATTGAATAAATATTAAACACTCACAAGTGCTTTATACCTGATCTATATGACCACTTCACACTTTAAAATGTGACATTGGCAATAGGAAAATTGTGTTTCGTCTGCTCATCAAAGCACGGTGAAAGCAATTTTTAATTTGCTGAAGGGGCTGCCACACTATCCGCAACAATGACCTTCTGCAGCCGTGTCCTCACTCTCCTTCCTCCGCCGCAACTTTATCATAATCTGATGCCATTCCAGCGCAAATAACGCAACCTCACTCCCCAGATTCAACTCTTCAAACCCCCACGAACACCACGGCACAACTTCAATGTTATATCGAGAGATGCAACTCAGCTTTCGCACATCGTCAACGTGTTTTGATATCGCAAAAAAGCAAGCACGAAATAAAAGCCACCAAAAACGCGCATATGCAACGCGATAGTGCTCAATGACGCGATCAGATCTCAATTCCTTCCCGTGCCGTGCTGGCGGATTGCGGCGTGGTATCGATGCAGTTAAGTTTGAATTGAGAAAGCCGCACAGATTTATTAAACGGTTGATTGTCCGGCAGTTTTGGATTTAGCGAGGTGTGGTGGACCCCCCTTTTTCACAGCCGTGAATAATGAAATATGTGGGGCTTCCGGATGTTATCTTTTTTGAATTTCCGTTATCGCATTTTGAACGGCCAACTATTTGCGTAACTGTTGAGACAGCATTGCTTTCGTGTCAAAGTTTAATTCGTCTTTACTAACTTCTCTCGCAGCTTATCAGAAGATAAGAAGCGTTGTGGAAGGATTCATGCGGATCGTGCATTATTGATTTAGGATCTCTACAGTCTAAAATCTCGTGAACCTAGAAAAGCTAAGTTGCGCACTTATTACAAAGCGCTGAAGGTTTATAATGAGGCTGTAAATAATATTTTCACTGCAAATTGCGCCAATTGGTAAACACATGCAGTCAGATGATTTGACATCTTAGCAGTTGACAAAGTGGTCTGTCGGCTACATCATTCAAATTTACAGGATGAAAATAATTTTAACCCACTAAGACACCGTGAAAGACAATCTATCCGAACTCAAAGCGATTTGCACGGAGATGAAATCGTCCAGCTTGAAAGCTTGGAAGTACACTCCCTCGTCTCGCAATGAAAAGTGCCAATGAAGCTATTCTACTTCTGGGATCTCTTGGTTGAACAATCACCTTGGAACAAATGGCCAAGAAATACTGTTCACATACAAGTAACTCAATTACAGAAACTGTGGCAACTTACGCTTCACAAATGTAGTGAACACCCAAAGAGCTTCACCAAAATTGTAAGATTGATTAAATTAGATATACATGTGCCTTCAAAGTGGCAAGCTTGCGCGAATTAAATAACCCGAAATCGCCATTTTACGAATACAATCGCTTTTCGTTTTCCACAACCCGAGCTTTTCAGTCCAAATACCGTCAACGGAAGATGTTTTCAAGGGATACCCCGAGCTGGTCCGTCTGAAAAAATGTTATATGTGGTCATTTGACCTTTGCCAATAAGCCTACCCGGAAGAAAATTTACTTCTTGCTCTTAGAGTCTTGCCATACCGGAAGAATATATATCTGAACAATGTGAGCTTAAAATCAGTATGTAGAAAAATGTAAAAGGGATACTCACGGGAATGGTAGCATAGCTAAGGTCAAAAATGCAATTAGGGTCGAAGCCCACTGGTAGCCCAAATCATCAAACACTAGGTGAAATTAGCTTCTCCGTCCTCTTTAATCTATGAATCCGCTTACTCTGAACTGTGAACAATGGGAAAGCAGCTGCGAAAAGACAGCGTGTAGTTGTATTGACAGCCATAGCGCTCGCGGCATACTTAGGATAGGCAGCCATTAAGAATGTCCAAAGACCTTGAAAAACAAAGAAGAGTCTATTCGAGACGATAATGTCAGCTAGCTTGTAGAATGCAGGAAATTGAGCAAAGATATCGTACCCTATGCTGAAGAATATAGTTGCGATGATTGGCACAATCCAATGTACAGAAGGATAAGTCGTCCAAGCAAACCAAAACAACGACACAGTGACCATTGCCGATCCTATCATCGCAGGAGGTAATCTCAATTCGGGCTCAGGCTTATATTCGGGGCCGTGCTTCGCTTTCATCTTGGCAATGAGTCCCATCCAGTTTTTATGCCAGTAAGGATTGAATAAACAAGCGACCAAGTTACCGATCAAGAGACCCAAGAATGTAAGACCTACTTGCCAGAGATTAAAGCCATGGTTGTTGACGAATACTAACGGAAAAGCTCCGAAGAAAAGATACAAGATGCCTTGAAGGAGGGAGGTGTAGGTGCTGAGAGCTAGAACCATAGGGTCGAGGAACAAAAGTTGAAAAGGGACATAGAGTGACGTAGCGAGAGCTTTGGAGAGAGATTTTGAGGCGCGAGCTTTGTCAGAGGCAGAATGATATTGCCTTTTTGTGCTTTTACGAAGCGCGGCGGCCTTTTTGCTAAGTAGGATAGGATGATATGTCTCTGGCACAAGGAGGACACATGCTAGCATGACCCCTGTCCAAATAAGAAGGACATAGAACGACCATCGCCTTTTAGTTTAATTAGCAGATGCCAGTATACGATCCTATGGAAGTTTGACAGTGAACTAACCAATTAGCGAAGGAGTTGATGAAACCACCAATCAGAGGTCCGGCGACTGGTCCGATGAAAGCAGTGCCAGTGAAGATGGTCATGGGAAGTAGTAATTGCTGAGGAATAAACAAGTCTACTATAGAGCCACCAGCGACGGCAAGGAATGCACTTCCTGATAATCCGTTGAAAAAACGTGCGATCAGAAGCGTTTCTATGTTTTGCGCGACGGCACACGGGATCAACCAAATCAAGAAGAACACAATCGAAGTTATGTATATTGGCCTTCTTCCGTAGAACTAGAGTCCGAAGTTCAGTCAGAGAATCACCACAGAATGGGCGAGCAGTAATTGCTGCACAAGCATACCTCGGAAAAAGGGCTGAAAAGCAGAGGTCCCAAACCTAGGCCAAGGACGTAGAGTGACAGTCCAAGGTTCGCAATCTCCTGAGAGATGCCAAAGCGTGAGATAATCTGTGCATAGCATGCGACGTATAGTGACGAAGTGGCGGTTCTAAACATGCACTTCACGTCAATTCTCGGTTCAGATAAAAATAAACGCCAGACATTTTGGATACTCACACCAATAAAGAGCCCGTAGAGACTACAGCAACGTAGAACCACTTCCTCGAGGATGAGAAAGTTCGCGGGTCTAGAGGATCGCTGTCACCATCCCATTCCACGAGAATCGAGTGTCCAATCTTATTATCTTGCTGTTTCTCGGGGTCGCCAGTAACATTTTCTGGATTTGTAGTAGTGTCCAATGACTCGGCCTCAGCTGCCTTCGAACCACGTTCATTATCGTCGCTCGACATTGTAGAAGAACGAAATGATCGAATGACATCCGTCCTTGTCAGGCCAAGTGCGAAGGCGCTGCTGCAATGAAGTGTTTATACCTGTACAAGTTTGCACTGGATTATTTCCATGGATAAGAAGTCATCCCGGGAGAACCGACACGAAGAAGATTCTACAGCTTAATTTCCATCGTAATTGGAGCACCGCCGACTCGGACTGGTCCTCGCATCCAATGGCTGATCATAGACGAGAGTCCTCCGTGCTGACAAACCCTCTAAGTCGTTCGACCGCCGCTCACGTGATGATGTTCGCTTGAAAGTCGAGCTTCACCCGCAGGCATCTTTGTTCTCCGCCGGCCATCATCATCATCATTTGGACAACCAACATTCATAGCACTCATCCGGTCCCGGTTGTTATTTGTTGTGTGCTGTTACATATTGTTGTTATGTCGTCTCCGTCGTCTCCACGTGCACGAACAATGCCGTCCGACTACGTTTATTCGGAGGCTAAGCGGAGGAAGTTGCGCAAGGGTACGCATAGCTGCTGGGAATGTAAACGGCGGAAGATGAGGTGCATTTTCGATGCTCGAGACAATGTCATTTGTAATGGCTGTCGACGAAGGGGTGCTCGGTGCATCAGTCAGGAATTCCCTGAGGACCTCGGTTTTGCTGATACTGACACCACTGGGAATGGCCATGGTGGAGGGACACCAAATACCCCCAGTGAAGACGGTAGGAGAAGAGGTGCTAGCCATGAGATCCCAACTCCAGTGTCCATGATATCGGAGTCATCGCAGTTCTTTGCCTTTTATTCGGCTTCGGAGGCGCGTAATCTAAACGTCAATATTCTGATGTTTATTGACTGACTTTTGTCCCTAGCACCGCACCTTTGAAGATAACAATCATCCATCCATTAGGAATTCATCAGACTCAAACAGGAAACATGAGAAGCTTTCGCAGTTTTTGCACGCATCACTCCCTTCGCAAGAAGATACGATGAAGATATATGCGGCGGCCCGACATTCTCCCATTCTAGCTCACGAGATAATCACCATGCCATACGATCTTCTTGATAAGAAAGACGTAACAGCTGGCGAAGGTCGGGTAGATATCCCCGGGCCGACCCAACATCCAGTCCTCATATCGAGACATATGCTTTTGCTTGCTACATTCCTGCAGCATCTCCACCCGGATCTTCACGAAGAGATCAAGTCACTGTCGGAGGCGCCGCGGACTGTGATGGAAAGGTTGGCAGATCTTGTTGTAAGTCTGGTTACGACAAATGACGACCTTCTCGGGACTATCGAAGGCCTGGAGTGTGTCATTATCGAGAGTGTCTATCAGGCTAACATTGGCAATCTTCGGCGCAGCTGGATGTCGTGTCGTAGAGCTATGAACATTGCGCAGCTAATGGGCCTCAACCGACATGATAATCAGGCACAGTACAAAGTGCTTGACCCCACTAAGGAATATCATCCACACGTGATGTGGTTTCGGATTGTTTTCTTAGACCGCTATCTCTGTCTTATGCTAGGGCTTTCCCAAGGTTGCCTGGATCGTAGTATGGCCTCTGATACGATGCTCGCGAAAGGTAGGTGTTTTATAGAACGCCCCTGCTGTAACGGTCTCGATGTATCATCACGCTTTCACCTGCTTTCCTTCGTTGATCTTGCTCTCAGTTAAGAAAAACGTTAACCCGATACTGGACAGATACCCCAACTGGCCGCCTGGAACGAATCCATTGTGTTATTGCTTCACAGATTTTAGAGCGTAATGCAAACCAATCAAACTCACATGACTTTGAGCTGACCCGGACCCTCGACATGGAGCTTCAAAGAGCGGCTAGAAGCCTGCCCGGGAAGTGGTGGATAGTACCGAATTTAATTGTTGTACCGACTGACTCCCAGGCTCTATTTTGGAACACTCGGCGGCTCTTCGCACAGATTATCCACTATAATCTTCTCAATCAGCTTCATCTCCCATACATGCTTCGGTCGTCATCGGCAGAACAAAAACATAAATACTCCCTCGTCGCTTGCGTCAACGCATCAAGAGAGATGATCTTGCGCTTCATTACACTACGAAGCTTCAACGGGGTTGCCTATAGTTGCCGTACGGTTGATTTTCTTGCCCTCATGGCTGCCATGACCTTGCTTTTAGCACACCTAGACAGCCCCGTCTCAGAGACAGAGAATTTACTAGCCCACCAATACCACACTGATCGTGCGATGATTGAACAGGTGCAGGAGAACATGGAAGAGGTCAACCGTGTTAATTCAGATGCACTCAGTGCAAAGAGCGCCGAGTTACTGCGCCAATTGTTAGCTATTGACGTCGATGCAACGAATGGTTCTTCTCTTGGTGCAAAGGGAGTAACCGTTCTGGAAACAGGGAGTGAAACAGCCATTCCTGACCATGAAGATGGCGCCGTAAGCGTGCATGTGCCTTATTTTGGCATAGTCAAAATTGCCCTCAAAAGTAGTAGCAAGGCGATCTCCAGACCAGAAATGACCTCAACAACGCACCACCCAGTTCATCGAGCAAATTTGTCTGGCGCGGGAGACGTTCACGGCGACATGCAGATAGGAACGCACTCCATTACTGAAACCGCAGACTCTTCTGATATGGCTGCTCTATCACAGGCCATGTCAAGCGACATAGCGATTGAGACATCTTCGATAATGTCGGGGGTCCATGGAGGCTTTGAGCTTCAGTTGCAGAACGACTTTTGCAACCCCATGCTTGATGATAGAGCGTATCCAGGACTGGCAGCGGGAGCAGGTAAGTGTTTGCTCCGACAGAAAAATATAAAACAGCAGGTGCTGACGAGCCCTACAGATGAGTGGGCGTTCCAAGGCGTCGACTTGGCTTTCTTCGACAGTTTGATGGGGAACACCGGCGACGAGGGTAACGTTGTCAGATGAGTCATTTCATACACATACGAACGTGGGAGGGTTTCTAAATAGGTGTCAAAACACTTACGACCCCTTTAATCGGTGCATCGATTCATCTTCCCTCTTCAATGCCGTGCATAGATACGTGTAGACTCTGCAGGGTCATTGGGGGTAAAACTTATATGAAGAGGTAAGATTGGTTCATATGGGCCAATTCCCAACGATAGGAGAATGGAAACTAGATTAGGCTCTAGACAGGCTGGAGACATATAAAGATACATGTTGTCATAGTGGTTGCCGATGGAAATTTATTTGAGCATCGAGTCGATGAAATAAAAACCAAGAACACCGAACTTGGAAATCAATTGAGTCACGTGACCGCACTAAAGTAGACGCGCTTTTCCAAATTATTCTAATGCCTGAGGCATCAAATTTCTCGTTGGCGTCGCGTCACTGCCAACAACACGACCATAATCCTCCCACGACATCGACATGACGAAGCAATATCATTTCCCATCACTGAGATGTTCCCCAACCTGCATCTGCTTTTCAAATTGTACTCCAGGCTAAAGATACAGCTATTGTACTCAGATCCAACACCCTTTCAGGCTTGACACTCAGGATACTTCACGACCACAGCGAAGTTTCTACAAGTTTCCCAATCCTCGAGACTACGTATACCAACGCAATGGATTTATAATATGTACATTGATCCGACGGCGACTTCTACAACAGCCACGCTCTCGCCCTATTACGTGTCTTCCCGGCCACGCTTTCTATGAATTATATTTTTTATTCTTTTCACGTTATAGCCATTACATTCCTCTTACTCGACCATTACTTAGCATGACGTCAAGGTTCTTTTCATGCTCAGTGCCAGGATGCACACGGCCAAACGTCAGATCCGCTGGTGGATGCGACAAGTGTAACAACTATCTTTGTTTTATTCACATATCCCCGGCTCACCACAAATGCAGCAAAGTGAGTGGGAGAGTCTTTTGTTCGGCCCTCTCTTGTTTTCGCTCGTCCTGGTATCCTTCCATACCCCAAATACTAAGTATTTTTGGCCGAAAAGATTATAGACGATACAGCCTATGCACTACAGACTGCAGCTGAAATTGAACGTCTCCGCTTCCGGATCAACGACGAGGCAGTCTGCAAGCATGCTTCAAGTCTGAATGGTGGCCGGAATTGCCACATCGAATATATCTTCGCAGTTGGCCCCGGCGATCTTATGGGAAGCGCTAACTATCACGCCCGTATTTGTTTCCACGACGGGTCTCCTTCATGGTTACTTAGGGTTCCACGTGTTGCTAGCTTTGCTGTTGGCCTTCCGTCTTTGCTGGTTGAATATCTTGTACTCAGCGAATATGCAACCTTGAAATTTCTCGAAACCACTGCGGTACCGGCTCCTCGAGCATTCAGTTATGGTATATGTGGCACTGAAACGGACCATGGTATCGGCGTCAGCTTTATCATCATGGAAGAACTACAGGGAAAACCATGGGCGGGCCAAGGTATCTTCAGCAGCAGAGCCACTGAGAACGATAAGGCAACGGTCTGGAGGGGTCTTGCGAACATTCTGGTAAAGTTAGAAAAATACCCCTTCCCCAAGGCTGGTTCACTGTGCTTGCAATCATCTGAGATTGAAGTATCGGCCATGGCGAGCGACAGGTTCCTTGTCCTTACCCCCAGAGGACCATTTGCCACATCTATCGCCTATTATACAGCATTTGCTGAGCAGTACTTGGAGCTCATTGCGGATGGCCAGCTCTATACCGATTATCCTGTCGATGCTTATCTGGCGTACCGTTTTCTGAAGGATAATGCAGTCCAATTGGCCTCGCTAGAGGGACACCAGTCGCGAGAGAGCTTCTACTTGAAACATGTCGACGACAGAGGGGATCACATACTCGTTGATGATCAACTGAATATTACCGGCATTATTGACTGGCAAATGGCATGTACTGTACCACGACACGAAGCCTTTGGGCCATCCCTTGTGACAGCAGATATGAACGCTTTCTGTGACGGGGAAGTTCAATTGAGCCACAATGATCTTGTCCTGGCTGATATGCTGCGTGCAAGAGGGTTCTCTGATCTGGACAGCAATACGGCTGATGAGAAAGTCCGAAGGTTCTTCTGGGGCCTGGCCTTAGAGCCAGAATGGGCTTGCGCCCTGCCGTTGGCCAATGCGATATTGAAGACGTTCGGGGTGGTGCAAGAGTGGCTACATTGGAAAGAGAGTGCGCTGGAAGAATACGGGTCTGATGAGCGCCTAACGGGTCTGATTGGTCGTTCTTCACAAATGAAATGAAAACGCGTCTAGCACACCAATGGGCGCTCTGGGACAAGGAAGCATAAGAATATTTACCTTCGCCCGTGATGGAAAGTCACTGATGTTCACCTGAAAATCACATCGAGGTTGGCAACAGAACCTGAATTTCAATAGTTGGAATTCTGGAAGCTACCTCGTTCTAGTGGAGACGAATATACAATGGGATGCATTCGTTGACGCCCCTGACGATATAGTTATTGAATCAGCCTTGTCTCTGCTCGAGTCGTATATTTCGTCATCTCAGTCTAAAACAGCTCCGTATCTAATTGCGGTCAAAGTGAGCGAACGCTTCCTCTAGCTGCTCATGAAGTAAATGCACATGTTCAGGCATCGGCAGGTCAAGATGATCTGCATTTACAGACAACGTGAGAACATCTCCAACAAACTTGTCCCAGCCGTTGGGTCCCAAATCGTTAGGGGTTTTATCCGGTACAAGACATGCCATGGGGGAAAGTCTTGGGTCTTCCATATAGCCTGGATACGCCTCGGTTGGAATCCCTTCATCTGCTAGCATTTTCATCAACTTAGGGTTAGAAGCAATGCGGCCTACAAGACCCTTTTTGGCCCAAATGACCGATGTTCGACCGGGCCGCTCGCTAGTTGTCATGGGTCGCGGGTTGTATAACCTCATTGCTACGAAGTATGCACGCAAATGATCTTCTTGGGCAGACGAAGAACTCCACAATCCATCTTGGGCTACAGCTGCCCCAAAGACGGCCACACCCGTCTTCGCTTCTTCTTTGACTGCATTTTCATCCAGCAACGTGGGCCGCGGAGAGCACAAATCGATTATCACAAGCCCATCTACCCTGCGACCCGCACCAGCCAACTGTTTCGAAACCTCATATGCAACCATACAGCCAGCGCTGAAACCGCCGACGAAGAAAGATCCCTTAGGTTGAGCCTTTATCATTGCGTCGACAATGAGCTTGGCTACTCCTTCAATTCCTACTTGCCTGGTCAATCTTGACGGGCAACGTATGAAGGGCGAATCAATTCCATAGACTGGCATCTTGGACTTGAAAACTGGGAGATGGATATACGTGGCTATAGATCCAGTTCCATCAGCCATCAAGTATAGAGGAGTCCTTTCAGTCTTTGTACGGCCCTGAAGCAAGGTGATTCGGACAGTTGGGGCGGGTGATGTGTCTTGTTCCTTATTCGCTGGTGTTACGATTTCTTCTTCGACGCGAACCACACTAGACCCTAAGGAAGAGATTGATTCAGGCGCGGGCGTTGGGCTTCTAGGTCTTGATCCGCCTTCGCTTGAAGATGTCGAATTTGACTTGGCACCTGGGGAGTCTTTGATTGTTGGCTTTGGTTTCCCTCCAAAAGCACGGCGAAGATCACCAATGGTGGGGTATTCGAAGACAAACGAGGCAGGCAAATCGAGATCCGACTCGGTTTTCACGGAGGCGACAATCTCGATAGCCATAATAGAGTCAACACCAAGCTCGGCTATCTCAGTATCGTCGGTGAACTCTGCTCGATCACTTCCTGTGGATTTAGAAATGCTATCCAGGATCAGATCAAATTCTCCAGAGGCTGGCGCCTCCTCTTCCTGGGATCTAGCATCTTCTTGCTTTGTTTGTCCGTTATCAGCGGAAGTAGAGAATCTCATGGACTCCCCGGTGATTTCTTTAGATACGCTTTGTGAGGCGGCTCGAACAGGGGCGCCAGACTTGGTTTTTGCATGTGCACCTGAGAGAATATGTCGCCAGGTCGTTCTGGGGAGCCTTTGATACCGCAGGCCGATCACTTGCATGACCATCTTTGAAGATTGACGATCGAAAACGAAAGCATCGCAAAAGGCTGTGTCGGTTTCCCATTTCACGATTCGGGTGTACGTCATGTATTCCTTTCCAGGCTCAAAAGCGACTGTCTGCTTCACACTTTCGAAGCCCATGACAATAAACGTCACGTCTGGTGACTTATTAGGGTTGCCGTTCACCATGAAGCCTGCCAAATGAGCGAGAGCTTCACTCCAATAAGGCGAAAAGGTAAAACGACTATTAGCAGGGTCGTTCTTCAGTACAACCAACGCTGCTGCCTCCTCAAAATCATTGGATATGTAACCTTCCTGAAGACCTTTGAAACTAGGGGCGAACTCTACCGCATTTGCGAACAGCGCATAGAAAACATCTGGTTGCATTCTGTGCCCGGAATTTTCTTTGGATCCTTTGATCCTTTGATCCATCTTTGCTCTGATGAAATAAGACATTCGATCCCATTCAATCTGAGTCTCATCGGGGTTGTGAATGTTGATTCTGATAGTGCCTAAATTGTGCGACGATTCTGTTGAAGTAGCCTAGAAAGGGAGAGTATTGGAGTTAGCAGGGTCATCATAACCCAGGGATCTGTCTAAGAATGCTAGAAACTGATGGTGGTGGTTCTTACCTTGAATGAGACAAGCACAGTACTTGAAGAAGCGCTATCGAGGACCGCTGTCGTCACAAGCTCTCCATCACTACCCAGGAGGCTCTTTGTCAATGGTGCCAGGAGCACAGGGTCGTGTATCGTCAAACTGCGGTCAGTGACTCCTTTTCTGCCACTATACTCAAGAGCATACTTTGCTGTTGTCAATGCTGCATCGCAGAATACGCTCCCAGAAGCAAGTCCGATCTGCTGCATTTTGTGGCCTTCTATTAGCGCTAGGAATCCTGGGTCAGAAACGGACGCTCGGAAAGTGACTTGGATCTTTGGTGAAGATGACTTGTTGACTAGATACTGTGCACAAGTGGCAAGATATGGCTCAGATATAGGCTTTGCTGTTTCTTGTGCGACTCCTTCTCTGCTCTTTTCGGTCCAGGTCACCCAGTAATCCTTCATTGTCCAAGCATAGGCAGGCAGAGTCAGCAACTCCAGGTTATCCTCGTAGGGTCTATGTAATGCCAGCCAGTCAACGTCGATACTGTTGACGTATGCTGTTGACAGGCTCCTGGAAATGGATGTCCAATTACTGACATTTGCCTCGATGGTTTGCATGATCTTGTTGGGAGCAGGTGCAAGAGTAGCACGCACAAAAGATGTGCAAACCGGTGCTGGGCCTACTTCAAGCCAAATTGGATCTTTAATTCTGGAGTTGACCGCGTTGAGTGCGCCTACGAAATCAACCGCCTGGCGTGTCTGCTGAGCGAGGTATTCTTGGTCGAAGATCCCCGGTGTTTCTACGACAGATGCGAGCAGGGTAGATGCAACAGGAATCTTAGGCGCTCCAAATTCGACGCCTCCTGCAAGGGAGATGTAATCCTGCAGTATTGGATCAACCTGGAATGAATGGAATGCAAATGGGACTGAGAGCTTTGTCGCTCGGACTTTGCTATCCTGAGCTGTTACGCTAGCTTGCAGCTGTTCCAGGTCCTCTGTCGTTCCGCTGATAACAGTTGCATTGGGTCCGTTGATGCATGCTACTTCACAGGAGGATGATTTGATGAGTCTATCATTTATCTTCGCTACGGAAGTCGAAAGTGCAAGCATGGCACACGATCCAGGCTCGCAGCGTTCCAGGAGCAGCAGAGCGCGGCTGCCAACAAGATACAAAGTATCTGCCAGTGACAGTACTCCGGCAGCATGTAAAGCGGCGTATTCTCCGAGACTATGGCCCATCACGGCGGCAGGCTGTATCCCAGCAGATCGCCAAAAGGCTGTGAGAGCTATTTCCAACGTGATGACTGCCAATTGGATTTGCACAGTATTCTTTTCTCCAACGTCGGTGTCCTTGGTGGTTATTATCTCGATGAAGGATGGGAACTCGTTGTTTTCGCAGATCGCGGCGCACAAATCTACCGTCTCGCGAAAGACAGGATTTGTTCTGTACAGCTCGGAGCCCATGCCTGCATAGTGCGATCCTTGCCCTGTGAATACGAAAATAACTGGCGAAGATGGCGACGGTGCTGTTGATAATGAAGCTGGATCCAGCGCCTCTATTCTGCTTATCAAGTCCTGAGTGGACGTTGCGGTATAGGCAACTCTAAAGGGGTGATGCATTCTTCGTGCCGTAGTCGAGTAGGCTACGTCTTCGATCCTGGCTGTTGGATTTGCTCGCAGCCATTTCAAAAGGTTGGCGCTGTTTGCCTTGTGCGAATCCTTTGTTCGAGCAGAAGTTGTGATCACGTGACTTGATCGAGGATCTTTCGCTCTCTGTTTCGAGAACACAAAATCTTCAAGAACTAGCGAAGCATTTCCCTTATAAAAGAGTATTAGTTAGGTTAACTTACCAGGGTTCATAATACTTACCCCTGCTGCGTCGAAATTATTCAGGAGGATCCGTCTGGGTTTTTCAGCCTGTCTAACGAATGGGTGAGGTTCCGAAAGGATCTGAATGTTGAGATCTGCAAGTGGAGGAAATTTTGGGTTGAGCGCGTGAGGCATTCCTCCTTGTGGTGGGATAATGTCTTTCTTGAACATCATGATACATTTCAACAATTCTGCCATGCCAGCGGCTGCTTCTCCGTGGCCAATGTTTGCCTTGACTCCTCCGACGGTTAATGGTCCATTGTTACGGCGCCTGTGCTTGAACGTGTTGGCAACAGCGCCCATTTCGGCCGGGTCACCTGTTTGAGTACTAAATATTCGTGCAATTAGCGTTTGTGTTTTTGAGAAACGAAAGGACGGAAGCAGAGAGACCCCGTGTGTTTGAACATACCCTGTACCGTGCATTTCAACATACGAAACGTCATCCGGAGAGATTTGTGCATTGCGAAGCACTTTTCGAAAGAGGCGTTCCTGAGCACCGGCATCACTTGTCGTGATTGAAGTGGCGTTTCCAGAATGGTTTCTGCCAGACGCAGCAACTACCGCTAGGATATTATCATTGTGAGCGACGGCATCCTCGAGACGTTTCAAAACTACAGCACCGACGAAATCGCCCCGACAGTAGCCATCGGCATCATCGCGAAATGTCTTGCAATTTCCCGTGTCGGACAACACGCCAGAGTCGCTGAGGCAAGTGAACGAGTGCGGCCAACTCAAGATATTGGCGGCTCCAGCAACAGCCATGTCAATGTCTTTAGATAGCAGACTCATACTCGCCAAATGGATGCCCGCAGTACTGCCTGCACATGCGGAATCAAGGGAATAAGTTGGGCCCTCCCACTTGAATTGCCAAGCAAGTCTTCCAGAGCCAAATGCACGTTGGATTCCCTGCAAGGTGTATGCGTCACATCCTAGAGTAGGATGGCTGTGTTCAAGCCAGTCATCGGTACATCTGTAGTAAAAGTTTCACAGTCAGTGTTGTAACCCGAGGAAACCCATAAGTGATCAAAGAGAAGGATGAAAGAAAGATAACATCTACGAAGACTGCAAAAGAGTCCCAGTTGTCTTGTATGGTTCGAGGATGATACTCATCAAAAGTGGCCAAAGAGCAGCCAAGGAAGACAGGAGGGCTGGAAAAATAGATTACTTACTGGCCAAAGAAAGCCGCGATACGCGTTGGATCTGTTGATCTCGTCTGGCCGTCTGAGTACCCGGCCGACTCAAGGGCTTCATAGGTGCTCATCAAAAACTGTCTATGAGCGGGGTCCATCAGTATTGCTTCCCTCGGCGAAATGTGGAAGAATCGAGAATCGAAGTGGCCCGGATTATTCATGAAGCAGCCGTATTTGGTGGTCATTTTACATTTTTGGTCGCCACGATCATGTGCTTCGCAGTAGAACTCATCTATGTCAAATCGATCTTTGGGAACCTCCGTACAAAGATCTTGTTTGGACATGATGACATCCCAGAACTCATCGACGTTGTCGCTTCCCGGGCCGCGACCAGCCATTCCTACTATGGCAATACGACCAGCCATAAGCGACGCAGCGCCATCATCTGTTTGCAAGAGAGCATGTTGGCCTTGGATAGATACTTGTCTGTCCTGCGTTTTCAAAACGCTGGCTAAGTAAGGCGCATGGCTGCTGGATCCTACTTGAATGACCCGCACAGAGCTGATCCCATCTAGTTTTGAGTTGATCTTGTCTATAACTTCGGTAAGGTTAAGTGGACGAGCCAAGACTTGCCAGCAGATAGTTCTCAGTAAGTCTCCCCAGTTATCATATGTTGCTGAATGGTCGTCCACACCCCAGATACTCTGATTCGAGATCAGTCTTTTGTTTAGAAACTCTGTGTTTTTTCCTATCATATATTCGATTTCCGCACTTGATATGTTAAGTGTGTGCTGCAGGGCTTTGATTTCCAGGGGATTTTTGGCAACACTTCTTATAGCAGAGCATTGCTCGACAATAAGGCTCAGAACCGATGGAGGACCGATGATAGTGCTCCATCCGGCTCCTGTCACACCTACTTTCGCTCTTTTGGTGGGTGGGATACCCGCGTTTTCTTGAAATTGCTCCATGGCTTTGCGAAGATCATCTGCTGAGATACCCAGCACTGCCCAACCCCAAACACCGGGTTTATCTTCCACGGCTCTGGATCTCACGGACGCGAGTTTGCTCACCCTAAAAACCAAGCGGCCCACCTCCAGACATGCTTCGTACAAAGCATCGAAGTCCCCAGCAATGGCCAGAGCCGATAGAGTCAGCAGTCCTCCGGAAATCCCTAACCACTCAGTATGGGATGTTGGGTCAATGAGGTGCGGCTCTCGTTTCACCCATTGCAGTAAGTTACCGGCCCTGACGGTATGGAGGAGAAGCGAACGCACCACACCAAGGTCGTCGGTACTGTTGCGATATCTCTCACCCAGTTCTTGGAGACTTGAGAAATGACCCAAGCTGGTTTGCAAGGCACGGTCTAACGTGGTAATCTTAAGTTCCGCTTTTATGGCATCGTATAACTTGTCCAAAAACAACTTTAGCCATGGAGTTGAGGCCGCTTGTTTGTAAAGCTGGTCGATGCCGTCGACCCATGAATCCGTCTGATCTCCAAAGAGAAGAGTCGTCGCTGCCGGCACGTCGATTGATGTTGTGCTAGACTTCATTATCTCTTATGGTGTGATATTTGTGAGTTGAGAACAAGTATGATCGTCTTCTGACGTTGTCGAGAGTGTGGTGTGATATCAATTTTGTCTTTTTATTCAACAAACTGACATAATAGAATTCAAAATGGAGATATTGAGTTTGGATATGCTCGGTTTAAAAGGCTAGTCGACGAGAGGTCTTGCTCAGAAAAGAGCTATAGCCCGGCTGTTTATACACCAGTTTCTTATATCTCATTGATCAAGGGTTCTTATTCAAAGCCTAACAGTTCTAACGTCAATCTTGGCAAATATCAACCAAGTCCACGCCCAAAGGATTTTCACACAGAATATCTTATCGCCTATACGGCTTTCGCTTACCTATCATCATCAATCATCTGAAAATAACGCAGGCCGTCAGCAAGTAATGATGGGAAAATATCTCCCCGATAGGATGCTTCGTGTCCGTTCTGGAGATCAGGCGGATATGTTTCCTGGATTGATTTCAAATTGTATACCTACAAGGGCTTGCCAGTGATGAGTTGTTCGTCATATCGCGAGAACGGTAGATCAAACGAACTCAACCCTTGCCCTCTCTGCCACAACGTTTCCTACCGTAGTGGTCGAGATAAGGTTTAGCCGCCAAGAAGCCCCACAGTTCGCATTCAATGATATGGCTATTTTCCGATTGGCCGTTTTTAGGGGGTGATATGGGCGTTTCGGTCTTCGGTCTTTTCTCGAAGTCAAGAAGTAATGGTAGGGAATACATGATTGACGAAAGGGAATACGCAGCTGTAAGGATCAAAGTCGCATTCTGCTTACGACTTACGACGGCGGAGGAAAGAAAAGCAACGGCGGAGCAAAAAGAATTAACGGCGGAGGAAAATGAAATGTGAAGATTGCTCTCGAGAGTTTATGCCAGTGAGAACGATTCTAATTCAGTTTATAATCCTTACCCGGGGACGCCACAAATGCTTCGTGGGCTCTTCGTTCGGCCAGCCAATTCGGAGCTACCAACATATCTATAACCTGTCAGCCTTATGCTATCACTCGCCCAGGATTGGCTTTGAAGCCTGCAGGTGGCTATCACTTCTCTATCAAGCAATCCATGTAGTGTCAAAACCCAAGATAGCCAAACGCCAAGGTTCTCACCATATACCAGCCGTCAACGAAATGGCGCCATATCCGTGAAAACCAACAAACCATGGACGCGGCAGCGCCCATATCGCTTATTTTCGGGACGGGCCACCTCACGCATGGAAGATCTGTATTTTACCTGCCAGATCTAGGCCGTTGGCTGATGTATGCATCAGCATTGCGTGGGGGAATTCATAACACGGCCGGTAAGACAACCCACAGTTACTTTTCAATTCGGTGGAATACACACTGATTACGCCCGTGAACATAGTCTAATATTCTGACAGACATGGGTACATTCAGCTTCATGTGGAAGTTATTCGGAGATAGACCATACTGGGCAGGGTCTTGAGATATAAAAGCCTCCATGCATTACACATTAACCGAGTTTTGTCATCATGGTCAATTCGCCAATTCGCCGGATCGCGTCATACACCATGCCCTTACGCCATGCAATGTAAGGGCGGAACATTTTTCAAAGGATTGTCACCCTGTATGCAGGTTGTGTCGGTTGTCGGCTTTGGCTGTCTAGTAGCTAGCATAATTTGCTGTTAGGTATGTTTACGCGTAAATCTTTTGACGACTAATAAGGGAATTGTTTTATCGTAACTTGTGCAATAGCAAGAGGAAGAGGAGTATATTGATATAATATTTACGTGTCATCCGCTGATGGGTCACAACTGAATTGTAACTCAGAATGCAATTTTAAACACGAGGTAGGCCGTCTCGTCTTTCTCGATTCAGCCATTTATCTCGTCCCACTGACAGAAAACAGCTCTCTATCTGACAGCCTACACTCCTTCACTCTGCCTCAATTGTTCTTTGGACTTCAACTTCATACTCAGTCTCAAACTATCTTACGGCTTTCTTGTGGAATAACCTGGGATGAGAAGCTTGTGTTAATCAAATTGACAATTGTTTAAAATGTCAAGTAAAGAAAGAAATACGTCTGGCGACGCTGTTGCCATTATTGGTTTATCATGTCGCTTTCCTGGGAAAGCAACAAATCCTTCCAAGTTCTGGGACTTGTTGAAAGAGGGAAGGCATGGCTTTTCAACTTCGACGGACAGATACAATGCAGAGGCGTTTCAGCATCCAGTGGGTAATGGCAAACGACAGAATGTTATTCCGACTAAGGGTGGATACTTCTTGGAACAAGATCCTTATGTGTTTGACGCTGCCTTTTTCAACATTACGGCTGCAGAGGCAATGGCTCTTGATCCAAGACAGCGTATTGCGATGGAAGTCGCCTATGAAGCTTTCGAAAACGCCGGCATGCCTCTTCAAAAGGTTGCAGGAAGCCAAACTGCCTGCTACATGGGAGCTTCGATGAGCGATTATCGGGACGGTGTAGCTCGAGACTTCGCGAACTTTCCCAAATATCATATTCTCGGAGTTAGTGACGAAATGATTTCCAATCGCATTTCCCACTTTTTAGATATCCATGGTCCAAGCGCAACTATACAGACAGCATGTTCTTCCAGTCTTGTGGCAACCCATCTTGCTTGTCAAAGCTTACGTTCTGGAGAATCTGAAATGGCATTAGCCGGTGGCGTTGGCCTCATTCTGAGTACAGACGGCACAATGCATTTGAGCAATTTAGGATTTCTCAATCCAACTGGGCATTCTAGATCGTTCGACAAAGATGCAGGAGGATACGGTCGAGGTGAGGGGTGTGGAGTTCTTGTCTTGAAAATGCTAGATAATGCTGTTCGAGATGGTGATAACATTCGTGCTGTCATTCGTGGTTCTGGTGTCAATTCTGATGGTTGGACACAAGGAGTTACAATGCCTTCGCTGGAGGCGCAGGCAAACCTTATAGATTATGTCTATAAATCAAACGGTCTGGACTACACCTCAATTCAATACGTAGACTGTCACGGAACCGGCACCAAAGTGGGCGACCCAATTGAAGCAGAAGCTATTCATCGGACAATTGGCCAAAAGATGTCATCATCTCGCAAAAAGCTCTATGTTGGAAGTGTCAAGCCAAACATTGGCCACCTCGAAGCGGCTGCCGGCGTGGCAAGTATTATCAAAGGAGTGCTGGCTTTAGAACGAGGACTTATTCCGCCTAATCTGAATTTCACCACTCCAAATCCTTCCATCCCACTAGATGAGTGGAATATGGTGGTACCGACAAAGTTGACTGCCTGGCCTGCAGCGGCAGTGAAACGCATGAGCGTCAGTGGCTTTGGGATGGGAGGGACGAACGCACATATTGTTATGGAAGGATTCAAGCAATCTGCTGTAAGTAGTATTTCTTCTGAGAGATTGAACGCTGTCATCAATTACTCTTCAATATTCTCATGCCATATCACGTGACGGACAATATAAGTCCAATCAGCAAACCGATTTCAGTTGGTCAACTTGACATACCACCTTATATTTGGTCAGTTAATTCAAATAAACGATGATTAGCTAAGTTCGACGACCGACTTACGTTGAGACCTAATAAGTTTAATTGCAACTATCTGATCTGGATATTGGGTATCAGATTACCGACACTCATCTTGTCCACCGCGACACTATTTTTGTGTATCTCCGTTCTTTGCGTTTTTTTCATGGATCTTCTTGAAAAACATTGCTAATTTGTAAATCTTGAATATTCAGGCAATTCGAAATCCCAATGGCATAACAATTTCTACCAAGAAAATATCAAAGAGGCTGTTTGTCTTCAGCAGTCACGATAAAGCTGGTTTCAGACGTATCAGCCAAGCAATCCTCGCATTCTTGGACACTCTCGGCCCTGCCACATCAAGTTCAGGATATCTTGCGAACTTGGCGCACACTTTGGCCGTTGCTCGTTCAGGTCTCTCCTGGAAAACATCAATCGTTGCAGAGAACACTGCAGATCTGCGCGAGCAGCTTTCAACAATGGTCGGAGATGATGCGACACGTTCACCTACCAAGGCCCCACGCATTGGATTCGTATTCACGGGCCAAGGTGCCCAGTGGGCTCGGATGGGCGTCGAATTGCTTGAGCGACATGTTTTTGCAGAGTCTGTAGCAAAGTCAACTCAATTTCTAAGAGAAATGGGAGCAAATTGGGATCCTATTGCAGAGCTCATCAAAGAACAAAAAGAGTCCAGGCTTGGCCTACCTCAGATCAGTCAACCTATCTGCACAGTGCTTCAGATCGCTCTTGTCGAAGAACTGAGATCTTGTGGAATTAAACCTTCCAAAGTGGTTGGACACAGTTCTGGTGAGATTGCAGCAGCTTACACTATTGGCGCCTTGTCCCATCGTGATGCGATTGCAATTGCTTACTTCAGGGGCACCGCGTCCGCTGGACTGAGCGCCAAGCAGCTTGATGGTGGAATGATGGCTGTTGGCTGTTCCAGAGCAGAAGCACAGAAGCTCATGAAAAACTCCAAAATCCAAGCAACGGTCGCTTGTGTTAATTCTCCGTCGAATGTCACGTTATCGGGTGATGTCGTTGCATTGGAAGCGCTTCGCATCATCTTCGATGGGCTCGGCATATTCGCTCGGCGCCTCAAGGTAGATGTTGCATATCACTCATCTCACATGCATCTCTGCTCAGCAGAATACTACGCTTCGATTACAGACATAGAACACTATCAAGAAGATTCAGCCCAGGAAAACCAGATCGTGATGGTATCAAGTGTCACAGGTACCGAGATAGATCATGAGCTTTTACTACCTTATTATTGGATTCGTAACTTGGTGTCTCCAGTTCTGTTCACAGATGCGGTCAAAGAATTGGTGTCGCCTGGCGATGGTGATGGCGAAAAAGAACTTGATCTACTCCTCGAGGTTGGTCCACACAGCGCCCTTGGTGGGCCAATAGAGCAAATACTATCGAGCCATGGAATCGAAAACGTGCATTACAAGTCGGTACTCGTGCGAGGCAAGAATGCTCTGAACACTGTACTTACTCTCGCAGATGAGCTTTTCCGTCAAGGCGTGGCTGTAAATATATCCAAGGCAAATGGTGACACAAATTGTCGCCTTTTGGCGGATCTTCCCCCTTATTCTTGGAATCATACCGAAAGCTTCCGTGCAGATTCTCGTCTGCAACGCGAGGTTGTTACTCAGCAGTTTCCAACACAAAGCCTTCTGGGTGCCATGATGCCGACTTTGGAAGAGAACGAGCGGATCTGGCGTAGTTTCATTCGTCTTAATGACGAACCATGGTTACGAAGTCACGTTGTAGGCACGACGGTGTTATTTCCAGGCGCAGGTATGATCAGTATCGTGCTTGAGGCGGCGCAACAAATCAAAGAAATCAGTAAGTAAATTATGATCTCCAAAGCAGTCTTTCGGCCAGTAGGATCTTCAAAATTACTGACCTTGCGTTTCTTTCCAGATAAATCTGCTCTTGCCTACAAATTGCGCGACATCTCTTTCTTGGCTGGTTTGGTTCTTACCGAGGATGTTGCAACTGAGATTACCGTCCACTTACGGCCTCACTTGATGGCCACTTCTGGCTCTACCCAACCAGTCTGGTGGGAATTCACCGTCTCCTCGTGTTCTGGACCGACAGGAAAACTCCGAAACAATTGCCGTGGTCTGTTGAGTATTATCTACGAGGAAACTAGCAGTCCGCAAATGTTAGAAGAAGAATCCAAAGTTGAAGCAAATCGCATTGCGAAATATCAGAGTACATTGATCGAGCTGCCACAAACTTGTACCAAGAAATTCTTCTACGAACGCTTCGCCAAGTCGGCTCTGCCATATGGTGAAGTCTTTCAAGGCGTAGAAAATTGTCGTCCGGGACCCGGAAAGACCTGTTACGACGTGAAGCTTATTGATATAGGCGAGACATTCTCCAAAGGCAAACTAGCCCGCCCTTTTCTTATAAGTCCGGCAACCTTAGATGCAGTTCTTCAAGGCTGGCTTGGAAGTACTTGCTATGATTCTGCAGACAAGGAAAACAACGGTAATTTTGGTTTCGGCAAGCCAATGGTTCCTACTTCCATCCGCGGGCTAGAGATATCCGTCAATATATCCGCAGATGCGGGTCATACAATGCCTAGTGTATGTACCTCACATCCACACGGCTTTAATGAGTATTCAGCAAACATCGACATTTTTGATGAGAACTTATCACAAGTTCTTTTATCAGTTAATGACTTTCGGTTATCCCCTTTGGAGATAGACGATGGTGATGAAGCATCAAAAGAAGAGGGTCTCTCGAATGTTGATGCTGCCGCTATCTCATCTCAAGTCCGTTGGGACTACGCACTAGATGGTTTAGATGCCGATGGAATGAAACAAATTGTGCTAGAAGACGAGACCGTCAATATTGAGGAAAAAGCCACTAGGTTCTTGCAGATAGTCCTACACCAGCGTCCGGCACTCAATATTGTTGAAGTAGTAAGAAAGCTCGGCGACGCGTCTAACACGATCATATCACGCTTACCCAGCGGTTCAATTCTTACAAGTCAAGCACGTTACGCAGTTGTTGATGATTTTGGGGACGATTTTAGCAACAACGACGACAACGGTCTCAGGTCTTTCAAACTTGATGCGTCCGTCAGTGTTTCCGAAACAGATTCTTCGGTAAACCTATTTATATTTTCCTGCAATGCCGAGAACGGGCTTCTTGGGGATATCGACAGCATAGTAAAACGTCTAGTGACTTTAGCAACCCCTGACGCGGCTTTCATCATTGCGACCTCTGCTTCTATCCCCAATACCGACATCAAAGAGCCTCCATCACTTCCCGCACTCAACTCTAAAGGTTTCAATCTTGTTGCCAGCATTTCTGACGACGTCGGGCAGCTCTTTTATTACCGGAGCAACAATAATATTCAAGATCTACCCAAAAAGCTTACCAACGGCACGCATCCACAGGAAGTACATATTCTAGAGCCAATATTCGTATCACATCAATCCGAAATAGTTTCAAAAGAGCTGCGAGATAATTTGGTGGATCAGGGTTTTGTTGTCACCACCAGCAAGGGCCTAGGAACGATCAAAACAAACGTGAACGATGTCAACAAACAAATATATATTGCCCTACTCGAATTGGAAAGCCCAGTTCTGGAAGATCTTTCTGAGTCAGAGTTCCAGAACATCAAAAAGCTATTCCTTAGTAGCGAGAGACTCCTCTGGATTACCCGTGGCGATAACCCATCATTTGGAATCGTCGACGGCGTTGCAAGATGTGTCAACAACGAGATTGCGAGCACCAGGTTTCAAGTCTTGCATCTCAGTAAAGAAGGAATAAACCATGGTCCTAGGCTTGCAATACGTGTGCTCAAACATTTAGAAGCGACGGCAGATAACGAGTTTCGAGAGAGAAATGGCTGTCTTCAAGTTCAGCGTATTTACAAGGGCCACAACGAGGACGAGCATATACGCAACCATCTGGAAGATTCTACTCGTGTCTCGAGCATTAACGATGCGAATGCTTTGTTCAGTCTCACTATCGGAAAACCTGGCCTTTTGGATACGCTGCACTTTATCCGAGAGGAAAATTACCTCGACTTGCCACTTGCCAAAACCGAGATTGAGGTGGAAGTAAAGGCTACCGGTCTTAACTTTAGGGATATTATGGCTTCTATGGGTCTTGTTCCCGTCACAGGCCTTGGTCAAGAAGCTTGTGGTATTGTCCTTAGAGCCGGTACATTGGCAGCCGAGTCTTTTAAGATTGGTGATCGTGTCAGCACCCTATCAATTGGGGGAGTCCACGCAACCAAGGCCATATGCGACTTTCGCGTTACTGCGAAGATACCCGAAAAATTGTCTTTTGAAGAAGGAGCAGCATCGTCGATGGCACATATTACCGCTTACTACGCTCTCGTCAAGCTTGCTAGATTGCGTCGCGGCCAGTCTGTCCTGATTCATGCCGCGGCAGGAGGAGTAGGACAAGCAGCTGTACAACTAGCAAAGCATCTGGGGCTGGTGGTTTACGTTACTGTGGGCTCAGAGGACAAGCGCCGGTTTATGACCGAGCATTTTGGTATCGTCCCGGAACACATTTTCAATTCGCGAGACAGCAGTTTTGCAAAAGGTATCCACCGTGTGACAGCAGGACGCGGCGTGGATTGCGTTCTCAATTCTCTTTCAGGCGAGCTCCTTCGTATCTCATGGAATTGCCTTGCTACCTTCGGTACATTTGTGGAAATTGGTCTTCGTGATATCACAGATAACATGCGTCTCGATATGCGTCCTTTTAGCAAAAGCGCTACCTTCACCTACTTGGATATTCCGACTCTTATCAAAGAAGATCCTACTGCTATAGGAGAAGCTCTTGCCGAAGTATTCAAGCTCTTACAGAAGGATATTCTCCAAGTTCCCTCTCCACTGACCACATACCCTGTTGGCAAGGTGGAAGATGCCTTTCGCATTATGCAGCAAGGAAAGCATCGCGGCAAAATCGTCTTGACTTTTCAAGAGGAAGATAAGAAGAATGCTCGTGTGCTGTGCAAAGCAAAAGATTCGCTCAAACTTGATCCAACTGGAACTTATCTCTTCGTCGGCGGGCTAGGAGGCCTAGGGCGCAGTCTGGCTAAAGAGTTTGTTGCTTCCGGTGCACGAAACATTGCGCTCATTTCAAGATCAGGAACCAGCAAAGCAGAGAGCAAAGCTGTTGTAGACGAGTTGATTGCGCTAGGAGTACAAGTCAAGGTATTTAGAGCTGATATTGCAAATCAGTCGTCCTTTTTGTCTGCCATGGAGGATTGCTCACAGCAACTCCCACCAGTGAAAGGAGTGATTCAAATGGCGATGATACTTCGCGATGGCGTGATTGAGAATATGACATACGAAGACTGGACAATTCCGCTACGAACGAAAGTCCAAGGAACGTGGAATCTCCATCAATATTTCAACCACGACCGACCGCTTGATTTTATGATATTCTGCTCCTCCATTTCCGGTATCTGTGGCAATCCAGGTCAAGCCCAGTACGACGCCGGAAACTCATATCAAGATGCTTTGGCCCATTATCGCCACTCTCAAGGCCTGAAAGCAGTCTCGGTTAATCTGGGAATCATGCTCGATGTTGGTGTCATTGCTGAATCGGTCACTCATAACTTCAAAACTTGGGAGCAGGTACTTGGTATTAGAGAGCCCACATTCCATGCTTTGATGAAGACTATTATCAATAGCCAGCAAAACAGTCAAGGTGGAGATTGGTCGCCTCAAATTTGTGTTGGTCTGGGAACCGCCAACATCATGGCCGCCAATAACCTTCCCAACCCTCCTTGGTTAGAAGACCCTCGATTTGGACCTCTCGCTGTTTCAGATAAGACCTTATCGAGCAGTGCAGATAGCGAAGGGTCGACCACAATATCTCTTGCCTCCAAACTTTCAGACGCTGGGAATAACAAAGACCTATCGCTAGCAGCCAATATCATCACCGTCGCTCTGGTGGCCAAAATAGCCGAGATCCTGCGCATCCCATCGTCTGAAGTTGATCCAAGTCGTCCGATGTATCAATACGGTGTCGACTCGCTTGTTGCTCTTGAAGTGAGAAATTGGATTACGCGAGAACTGAAAGCCAATATGGCACTTTTGGATATTGTGGCGGCTACGCCGATGGAAACTTTTGCGGCTCAAATTTCTCAGAAGAGTAAGCTTGTGATGGGTGTTTCTTGATGGGTTTGTGGGGCGATAGTTGTAATGTTGATTCCTATCTCACGCGAGGAATACTGGAGTTGTACGTACAGTGCGCTGGTGTTTTCAAAGAGAAAGGTACAGTTTATTCTTCACAGATAAATTTATGAGTATGCCAACTCTGATAGTTTGCTGTGCGTATGAGAAAACAATTGAGATGGTGGCCCAATTCGACAGAAGTATGACAAGACAATTTCCAGTTTCAATAGTCCCGAGCAGTTCCAGTGTAGATCAGGCAGTTAGATGTCAGATAATCGCATAGAACAAAGCTCATCAAAAATTCCGTCCGCGAAGTGTTGACCAGTGATATATCGGGCAGTGAATTAATGGAATACTCAAACTACTAAAACTGTTCATGGATAACTTGAGTTGAGTTGAGTTAAGTTTGAGTAGTAGACCCCCTTGAGTTGAGTTGAGTAGTAAATCTCACTACTCATAATTAGTTTGAGTAGTTTAAGTAGCGCCACACACCTGACCTCTAGCCAATTAGATAGCTCAGAATCTCGGGTTAGCCCCTTGATTACTAGCTAATATACCCTATAAATCTAGCCGCCGCCTATCTACGGAGGTGTTAGGGGTAATATTTTCTACACCGCCTTATAAAAATTCTACTATATAGGCGGTGTGAAAAACATCACCCCTTACACCTCCGTAGAGGGTAATATTAGGAGGCTTACTAATACTAACCGAGCTACTCAAACTAATCATGAATAACTTGAGTTAAGTTTGAGTTGAGCTTGACTAGGTTATAATTATCTTGAGTTGAGTTGAGTAGTAGCCACTGCTCAACTCAACTCATTTAATACACTGATATCGGGTGATTTGTTTTAGTATATTTCGAGCCTTAATCGATCTCTAAAAAAAAGTTTGATATCTCTACCGTCCAAAAAGAATCTTAAAAAAGATGATACGTCCGGGTACTCGCCTCAAAACCAAAGAAAAAAACAGAGAAAAGCAAAATATATATCGCATACAGCTCCTACTCTCTGACGTGTAGTAGGTACCCGTGGTTTCCTGCTCTCTGGCGCGTAGTAGGATATTAGCGTGGTTGTAGTCTCATAAGTTCTGCTCGTGGACAGATACTCATGAAGTTTTAACCATAACCATTTCGCTCGGGGATCTGATTCCAGCTGTGCTATTGGTGTGAAATGCTATTGATTTCATATTTAAATAAGAGTTTTAGTGAAAAGCCGACGGAGGGCCGAGGAAAGGGGGATGGTGGTGAATAGAAATGGTGGATGGGCGGGTAGAAATCATTTTCTACGGATCACTATTCACTTCTATGATCTGAATTTCAAAATTCTACTTCCTTGGCACTTTACCGTTCCTCAAAACATCTTTCTACAAAAACGGGCCGCCTTGACTCTTAAAACGCCCTTAGAGAGTGTGTTTGTGCAAACACTATTTAGCCATTCGGGACAAATTCTATATTAGTTATGATGAATATATCAAATTAAGTGCCTAGTAAGGTTGCAGTTATTCGTAATATTTGATAAAAACTAACACTTTTGATGAAAACTAACATTCGATGTCATTCACTCACTGTAATACTGTGATATTTGAGTGAACAAAGAGCATCTCAACATATTCACCTGACCATTGTTTGTTTAAAGGCCCGACTTACGCATATTCAAGCTCAAATTCAGAATCTAGCAGTGATGAATTCTAGTAGTTATAGATTCTAGTAGGCTGAATGCACAAAGAATAACGAAGTTGGGATAGAGTTTTCTGAATGATATCTGAACGGAGTCTGAATACACAGAACCGAGGCGCCCTAAAACTAGCAATTTAATGACGCTTCTATCCAAGAGTAATCATTTCCCGGACAGTCTAAATATCTATCCCATCATAACACTATGCTTTCTATCCAAAAATTTCCCTGCTATTCATAATATGCTAAACCTCCCCTTCAAAGTATTGAAGATCATCGTAGAGTGGTTTCTTTACAACAAAGAAAACGACAACGACGAAATGGAATCCTTCGGCGAGATGGATTTAACCGATTACGGAGCAGATTCCGACACGTCGGCGCCATGGTGGTCATCCCGATCCATTCACAAGAAATCATTCGAAATATACGAAGACGCCGGTAACGAGTCCGAGGCTGCCACAGTCCTTATGGATCTCGACGACAAAGAAGGAACGCATTTCGGTGATCGATTATCCGACCACTACCAACGAAAGTCATATGCGAAAACACCCTTTCCTCTCGTCCTAGACATGGCGTCCGGTTCACCACTCCTTCTAAACCTCCAACAATTATACAAGTACATGCACCATTTAGACACGCGTCATCCAGTGTTGGCGACACTCGCGCAATCCACCAGATATAGAGTCGAGGAAGTCGACCTCATCGTCGAGAAATGGGATAGTCATAGGGTATGGAAGCAACACTACAGACAGGCAATTTGCGAACGGGAAGACAACTTGGAAGCACTTGATTTCACAACCGACGAGGTCGCCAAGAGAGTTGAAGAGATCATCCGTTGCAAGACGATTGAGGCTATGAGGGAGTTTAGTATCCGCAGCGAGAAAGAGCTTGTTCTTGCTGCACTTGATATTTATCAAGCTGATCCGCAACCCGCGAGCGGTCGTAGTGTTGGCGCGCACTTGTTGGATGTTTTGGGTATGAGGAAAGGAAAGGGTTATGATAGGACGGAGCAAGCCGACTGGACAGAGCCGAAGATCGATCTGGCGACTTTCAGCACCACGGGGGATTTGCTTGTACGGGAGTGTAAGAATCATTTGTGGAATAGTTACTTGGAGGGGTGGGAACTTGATCCAGGGATTTTTGAGATTCTTGACGAGGCGAAGGGCGAGATTTTAGACGCTGAAGGTTGGGATCTGGAATCTACGCAGATCGAGGAGGTTGAAAATGATGGGATCTGTGAAGATTCGGCTCTTGATTGAAGCTGGGGTACAGACAGAGTGCGTATGAGACAGATGTTCGCTTCACAGGCTTCGTCAACTAAAAGCAGAAGAGAAGAGCTGGTGGTCCGAATCTGAAAACAGTTGGATTCTACCAGTCATGAAATAGTGAGCAATTGCCAGACCATATTACACGACGAGTTGGCCAGGCTATGAACTAAATTAAATATTTCATAGAAACCAATTTAACAAGTATGCAGACAAGGCCTATAAGCATGAAATTCAGAAACAGCAAATCACTCGCATAGAGATGCATGTACAACCAGGGTTCAATATTGCCCACTTCCTGGCTTTTAATGACGAAATTAATCGCAACAACGTGTGAATATGGTTGCTAAGGCTGGGATGATTCACACAATAGGATACCTAATGCAGGAACCCCATAGAAACCGAAAGGCTTGCAACAGAGAGCCTTCCAAAGCAACAGCCAACATAATTGGATAAATCAGAGCAGAAGAGTATAACATAATGTTATCGTGCACACAAAACTAGGTCTTATGAATCATGACAGCCTATGGTTTCCACATGAGGTGGATTGACCCCTTCAAATGCCAACAATATCCTCCTCCTGCTTAGGGTACCTTACTACCCAATTACATATTCAACCGTTCTATGGCCGCATCGAATAGCCTCAAAGCCCTAATTCTGGAATCCAGTCGTTTTCTGGCTCGCCTCCAGAGCCGTTGAAATACTTGCTCGGTATGGGATGTAACGTCTGGTTGCTTAGATGCTCGACTAGAGAGTGCCACCCAGCGCCTCCTCCCATATCATCCTCTCGACATGTGTTTTTAATGCTTCACCAAAAGAGCGTCGACGGTGGATTCGCGTATCATACGCGTGATGTGCTATAACGCTCGACGTGATTGGGGTTGTCCTCAATAGCCGAACCGTCGGAAGAGTGGAGATATATTCGAAAAAGTCCGTCCAAGAGACCATCTTCTTCGCAACTTATGTTTCAAATGCGCATCTTGTGCATAATTCCACCCAGTCCATACAAGAAAGCGTCCCATAGCTCATAGACTTCGAAACCTATGGCGTGGAAGACGCCGCCGCATGCGTAGCTCCGATCCTTAGATCCGTTTCTATGGTGGTGCTTGCTATGGTGATGGTGATGATGATTCTGGTGGCGGGGATAAGGTTGAATCTCGTAAGAATCATCTTCTCGTCGAGCTACTGTTTGATTGTGGTGGTGATGGTGGCGATGTCTTCGCTCACTGATATCTGAATAGCTTCCCATATTTGCGTAGGTATGATTTGATATGGAAAGATTGTCTTTATTGAATTTTCACAATATTGCTGTTATAACTTACTATTTTCCCTTTGAAATGAGGCACTCGTCAAACAATATACTTTCCTCAAGTAGGCTGTGAATCATACTCGAAAAGGCTGTGACATCCCATGCTAACCTCATTTTGATGATGTTATCAGGAAAAGGGATTTCGGTCAGGATACCAAGCCATGTGATGCATATAGTGCTTATTCCTACCATACATTCACTTCGGGCCGTCAACATCTGATTTGCCATGCACTCAAGGCTGCCTGCTGAGCAAGTGATGAACTGACGTCTGAATCAACTTGGCTGCGGGAGGCGGAGTGGCTTGGCAAACGACGTTAAGAGTATCACGTGACTATGTCGGATTAACGTGAAACCGACAAGTGCCGACGCCGGATTAAATACTACACACGGCTTCAGCCTCGCAACGAACAAGCTGTCCTCAAAGATATATTTCTCTGCTACAAAACCACCACCTCAATTGTCACATCAACCTTAACAAAACTCTACCCCGAATAATAATTACACCGCGACAATGGAGGACCCCGAGACGTTCACCCTCTTGGACCTCCACATGGACCCAACATCCAAAGCAATCACATCCTCCAGCAACTCGCGCACCCTCCAAGAAGAACTCAAAGCCCTCAACCACCTCCACAAATCCCTCTTGAACCTCGAATCCCCCGTCCCCCCGCCACCAATCCCCGTAAACCCAAAGCGGTCCGCAAACATCACCAAGCTGCGCGAATCCGGCAACGGCGAATTCCGCAAAGGCAAGCACGCGGAAGCTATAAAATTCTACACGTTGGGGCTGCAAATGGCACTGACACGACCGCCCTGGGAGCCAAGTGGGTTAATCAGAGATGAGGTGTCCGGATTGTATGCGAATAGAGCGCAGGCGCACATGGCGATGTCGAATTGGGTAGAGGGGTCTGTGGATGCAGAAGCCAGTGTGGAGGCGAAGAAGGTGGGGAATGCGAAGGCGTGGTGGAGGAAGGGGAAGTGTTTGATGGAGATGGGGAGGTTGGAGGAGGCGAAGGAGTGGGTTGGACGGGGACTGGAGATGGAGGGGAATGAGGCGGATTTGGTGGGGTTGTTGAAGGATATTGAGGGGAAGAGTGGTAAGGCTTGAAGAATGTCATATGGGGCGTCATTTGAGGTCTATTTACTGCGGTACTTCTGGGGTTTTTCGTTCATGGGTCTTGGAGTCTGGAGTCTAGACAGATACCGCATTTTCATCAGAGTCCTGCATTTACAAAAGCCGTTTGGCATTCTCCTAGTGGATAAAATATATGGCACCTGAAACTCGAAATTTAATCAACCAGTCTGAGTGGTATCATATAAATTGTTTAATCTGTTAAGATGTTCAATTGTTATCTCGAATTTGTTAAGATAATCGACATCTCTGACAGTCTCTCAACCAATCAGGTAGTAATATGTCACCAACATGTATTCTCCCCACCACACGGTACTTGGCTCACTACTCAACGGCTGATACTACAGATAAACCATTGATTTGGGGTAAGTCAGCAGTAGCAAGCATTGCTCGACACTCTAAGCCCACCGTGTACTGTTCGGACCGCGAACGAATGTAACATCTTCGTCTTCATCCGCATCAGCAAACCGTTCGTCGTCGTCAACGCTATCGTCGTCATCCGAAGCTAAATACGAGTATTCACCATCTTCATTTTCATCCACCTCAGAAGAAAGATCCTCGTCCCTATGCACGCCTGCAAAATACAGGTCATCGTCCTCATCATCCTCTACATCTGCTTCCTCGTCCACCCTTTCCATCCCATCATTCACTAATCGTTCTTCTCTGATCAGTCGTTCCAGTCGATCCATTCGAAGTTCTTGCGACGTGAAGCTGGCTTCGCTCGGCAATCGCCCTGCCTCGACGTGTTCAGAAATCGCGGTCCAGTTCTCGAACACCAAAGTCATCCGATTCAAGGAGCTTTGTTCGTCATGGAACAGAGGATCCAAACGGTGCAGCTCGGGCTCAGGGAGACCACTTTGGTAGATGACTGATCGTCGAAAATTTCGACGCACATCCCATGTCAGTGGTTGATCGTTAGCTAACGGAAACTGGTGACAGATTCGAGTTTTGCGGCGCAGGATGTATCGGATCTCCTTTCTACATCTTCGACTTGGTATCCAATGTGCCCACCCTCGTCGTAACGCAGCCCAGAACATCATGTATCGAGGGTGTAGGGAGCCAGGAACATAAGGAACTATATCTCCCCAGTTACGAATGAAACAAGTCCATTCATTGATGAAAGCAGTTGCTTCTCTTCGATTGAGACCATCGTATACTGCAATTCGCAAAATGGTCTGAAAGACTAGTGCCAAAGTGTCACTCGTCACGAGGTATGTTCCGATCTCATCATCTTCGGGGTGTAAGTCGCTTATCTCGTTCAATAAACTGAACCGAGCGTGATGATCTGTGAAGATATCTCCAGTGCCGGATGGAGGTGGTGATTCTTGGGACGGGGTGCCACCTGCATGAAGATATTCTAAAAATCGGTATGTGTAATCTGCACTGTTCACTCTTAAGGGATCCGTCGGTCTAGGCGGAACACCTAGATCTTGGTGCGTGTCTTCGGGATTTTTTAGCTGTCTGAGTCTGAACTGGCGTCAGTGACCATAGATTAGCATTTTAAGGTTCTAATTAAGAACTTCACTGCATTAGACAGGACTTTGTGGATTTAAGAAATTACCAATAGTACTGTGTATCGACGGAGTCGTAAGTGAGAAGGTTGATCTTACCTGGACGGATCTCTGAGCCTTGACCTACCGACAATAGGCCCAGCGGGAACTATAGCGTTTCTCCTTCGGCGGACATTTCGAGTAGAGTCTCTCCCTTGCGCTGAATCTGGGCGATCCCTTTTCGGTATTCGTAGTTGCGTTAAAGCCCTCGGGTCGCGCGCACCTAGTCCAAAATCTCGTTCTCTTCGGGCATCGTAGCGGCCCATATCTTCTTGCATCTGCCTCATCATGGCGGCCCGTCGTGCCTGCGTAAAATAGCCAAGATATTCGTCTTTTGCCGCCCCAGGATCATCTGCACTTCTGGTGGATGTGTTTGGAGAGCTGGATCTAGATGTGTCGTCTTCTGCACTGGCCCTGTTTCCACTGATCCAAGTGGTTCTAGTTGTATCGTCATCGAGCCCCTCAGACATCGAAGTATCTGTACCAGGAAAAGAAAAATGTGTGTCGTCCGTACCGTCGCTATCCTGTGCTTGCGTTAGCTGCATTACATTTTCACGCTGACTGGATGATGGGTCCGTCGACGCGTTGCTCTGCGATCCAAATGATATGTCCATTCCACTTGGAGGTCCCCAAACCTGATTCTGTCTCTCTCTGAGGTTTCGTGTGGAGACAAGAATGAATTCCAATTCCTCGACAGTTGCTGTAGAAGTTTCTTCTTCGTCCAAGTTGGTATTTTGCTCTGGCGTGCTCATGTCCTAAGTGTGTTCCAGGAGGACCCAATTCCTTTGCGTAAGAAGTTTGTGGTGTATCAAAGAAATACTGAGATAGTAGAGGTACGGGATCAGATATATATACATAAGAGAGATCGTGCATGATGGATGACTTTCAGCCAACTGGAATTGATATGAATCTCTTGTATCGAAAAAGGTAATCATGAGTTCTTCGGACTCTGTGGTTGAAGAATGAATGATTTGCTGTGTCCGTGTAGAATCACAACCTTCATCACAAAGAAATGTCGCAGTCATGTCAGACATATCATTAGTGCTGTTTATCTAATCACCCTTAGTTGTTTTCGGAATTATGAGACCGTGGCATGAATCTTTGCAGCGTATATCGTAGTCAGCATCGTGGTACGTGACTATCTGGTCGGCTTTGTCGACTCCTGGACGCAATATTTCCACTACTTGTCTTGCACATCCCATCTGGGCTAACCGTCGCGTGACTATCAAAATGCATACTTCGAAGATTCTGCTCATGAATTTATCAGACCAACGAGCGTACCGAGTGTGAATCAAAGATGTGCTCCTCGCGAAAGCCCAAACGCGATTGACTCATATTGTCTTGATACATGCTCTTGTCGATCTGACAACCTCGCGAGGACCATTTGCGCAAGCTCTTTATCACTTTTCGCCTCTCTGTGTAGAATAGCTTGCTCAAACCCAGGAGGATACGCACCCGCCAGCCCCCAGTCAATCATCCACACCTTGCCCTGCACGTCGAGAATATTATTTCTTGGCGCAATATCTTGATGCGTGAATACCAGCTGCTCGAATTTGAATCTGGGAGAGTCTGAAGGTATATCTTTGAACAATATAGAAATGTCGACTTTGTGATTACACCAGTCTTCTAGATCTTTTAAAGTTGGAAATGGACCGGCACCATCTTCAGTGAACCATGGACCTTCAAAACATAAATCTCCTGTCGCACCAACAGGTCCTGACGGTAAATCAAGAGGCCTGGATTGCATAGTGTTGACCATGCTGGCGACCTGATCAGCTGCTGATTGTCGTTGATGCACATCGAGGGACTCCCAACACTCCTGAACTGTCGGTCCAGATATATAGTCCATGACAATAAAATGACCTGTTACTAACCCCTCATCAAACGGTCCGGGGACATCAGCAGCAAAGTCTCGGTAGACCTTTGGTGCAGAGAGTGACAAGTTTTCGGTGACGAACTTCATATTTCGTGCCTCGCTTGGGGCAACGCCTCGACCACCTTTTAGAGCAAGAGTTTTGGACAATCTGACAATCTTGACAGCACCATAGTGGTGGATTATCGGTGCGGTCGAGAACAATTCTGCGAGCTGCTCATCGGACACCGATGAAAGCTCCAAATTATCTAACAGGAATGAAAAGCTATCGTCTCTTGCTTCTGGCTACATTGGTAGGACGCATCAGTTCAGGAGATGTATTAACGGAAATCTTTAGGATTTGGCATACATCCTTGCGGGGTGCTTCTCAAGCATCGGAGAACTCTACTTCTGGTACCGAGCATTGTGCATCTGGTTCAACTTCTTGTTGCGATGTGGTGACTGTTTTCGCGTTCGGAACTTTCGAAGAAGATGAACCCATGTTTTCGAGGTTGACATTCGACACTTATTTTGTGATTGCCACGGGAAGGATCACCCATCGGACTCACAGCCGTGCCATCGAGACGCTGACATTCTTTTGGCTGTGTCTGGTAATGTTCGTGTTCAATGAGGTTTGGCAGCTACGGAGAGTACGTGAAGTGACAGGCTCGAAAATGATCATGCCACGTGATGTGTCACATGACCTGACAGCTTCGATACATTTGTGCATCATTAAATAGAAACGCACAGAATAATTCAAAATCAGGCAAACAATTTAGTGATTCTCGAGTTGTTGTCTTGTGGACACAGCTTAGCATTCAAGGTTGGTAGTTTCGCGAGTAGTGGTAAGAACATGCATGAATACAACCACCCTTCGCACCCCAAGGAGACTTATGGTCTGCGGGTGGGTCTATTGTTTGAGAAATTATCTTGGCCAGATCTGGCCACGACCATCTGTGCGCTTGCACAGCAGTTTATTCAAATTGTGTTGAACGGTGGTTGTGTTGGTTATCGGTTATGCTATGCTGCTGATAGGCTACTGATTGACAAGCCAACAATTAGGACAACGTCAGCTCATGGAAATCAATAGCAGTAGACTATACGCCCTGCGAAGATTATGTTTGCCTAACAAATGTCTCTTTCTTTTATGTTCAGCGTTTATGAGCATGAAAATAAGCGACTGATTTGAGAAGTGACTCTTCCAGTCTTCGCAACGAATTGTCCGATTCGCTATTTTTGTTCGGAATTATGCAGACTCTCTCTTAGACCTTCTGGACTTAAGCGCTTTGAAGATGATATCGACGAAGCGAAAGCTATGAGTAGTAATACAAATTCAATGACTTCCGGCGTTTAAGTCGAAGTCTTCTAGTATAAGATAGCCGTTAGGATCTCTCAACCGACTTGAAGATCATTTACTCACTCCATAACATAACGCTAAGTTACTTATCAGCATTCATCTTAAGCCATTTGTTGCATTTACAAATGCTTAATTTTTCGTATTCAAAGAATTATTTTTTCTATATTTATTATCCTCAACTTCACGATGGGTAGCTGCTTCAGTAGCGAGGGAGACAATAATTCGGGCGGCGGAAAGAGCATTTCTCCAGAACCAAATTTCAATCCGGTCACATACTCCCCCAGCCAGGAGCTTATTCGGTCTGCAAATCGAGTTGTCATTGCTGTTCGCTTCGTTGCTCAAACCGTATTACAAAATGGAAGCAATCACTGGGTCATTTTCCTACAAACTGGTCAAGAAGAGGCGGTTCGCATCAACATGGATCCCTCGCTCACACTTGGAGCACAAACTCCAGGCCATGGTTATCGGGGCGCAATGACAATTACACATCGCAATCATGCTGTTACAAGAAATCATGAATTGATGATAAGCATTCCAACAGGCCGCCAGCATACGGTGGCTCAATTCATCGACACGATTGTTGGGGCGCGTCATCATGAGTATGACTTCACAACTGAAGGTAGAGGCTGTACCGGATGGATTCTAGATCAATATCATCTCTTCCTTCGTCAAGGCCTAATCCCGCCAAAGTTTGATGCGATCGAGAGTGCTATCAATATGGAATGGAGACAAGGAAAGCCAAGTGGTGGACGGCAAGCCACTCGTGGCTTTTATATGAAAGATACTCGAGGTGGTGGGTGGAGCAGAGATGGTGCTGTTGCACGTCGATAGAATGATGTTTGAAGCTTGTAATTGTATTGTCCGGGCCTTGGTACTCGGTGTACTCGAGTCAATGGAGATATCAGTCAACTTTGTCATGTAGATTTCTTGGATTTTGTTAGGCGATAATATTTGGTAGTATTACTTATCTAATTAATCGAAATATCGATCGCGATTCTAATAAATGAATGTGTGCTTGTTGCGTCATTAACTCGTCCACTTCCGCCCAGCCCAATTTGCCTACCCACGCTCAGACGAGCATATCAAGACTGACCTAGCGGACTCTCTCTAAATAAATCTTCACAGCTAACTCTCGAAGTTAAGCACCAACACAAACCCAATACCCATCCCAAGCAACTGGGTTGGTTTTATCAATATAAGCGTTCCAGCTCAAAAAGCCATCCATCGTAATGCCGTTCTGCTGCACAATAGCATCAACCCTCAAGCCGTTTCCAGCGAGTTCAAAGGTCGTGCAGTTAGATGTAATTGATGGCATGACTGGGACTGGGATTTTCTCTGCACTCTCGACGGTACCGACATCCGCTTGAACCGGTGGCACGAATGTGTACCATGGTGTGCTGATGCAAACAGGAACGTAGGCTCTGAGTCCAAAGCAGGTTTGTCCGATATCACTGTCTGAAATTAGTACTGAAAATCGATGACATGGATTGGTTTCAAGGACTAACGGGTTCCAGTAGTAGAATTGGGTGAGTGTGAAGCTATTGTAGAGTGCAGCGATGGACTGGCAAGTATCGCCTGATTGCACAAGGTAGGTTTCTGAACACTATGCATTTCTCGTTAGTTGCAAGCTGATTTTTGGGGTTGATGGGAATTTACATCAGATGGTGTATGGTAGCAAACTGTCCCAGCTGCGACACTGGAGTATGTTGTGCAATTATCTCGCGCCACTAAAGACGAAGAGAGATCGACAGGCGTGGCGACAGCAGCACCGAGAAAAGCAGCAGCGACGGAGAGGAGCTGGAATTGCATCTTGAATTAGATGATTGGACGAAGATTGATCAAAAGGTATTGAGATGGTAGTGGAAAATTATCTCAAAGGGATGCACTGGTATTTGTACTCATCTGACGATCGCACAAACCACTTTTCATCTACATTAGTGCTTCTCTCCTGCCTTGAGCCAGTAAACGCCGGGTCATGGTTACGAGGTTTATGCTGATCTTTTACGAGATTTCGCTTTGTTTGCCTACTAATTGTGTATCTCGGTACGCATGTTTGCCTACGGCGGGGACTGCATGCCTTGAGTTCTCCTAAAACTCATCATTTCGATCGGCTGCCTGCAGGATGAGAACAAGTTTGCTAGCTTCCTTTTAATTCGACAAGGCGAGATTAAGCTTTCAGGGGCAGACTTTTCTCCGGGCAACTTCCCCGATTATTCCCCTGAATTTGACTACGGCGGTCAGGTGGCACTTGCGGTTGACATCGTGACGAGTCCCGGTCAATACAAACAATCAATATCTACCTCTAATCAATTGAATGCGAACCCAGAAATACTCAACTTCGTCATCTACCGATATTAGATTGAACCTCCAGGCCAACGCTCGCAGCTTTCACTCAGTGATAGTTGGGGCTCCTTCCATAAAAGCATCAGCACTGCATACGACGCAATAGCTTCAGTTCTATACTTTCTTATCGAGAAGGGACGGTTAATCAAATCGACCAGCACTTAAGAGAGCTTTCGGTAGCATTGAAGCTGAAGGGAAACGGCCAGTGCTACTTCGTACATGACTGAAATAACCAAGCCCTCCACATCTGTGCACTCCTCTGAAATAGTGTAAAACTAGAAATATCTAGCGAATCATTGTCTAAGATTGAATGAGACTTTTATCTTATTTGGTAAAGTTGCTGCATAGGGCGGCGGCGGCGAAATCTGGTTATTTCAGTCATGCACGAAAGGTACGAAGTACAATCAGTTCGAAAAGGCCGTGAAGCCAAAAGCCTGCACGTTGAGAGCAAAAGATCCCGAATCCAAGTTGCATTCAATCCGTCGCTGGGTTTCAAGTCCCTCTTTAAAGGACTTCAGCAAGAATGAGCAAGTGAATATGAAAGCTCCAAGTGTTGAAAGACTAAGAACTGACGAGACTGGGTGTAGCAGCCTGCGGAAATTATGATCGTGGTGTTAACTGCCCCGCCGTACAGCGCTTTTGCGATCAGGTCCGAGAACTTATCCGACTCCGATATCATCCCGGCCAATAGCATCCGGCCACCGGGATTGGATCGAGCTGGTGCCTCAACCAACGTTCACTGCTATGTCCCTCTCAAAAAATTGGTAGCATGCTGCCCCCATCGTCACTTATTCTGTTCAATTCTAATTAGAATCGAATATGGCAACGCGAGGTCCCTCACCTGAATATTCCTCCTCGTCTGACGAAGCTAGCCAACAGCCCGATTCCACCTCTGTTGAGAATCACGGTCACACTGACCAGCATTTCCATTCAGAGCATATTGCTAGATTTCGAACCGGAGATACTGTCTGGCTCAAGTCAGGAAAAGCAGAAGATCTTCAGCTTGTCATTACTGCGATAGGTCAAAATGAAGCAAGAAAAGGATTCGAATATCAACTGTTACAGGATGGTAACCCTTATAACAGCGGAGAATGGGTCAAGCAGGCAGAACTGGATACGCTTTTTGACCAGACTGGCACTTCCGCGGGGAGCCGTCTGTCAATGCAGGACACACCGTTCTCGCAAACACCAGTTGAAATTTTAGCATCAGCAGACATTCAGGATCCGCACTCAACCTCAACTCCCGGCAACTCTCTGCCGTCTTTTATCTTGGACATTGAGTCTGAGAAGCCGCACAGTGCGGAGCATTTCTCTGCCCTCGATTTAGTTTCGCGCGGTACGGACGATGTTACACTTGAGGATAGTGAGCTTGAGTCTTCAGTCAATCTTTCAAAAAACGTCAGTGACTCGCCACCTCCGCCGCTTCGACCGCCAACTGGTCACATTACTGGATCGTCTTTTGGGCATGAAGGCAGTATCTATCGTAATTCTAGTGATTCGAATCACGTCCCTTCGTGGGAACGCGCCAGATTGAGCATGCGTGAGGGCGGGTTTGAGGCCAATAGCCGAACAGAACCTATTACGACAACTCAGGAAAACATTCCACAACGACAAGTTGCTAGTGATATATGCACAAATAATTTCAGGAACGAACGACATGATAGTTCTTCAGTCAACTCTGATGTTTCTGAAGACAGTGTGGACACGGCTGCCGTGAAACCAAGCTACGAAGGCTTTATAGCACATATTCGACGGTTGCATCCCAACATGAACTCTCAACATGACGGGCTCGTCAGTCGAATTGCTCGCCAACAAGTGATACGATATAATAATCTGTTGAATTTGCAAGTTCAGCATCGCGAAGCTGTTTTGAATTGCAGCTGTCTTTCTGGGGAGTACTGCGTTTCAGCAAACAGCAACACAGTAACTCCAAGCACAAAATACAGACAAGGAGAGCTTGATCATGTCCAATCGGCCGTTCACATCACCTCGAATGTTGTCAACGAGAATCCTGACTCGAAGCGAGGGATGGTGTTCCAGGGCGCGCTTCCTTTCGGCATCCTTCTACCGCGTAGTCGTAGCTTACCAGCCGAGGTTGAATGTCAGTTCTGCTTTAAAGTAAACAGGTTGCAAAGGGCATCTGACTGGACTAAGCATGTCCATGACGATCTTCAGCCATTCACTTGTAGTTGGGAGAATTGTGATGATACGAAAGCATTCAAACGAAAGACGGACTGGATTCGCCATGAAAACGAGAAGCACAGGCAATTGGAGTGGTGGACATGTTCCTTTGAAGATTGCAAGCACATAAGCTACCGAGAAGACAACTTTCTACAGCATCTTCTTAGAAAGCATGAGTTTTGTGAATCCGACAAACCGAAAATTCCTAGTGGGAGTGGTCATCTTACAGATCCCACCTGGGCTACGGTGGAGGCTTGTCACCACGAAACGACAGCGAGTACTAAAGGTATGTCTACTTTCCTGAAAATGATCACGCCCACCCAGGGAATCTATGTACAGTTTCGTGCTCCTGGTTTTCTTAAGTGTCCATTTTTGAGTGATTCCTATGAAGTCCAATCTCCCTCGCTCAACTGACGTGGTAGCCGGGAAATCATTCCTCGTAAATAATGTCAGAAGTGGTTAAGAGTTATAAGCTGACTGTTGTTTGTCGCGCGTCCAGATGAGCCTTGCAAGTTCTGCGGAATTGTTCTCTCAACTTCGAAAAAGCTAAGCACTCATCTTGCAAACCATATGGAGCGGATAGCTATTTATGCTCTTCAGCTCTTGCAAATGGCGAATATCGACACAAAACCCATAGGCGATCCGACTGTTCGGACTCGATATGAAGGCTCTGTTTTTGGAAGCGCATTGAAAGCGTCAATCGGTCTTACTCCTGGCATTGAGATTCCTCGAGCTCCAACAACTATCAGCGATGTGCGTCTCCCGAAGCATGCACGTTCCTATCCTGGAGAGGCGGGACCTTTATCTTATGGGCGTCATTTAGAATCGGCTAGCGGCGATCACTCGTTCAATCCAAGGCAGCTTGAAGCATCCACAATCCCCGTTTCACAGCCTGGAAATCCCTCTTTTCCCCCTGAATCATACCAGCCCTTTGATCCTTCTCGGGATCCCGCTCCAGATAGTAGTGTTTCTTCTTCGACCAGTTTGTTAGAACAGGAATTCAACACTGTCGCTGGACTAGAACAGAATCCTGCTCGTTCTAGTCTTGATGATAGTGCAACGCAACAAGATCTGAAATCGACATTCTCAGACTTCATACCTAAGCCAACATCATCGCGATCAACCTTAGTAAAAGGGGCTGCCTTTGATTTTGAAAATTCAAATTTATTGTCAGACCAATACCGTGATTCGCCGTCAACTTCTTTCGGGTATCCAGAATTTTCGTCGACGAAAGGCAGTAGAGCGCCGTTAACTGGAAATGCAAAGTGGGATGCGAAGAAATATAGGAAAGTAAGATCGGTATGCGACAAACATCGAAAATCAAGGACGAAGGTAGGATCAGAATCACAAACACTGATTGATTGAGTAGTGAGTGCTAATTGCGACAAGTGTGATCCAGAAAAATGTCCAGATAACGCTTTCTACGTCGCTCAGAAATCCGATTTCACTCTCGACACGAGTGAACTTTCCAATCATTCTCCCGACAAGATGAGCTCATCAGTTACCGATACCGACGTCATTGAATCTGTTTTCACCAAAGATAGTCAATCTGAGATGGCAAACAGTAACGGGTCGGATTTTAGTGACGCAAAAACAAATGATGCTGCTATCATCAGCGAAACCAACAATGAGAACCGCGAGGTAATGGATGCAAATGCCGGAATTTCTAGTATAACCGTTCAGGAAGACAGTGACTTTGATGAGGAGGAGCCTCGACTGGCAAATCCACGAGCATATTTCGAAAATCTGAAAAGTCTAGAGTCGGAAATCTATCAGAACTCATACTTCTGGTGGGGTTGTAAGCTTGAGAAGTCCTTTGGAGAATGGGGTCATTTAATCAAAGAAACAAGTTCAGCGACTCTGCTACCGCTAGTGGAATCATACACCATCATTCTAAAGGCCTTCGAAAATATCAAGCGGCTACAGCAAAATGGATACTGTGAGGAGCAGATTGAGTTCCTATGTCAAGACAATTCGCGTCTATACGTAGCCAGAATTGTTAGTATCGAGATCTCTGCCATAGCGGAACTGGTTTCGACATATAAGGAGACCCTTGACCACATAGCGAGCATCCTGCGGAGAGGTGAAACTTTGAGTTTAGCTGAACTCATCGACCAGGAGATATTGGACTCGACTAGGTTAACAGCAAAATGCCGCACAGTTGTTTTAGACAGAACTCGATGGACAGTGACCAGTAATACCCCTATTTCCACAATTGATCTCTGGAAGAGTGTCGCGGAACTTCTAGATCTGGTAGTTGTCTCTTATGCTGGAGCGCATATTACAGAACTTAAAATTTCCGTTAAAATTTCTGGAAGGAGCGAATTTCGAATACCTAGGCCTTATGTATATTCCGATCGGGGCATCCGGTCTTTGGCCCTAGCCCCCTGTCTGACGATGTTCCGAGCTGTGCGGACTCACCTGCGATGCCTAGATTCGTTTCTCGGCGGACTATCAGTGTTAGTGTTCGCGGAGAGTGACTATCTTACGGGCACCAACCGCCTTTGCTTGTCAACCACCATAGCAGACTTAGCAAACCTGTGGGGGCCGTGTTGGAAAATAATGAGAGATTCGCAACCTGGGGAAATACAACATTTTGAGATCGGAAATGGCTTGATCCTACCGTGGTCACTTAGAGATAGCTCGGTACAACTGAGCAGCTCAGAATTGTTTGCGCATTGGGTATCATCTAGGTCATATAACGCCGAAATCGTGGAAAATGGTCAGAGGGACCTTGCTAGGAAATATTTCCTTGACTCGGACGTAATTCTCATAGGAGCAGATGTCAAGACTCAAAGCTTCGTCGTCAACCCTCAATGCGCACCTTCTATACAAAAGCTCCGACAGATTAAGGATAAACTTAGACAGCATAAGGCACTTCGAGAGCTTGGTACTGACAGACCCAGAAGGTACCATGATTCTCATGCTGTCCAGATCACTGCAAGTATTATGGGAATGGTAAGTATTGCAGATACATTGACATATAAACGCCGCGCAGGTCAATCAATGAAAGATGTCCTCGTTGAACGGTGGAGAAACGGCTTGCGAAACATATCTGATCTAGAGACTTATGGCGGTGTCGAGGTATCATTGTGTACCCGTAATGCTCGTAGAAGGAAAATCCGACAGATTCTGGCGTCGCAAACAATGCGTAAATATCTGAGAGGCAGCTCCTTCCAGTGGCTATCTGATGATGTTGAAACAAGGTTCTACGAATCTCTCAAGAGTAAAGAGGCTCAAAGGGCGTTGTGGAAATCTGATCCTAGTGTCCGAAAAAATGTTGGAGACGCTATTTCAAGATGTTTAGAGACACTGGAAACCACGGGTGTTGACAATGATACAAAAGAGCTGAATGCACTGTGGGTAGAAACATTCGACGATGTGGATGATGCGGACGAAGATTCTGACGAGGAATTTGGACCTGGCTGTCAAGTTGAGCCAAATGGTCAATTAAATGGCACCAATGGTACGAATGGGATATTACAATCGTCCCCTGCGGAAGCCGACGCCCCTGTTGAGGAGTGGATTGTTACACTTTTTCGTAGCGAGCACACATGGTCGGGGTTTCTCCAAGATTCAGAAGAAATCATGACAATGGCTATCTTCGACACGACTTGTCTAGACTTCAGCGGTACGGATTACGGTCGGGGTTGTCCCTCCCTACATCATCGATGCAACCAAAAGTGTACCGAACCATGCTCGTTCCACATGTGTCCTCGTCCATCCTCTGGATTTCCGGTCCTCAAAACATCTCTCTGGATCAATGAAGCCATCCTCGATAGCAAGTGCCTCACGCGCTCTGAGGCGGATGCTAAAGGCAGGTTTGAATGGAACGCTCGGCAATCCGGTACTGGTACCAAATTATCACTCGGTGATCAAGGGTCATTGAAAGTTCTTGCGAAAGCTACAGAGAGTTGTCCGTTGATTGTGGAGTGGAACGGTGTGACAAGCAAGCTGGGCAAGGAAGTCAAGAACGTTGGCATCAACAAGACCATGTTTGGTAAGGGTGCCGTGATGGATCATGGAGAGTATATGAAAGGTAGTTGGAGTGGTAAGCCTTTGCCTGTTATTATTTTGAGTAAGTCTACCAAGGTTTTGTTTTCATGACTGATGAAATGAGTACTGTTCTGCACATCTTCACGAGCAATCTTATATCTTATGTTTTATCTCTAGATTATTTTTGACTATATTTGTTTCTTCTCTCTTTTTGAATGAGCATTTCAATTTCAGTTGAATCTCAAGACTCGTCTACTAGTTAATTAATGTTCTCAAGGCTGTTTTTAACAGACTCAGTACTTTACTTCTACTTTCCAACATACTCCAGCAAACACAACAATTTAGTATACACTGCTAGCTTGTAGCCAAATCCTTTTTCTTCACTGGTACTTGACAAAAGAAAGAAAGGTATTCGAAGGGGCATCCAGGTCACGTGGACCGTGTCGCCTCCCGAGGTCCTTCAGGTTGCAGCCCCACTACTAGCACCCAGCCACCTCAGCGGCCCAGCCTTCTTGGTTCACAACAACGCGGTATGAATCAGGACTTGGGAGATCTTTCGAAATATAATCATTACTGCGCGGAGCAGATATCCATTATGCTTTCGTTCCCTCTCCGTTAGGTTTGTTGATTTTCTTTCCTTCTATCTCTATATTTTTACTATCGTCGAAATGCCATTCATTCCCCACACCCCCGAGTCTTTACTTCCACGATCAGACTCCAAGAATCCAGCAGCAACTTGCAGAGGTCTTACTTCGAACGGACGACCATGCCGAAGAGCCATATCGAAGAGCGCTCAGTCGTCTCCGAACGTGAGTCCGAATCGATTAGCAAACCCCGAGGCATATTGCTGGCAGCATCAAGAGCAAGCCTCTGCTCATACTACACCCGTCCCATCACCTCAACGCAAGCACGATACAATTCGGGAGCGAACAAGCGTCGACACATTAGTTGATAGGCTTGGATTGTTGGAGGTTGAACAGAAGAAAAGGCGCGACAAACAAGATAGGCCTCAAAACAGAATACCCAGCGAGAAACATCCCAATAGTTCGAACTCGAACCCGTCCGACCATTATAAATCATCTCAGAGGAAACCTCGTCAGCCTAAGCAGAGAAGTGCTTTGTCATTATTGTGTTGCATTGGCGAGGAGGACCATGGCAGGGAAGCCCCACGACCAGTAAGGAAGCCTACGAAACAGACTTCGTCCTACCCACCAAAGGAACAATCAAGGCCATCGAGGCCAGCAATTGTTCGAGATCCGTCTTCAAGGACTGGTGAACTTTTGTCTCTTATACCTCCATCAGCATCACCTCAGACTACCGCATTATTGTTATCCGAATTAGCGAAGCCATTCTCCGAATCCGACGAGGACGGTTTTATATATATGTTTTGGCTTACACCAGAATTTCTCCCAGCAGATGCTCCTTCACGAGCTGCTTCAACTCTGCTTGGGCCTCCTACAAGATTACCTCCTGGACAGAGAAGGACCTCAGATGTGCTGAATACATTTGCAGCTGCCACACCAGACACTTCAAGCAATAAGACCATGCTCCTGAAGATTGGTAGAGCACAAAACGTTCAGAGGCGGTTAAACCAATGGACTCGGCAATGTGGATACAATGTATCGTTGATCAGATATTACCCTTATCATGCTACTTCCTTAAGCAATGATGATACACCACCAAGAACGCCGAGAAAAGTACCAAATGTAAACAAAGTGGAGAGGTTAATACATCTGGAGCTCGCTGGGCAAAAGGCAAGAGGAGATGCTAAGTGCAGCACCTGTGGGAGAGAGCATCGCGAATGGTTCGAGGTAGAAGCGACGCGTAAAGGTGTTGCGGCTGTGGATGAGGTGATTAGGCGTTGGGTGGGATGGGGGGAGAGAGAAGCTGCTAGATGAGTTTTATGAATATGCCCCGGATTTAATGATACCAACGATACCATTTAATCTCTTCCCAATCATTTCACATGACGTAGAATTGACGAGTAGAAGCTAACGCATGATTGTGATGCAGAAGAATCCATGAGTAACTCTATGTCAAGTTCTTACATATGATTACCAGATCATGACTGCAAGTTGAGAGACATGGGCTATTCTCTGAGTGCCTTCAGCTGTTATCGTGAATATTATCTGGATCATATGGTTATTATTCGTCTAGGTATAATTTTTTAAAGGGACAAGACGCCAGGGCTATGCAATACGGAAGTCTATGTCTATCACAATCAGCTTTCTTTATCACCCCCAGAGGCGTATCTGGCGGCTTTAACCGACCAGTCAACATGTGTGCTGAGCAGAGTAATCATCACTCTTCCTACTTTGCCGTCTTTCCCCTTCAACTCTTTCCATGCCTGGACTGCCTTCATTGCAGCACTAGCATGAGCGTTTTCTGCGGCTTTGATGCCAGCAACCAATAAGCCACGATCCGGATAAGATTTGGAGTATCCGGAAGAGACAAAAACGTAGTTGAGGATCTCTCCGACTTTCACATCCTTATCGAGACCATTGAGATCGTTCTGTAAGCCAATGGCTTCGCCGACAAGTCTCATAAGACTGTGTAGCTCTGGAGAGATGGTTGCTCCAGCCACCAGTGTGAGGAGCGTGTTTGTGCCTATTGTTCGGGCACGTATATCTAAGTATGCCTCCACACCCTCGGGAGCTTCATCGCGGTACCTCGTCTCGTCAATGAGAGAATCCAAAAGATCGTCGAAACTGACAACAAATTGATCGAAGACGTTTCGGGGCATCAAATCGCTTATTGAGATGGTGAGTTTGCTCAGCATATGGTGGATCTTAATTGTAGGTGTTGAGTCCGCATCGACTGGCAATTTGTATAAGCGTACGTTCACAAGCTCAAGGGGTTGACTTACCAACTACTTTCGGCGCCTCGATTAATCCATACTCTCGAAGTTCTATTTGGTGTCCAGTCAAGCATTCTCTGACTAGTCCAACATCCATCTCCTCAATCAAATCATCCACCTCGCACTGGACAGCAAAACACATGGTTATAGCTAACAGTGTTCTACCATCCCAGACCAAAGGAAAGCCGGAGAGCACAGCTTGTAGCTCCATACCGAACTTCTTGTTGAGCTTTGGATTGTCGCGAGGTAACCATGGTTGTAATGAATGGCGATACTCTAAGTATTGCTCCAGAAGCTCGCTGTCTTTCAACTGAGGGTTTGCGACGGTGTGAATCTTTGGTACTAGGAACTGCACAAGTGTTAGCACGCCTCACATGCCTGACAGCACTCAGAACCTACTTCGATATCAAGATTTGCAGTTTTGTTGTGGATTATTTTGATTTCCGTCTGGAGTTCCTCGACTTGATCCACAATATGCGTTGGTTGTTGGGGTAGATTGGCATTATACTTGCTATGCAATCTCCTGGCAAGATTGCCGACTAAAGTGCGGAATTCTTGGTTGGTGGTTTGCAAGTGAGCCATGATGCACTTCTTTTGCAGGAAGCTTTATATTCGAAGTATTGAAGCGATAAGAATACTTTCCTCGATGCTATGCCATCCCCAGCGCAACCACGCCGTATTTAAACTCCCAGTCCCTCCTCCTCTTATCCAGCACCAACACATCCAACACTTCACCGTCTATTTCAATACCAACAGTTCCACGCTACAATTCCTTATCGCGGCGTTTCCCACGCTCCTCATTTTCCACCACTACAACAGCCCCAGAAATCCACATCGCAACAATACCACTCCAGCGGAAGCGATCTAGACTTTCAGTACTCCATTGAATCCCTGCAAATCTTCTCAAGCACGTTGGAAATATATCTTCAGCCTAGAACTGGCTGGCTGATTGAGGCTGGACCTCACAAAATTCGGCGCTACCGCTGCAGTTTGCGAATTCGTGGCTTGCGTGGACGCATTTAGCCGGAACGCTGCAACGTGCAGAATTTCTATAAGGCGTGGTTTTGCTCTAACTTCTTCTTCTTGCAGGGTTAGCGCATGCTTGTTTTATTGTTTCTGAGGCTGAATGAGAATGGTCGCTATACGCGAAAATTATCAGAAAGAGGTCTCTGAGCGGTTGTGCGATAAATCAGACGATTTTCAGTGTCTTGGGGTTTTGTGTTGCTCGATATTTCGCAGGCTCGCGCCCTCATACGAGTCACTTGCAGACTTTAGCCTCATGTATTTTTGTTATAGTTTCGTGGCTGCTACGTTAAGAGAGAGACTGAGATCCTTTACGAGGTATTTTGGTCTTCTTCCAGTCAAGAGGCTTCCTACTACCTCATGATACCTATTTGGAAAGGCACTGGTGGTACCTTGTCTTTGTTCCAATACGCTAGCACAACTTGCCTTTGCAGCTGGTCCTTTGGCTAGATGGAACGTTTGTGAGGTAAAGTGGAAGGTTGATTTTTACGAGTTACATGGGTGGGGTTTTATTGATTGCCACTACAACATCAAGCTCTACACTTGCTCAGCTCCTGGATCACACTGGTCTGAAATTGAAGTCGCTCCCCTATCGCAGTGTACTCATTCTTCTCCTCATCGTCATTTGACGAAGGAAATGCATCCAACAACGAAACAACAACTCCTTCGAATATTGAACCGATCGTGCTTCTCAGGGACGGGCATATCGAATTTCGTATCATATCGGCCACTTCGCTCGGTGCTTGGTGTTTGAAACTCCTGGTAAGAACTGCAATGGGGGACCATAGACCAACCTCCAGCAGTACAATACCCAAAGAGTAGTAGTCGAACTCGTGCCTATATTTCTGCATCGGGACTCTTTTGTATGATGGATGCTGATAGAAACGCATCTCATTCTTTGTTGGGTCTGGTTCTGAGAACTCATTCTTGCGGCTGGGCCTTGAGTAGTTGAACCCTGTTATGTATGGCGTCAGAACCGTGTAGTCTGTTAGTTGGGGTACACAAGAGCTCTCTTCGTCTGAAGTTTCTGTATCAGGAAATAGCAGAATATTAGGTGCAGAGAAGCTCTTATGGAACCATTCTGCGTTGTGAAACGCAAACATAGCCTCGCAAAGGATTCTTCCCAATCGCATTCGATCACCAACTGCCGGCGGGTAGGTATTCGACTCGCCATATTTACTTATGACTGAGCTAAGTCTCAACCAGGGACCTGGACCAACTGTTTTGGGTTTGGCATAAACGAAACCCAGCCGTCGTTTCTTGTCATCATGGCAATAGCCCAAGCAATTCAGCAATCGCAAATTCAAAATGTCAGATCCTCTGGATGCGGTTCTCAAGAATTCTGTCAACAGTTCCACACGGTCAAAAAGCTCATTGCCAATTTCAGTGCTCCAGTAACCTTGATATTGCTTCCATTCGACGAGAATACCATTGCAAGCTTGCCGATGATCGCTGGGCCATCTGAATTTCCCGGTGGATTTGATAGGAGAGCTCCCTACATCCAATGATAAATCTTTCATCGGGATGATTAATCTATCACTGGATGATCTACGTGAATCCGATCGTTCGCACAGAATCATGATTCGCTTCATGGCACTGGTTACTTCCAAACTGGCATATGATCGAGTGGATACTTCATCTGAGAGATCGATTTCGTCATTGTCTTGCTCCAAACATTTGTTGAGAAAAGCATGGTTCATGACGGCCCTGTCGCCTTCTGGAAACAACGATCGTAGCTGATCAAAACTCTCTTGAGCAACAGAGACCAGGGCGCGTGGCTTGGATACCAATTCTTGTGAGTCGCGATATTGCCTGTCAATATCCAAAGTATCGGCAATGTGTTCTAGTATCTCACGTACTGCACTGCAAACAGTGCCGTCAAGTTGTTCGTGGAGGGGCTGTCTGGCTCCGAGCAACGAGATGAGCCCAACCGCATAAGCCCAGGACTGCAGCCGATACTTCTGGATAATCAAGGTATCTGTTTCTCGTGGGTTGACCGTCCTGGCTTGAAGATGTTTTATCATATTATCAAATGCTTTGTCGACCTTGTTGACCAAAGCAGCAGCCGCTTCCCATGGCCTTGTCAAAGTCGTAGTTGCAGCAGCCACTATTATTTGTTATTAAGAAGGATAAATTTGTTCGAGACGAGAACCTACATTTGCATGGCTCATCCTTAGACATGGCTGGCTTTACCATTTTGGCCAAAACTTCAGCAATTTTGATCAGATTTGGATCAGTCGCAGTCGTATACTTGTTGAGACCAGAGTGGTTGACGGTCAGACCCATGCTTCTGTTTGGGTCGATGACCACTGACCTCTCTTCTACTGCCTATTTTTGTTACCTCATCAAGCCCGGATTTGGAGGCATTTCGGACACATACGACTATAGATGATTTCAAAGGGAGCAATTCAAAGAAGCAAAACACCTCAAAATCAGTGTAGATATCATTGAAATAGGTTGCAAGCCTAAACAATTCTGGAGACCCATTGCGAAGGCTATGGATAAGGGTTGTGTCTGACCCAAGGCCAACAGCTTTCGCGATATTTACCAACGTCTCTCCGTAGGTCGCGATGCTCGTGCCATTGTGCGGGGTTCCGAGGAAAATGATACCATGTGTCAATTGTTTGATGATGCCAAATTCTTTTGAAGCCAGAGTTGCTTTGATCAGCGCCTGTGAAGAAATAGAAGTAAGCTTGTATTCGCATTTTTTATTGCTATCAATGGTGAACCTCTTTGATGACAATCCCTCCAAAGGAATGGCCCACGAATATGATCGGACGTTCGTTCTCCTACATCCTATTTAGTGGTTATGAAATAGATCAGTTTGACATTCCGCTTACATCTTCGCCTGATCTCCACTGTATCAACGCAGAAAGAAGTTCTTGGGCGCAATTGTTGATGTTTCTTTTGGGGGCCACCTTGAGATACTGCGATTCATAGCCAAAAGTTACAATTCTAGACTTTGGTACGAGCAAAGGAAGGCAACTCTTCAGCCATAACCTTGACTCTTCTGGAACTAATTCCTGTCTTTTGGTTGAACTAGACTCGAATTTTCTTTCCTCAGTCGGACGACGAAGCAGCAGCGAAGGTGTCGGTTTAGGCTCAGGTGTACCAACCCAGGTCCAAAATGGATTAGCTGTAAATCCATGCACAAAGACGATACTATTAGCATGAAGAGTGGGCAAATTAGCAACATATGGTGGTTGATAAGCGAATTTCAATTTGAAGTAACTCGTTTGTGTACGTACTCGGCTTCAATTCCAGTTCCGCGTTCAGGTGAGAACCATTCTTTAACTCCCAGGTATTGGCGGCCCAAGTCATCCTATCTTTTAAGCATGCACTCAAATCTAATAGGTGCTAGCATACCATTGGATTCTTCGTCTGACCCTTCGATGATAATTCCAGTTCCAAGTAGGACGTCCAGCGCTTCGTGTTCCTTGAATTATGAAGCAAGGAGCATTCAAGGTGTCTTCGAAAGCAACCTTTCATACATTGAGGAATAAAGTATGGAATCGTATTACAAAGCAAAAAAGCCAAGCGGCACACGTGTTGTTCAGCTTTCCACAAAAGTATCTGCCAAATGCCATTGGACATTTAAAGCTCATGTTGGTTGCAAGTGTGCCCATTATCATGAGATGAGAGATGCCAGAGACCAATGGGAGGCAGAGAGCGCGAAAAATCCTGACAAGCTGTACGCGTGTGTGGTTGTACGAAGATGAGACATAAGGCGTTATTTGAAGTATGTGCCTACTATGAGGTTCATATTTGGCAGCGATTATCAGGTTTTTATGCATGCATGGCTACCTGTTCCGTCACATTGGTAAGGTCATGCAGAATACCCTGTCTCGAAAAAGCAAACTTACCGCTAGATGAAGTGTGGGTAGTATTCAAGAGATGGCAAGTTCCGATCACTTCAAACGAAACTGCAGCCTTACGTCTTGACAATTCTCTCTAAAAGCTGACGCTTCTGTTGGCGCTTCTTGAGGCTGTCATGTTGACGAGTTAGACAGCTACTGGCTATTTAGCACAATTCAACTCGACGATAATGAATCCGCCTTTACCATTTTTTCTGCGCGCAGGCAGGGTTGTTGATTGTTCTACATCAACAAACGCAAACGATCATGGGTTCCATTTCGACCTGTTGTCTTTTATTTCGATTGCTCAGGACTTTGGAGTGGACTTTATCAGTTTGACATGGCAACCTGCTCTAGAAGCTCTTGGAAGAGGAGCGACTTCAACTATTCAGCAGACACAAATCGACGCAAAGTTCAATTTAGCGTTCAAGCTCTCTATGGCTTGGCCGGAAGAGCAAGTTGCTGATACTGCGCAACAAGGATTTGCACGATACAAGGCATTAATATACGAGCTCATAGCTTTGGAAATGTTGGCAGACCATCCGAATGTGATTGATCTGGTAGGAATCACATGGGAGACTGGTGGAGACACCCACGAAGTGTGGCCTGTATTGCTCACTGAAAGATCCACAGAAGGATTGATGGATGAGTTCTTAAATTCAAGCACTGGGATCGAGTTAAATTGTCAAAGTAAGCTAGAGCTCTGCAGAGATGTTGCACAGGCAGGACAAGCTCTACATAGTCTCGGTAAGATACCAACACCCACGAAGATATATGAGGTTTTAACTAATTTTGTAAAAGGAATCGTTCATGGCGACATAAAACTAGAAAACATTCTAATTTTCAAAAGCGAGGAAAGATGGACAGGAAAGCTGATCGACTTTGGATTCAGCTGCTTAGGCACATCGGATAACGATATGGTTCAGGTTGCATGTACAAGACCCTGGCAGGCTCCTGAACATCATCGAGAAACATACTTCAAGCTTGAAGAGGCTCGTCGAATGGATGTTTACTCTTTTGGCATGCTGTTATGTCGTATGTTTCTCTCCAGTGAGCTGACGAAATACTTCAAAATATTTGGACACTTGTTCGATGCTGAAAATCGTTACCTGTACCTGGAAGAAATTGAGTCACTCAAACAATCCTTTTCTTTTCTGGATATGGTCCTAGAAGCTCTGAATAAATCTTCTGATTTGGACAACTCTGTCAAAGAGACATTGAGAGAGATCTTCTTGAAAACGTTGCAGCACAAACCTGAGCTTAGGGCCCCAAACTTTGATTACATTGTTGCAATTCTTTCCACATCCGATGCAATGTAAGATATTTCAAACTTTTTAGATCGAAGACTTAGGTTGACAGGTTCCCAGACCTTTTTCTCCTTACAAACCTACGAAGGCTCTTGACAGATTAGCACATACCGTTCTTGATGTGAGTTCTCCATCTTTCGTTATTTCCAATTATCAGAATGTATTGACGTACTTTAGATTGGAAAGTCCCTTGCAGATCTTGACGACAGCGACTATTTGCTTCGCAAAGCTATTGTCACAGCTCTTGAGAAACGTATGACCAAAAAAAATAACTGCCTTTGCAAACTGCCCGCAGCTTATCAATTGTGGCTTTGCTACGAAATTGGGTTTGGCACAAAAAGAGACACGGCTAAAGCGGCAGAATGGCTTGTCACGTCACAGTCTCTTCACCCTGATCCTAAAACAATACTCGAAGAAATAGATCAGGCATACGAAGCTTCCAATGCTGAGAGATTGAGTAGAAAACTAGGCTACGCAACAAATCTTCCTTTTGATCCTGTCAAGCTTTATGAGATCCAAAACCGAATGGAAATGGCAGAGATCTCATTTCGTCAAGAAACTCAAGGGCGCAAAGAATCCTTTGAGATTAGTAGCAAATCATACATCACTCAACTCTCAAATCTGTCCCTGCTTCTCTGCAGAAAGGGAGATTTCAAAGAAGCCGAGAAAGCATCTCGTGATGCCGTGAATTCGTCAAAAGCGGCGTACGGTGCCCTAAACGACATCACAATAAGTGCACAAAACTATCTTGCATGGATCTTCTCCCGGACAGAAAACTGGTCGGAAATGGTGGAACTTCAGCTTGAATTAATTCCGCTTAAATCGGAGCACAAGGACATTGGCCCTTTGGATGCCACTACGCTCAACAGCCAAAATCATTTAATTGCGGCGTATTTTTTCTTGGGAGAGTATGATGAAAGCATCAGTCTGGCCACGAATCTATTAGAGACTCGAAAATCCCATCTTGGAAAGGAACATCCGGAGACGCTCGTGACTTTTACTTGGCTTTGTCGCTCATTGCTCGAACATGGTAGCTTTGATGGCCTTGAAGCTCAATTCAAAGACTTGGTGGCTGCTAGTAGAAGAGCTTGTGGAGACGATGACGATGCTACGCTAGAGAGAGAAGAATTACATGCTGCTGTCTTACTTGGTGAGGGCTACCTCACTAGGGGCATGTTGAACGAAGACAAGCTAGATGATGCGTTATGTCTCATAGAAGATGTGCTGAATAGGTACGACGACGACGTTCCAAATGCACATTTAAATCTTCTCGTAAAAGCACACACGACACTGATCTGTGCTCTGGCTCTAGAAGAACGATTTGAAGAAGCCCAGACCGAAATCGCAGAGTCTGAAAATGTGGCGAGAAAACTCCAGGCAAAGACGAACGAGAACTATATTGAAATACGACGGTTCGGAAGAGTTGTTTATGATGTTAATATTTTGCAAGAATTGAGTAGAGATATGCAAGAACACAAGGAAGAGATTCACCAAGTTCGCCTAAGGATCGCTCATAGATGGAAGCTATAAGATTCGCACGTACTTACCGCACTATTATTGGTTTATCGTAATTTAGTTATATAGTATTATATTATGAGATACTACTGTTTCAATGACAAAAGAATTCAAAAAGCACGACCCCGTATTTCGCAGCAGACGAAAAAATAGGTTGTTAGGACTCTACATTTCATGGGCTAGAAGTTGACAAGATATCCTATAATTTTCCTCTTGTTCTTAGTACCAAGAGATTCATAGGTTCGATTATGACAAGTCAATCATATCAAACAATACCCTGCCTTATAAGAACAGACAGGAGGTTTTGCCACTTTTGTCTTCGGCCAGCATGGCAAATATCAGTCACCTGTTTTCATCGCTTAACCTCCTTACGAGATATAAAGATGGCATCTTTCGGAATTCTCCTTACATGCATATTTCTTCTACTTAGATATCGATGGATTTGAACCTCGAGAAAATTCTGGATTCCCAAAATCGATGGAATGAGATAGATGTTTTGTTAGTTTCAAAATGTGGGGATTTTCGTCGGAAGACGTTGCCGAAACGATAGGGTGCATGTCGATTAGCGTCCAGTCCTTCATAACAGCAATCTTCATATCTGAGTAATTTCGTCAATGAGTGCACAAAAATAGTGAAGTACATACTGTTGTCCACTATCTCGTTAAATAAGGCAATTTTTGATCATAACGTTGACCACAATGATGGAGCTCCCGAGCCTAGACTCCCCGTCAGTTCAGGCATTCATGGCAAAAGTCTCAACAGAACTCAGCACAACTCTACCCAGACCAACTTCAGTAATCTCATTAGGCTTCTCGTTACCCGAAATCATTCCCAAAATGAACGCTCTGACACTCTCTGGTGTCAAGCGCGCAATGGCAGGCTTTCCAGCGCCGCTAAACCCGACGTCCGGCGACTTCTTCATCGCAGTCGACAAAGATTATAATCCGGCAATTTATGCCGTGTTAATTCTCGCACATCTGTGTTATTTCATGAGGTTACGTCAAAATTTGTGTTTGAAGAAGGTCACCCGGAAATGACAATCGAATTTTGGACAGAATGGCATCAGAGATTTTGGGAGAAGAGCCTAGATCATGATGGAACATCGTTTGGTGATGGACGTGGAAGAAAGGTCATGAATATGATATACGAAGTCGTTTATCCCATAACTAAGCCCTTAACTGCCGATAGTAATCCTGTCAAGGCGTTTTTGCAGCTCGTTGAGCGGATGACAAGCCTGCAAGTTACTGCCGACCAAGTAAAAGAGGTGTTCGAGTTTGTGCCTGGAGACGGGCAACTGTCGAAATATTGGAATTCTTGTGCTGTGAGAGGCGGAAGAACAGCAAAAATAGATTTTCCTGTCCCGAAAGATTTGAATTTGGAAGTGGGAGATTACTCGATCGGCTTAGGCTTATTTGGAGAACCTTATCTGCTTATTCGTACGGCGTGGCTAGGAGAAAGAAATTTTGAGTCGGTCGAAGAGGATCTCATTTTTGCCGATGGTGGTATAGGTCGTGAACAATGGCAGGAAAGTCGAGTCGAATACTGGAAAGACGAGACAGACAATGATGGCACATTATTTGTGATGGCAGAGGAAATACTGTGCTGTGTGAAAGATTTGAAACTATTTGGCCCCAATTTGAAGAAGAATTTCCTTAAGAACAATTACATAAACCAATTCCTAATTCCTACACTGATCTAAATGAACTCAAAAATTCAATGATCTTGGGATTTTTGGGTTGTTCACTTGATCCGTTAGTTCGGATAAAATTCTCGAGTGCCACCTCCGCCCAGAAAGCAGCGCTATCAGAAAGACATTTGGCTACCACGCAGCGAAAATGATTGCAGAATGAGTTGAGAGGTACATAGACTGTTTTGCAAATAAGTAACTGACGTCTGATACTGTTTCCCAGACCTCGAATTTATTCGTAGCACCAGGGGGTGACATAATTCTCTGCGCAGCCAGAGACTACTAGTAATCTTTTAACGACGGGACAACATCCACTTGTAATTTTTTTTCACCGTGTAGTAATCCTAAGCCTTACGAATAAGTCTATGTTACCAGAAACACGATATCTAGCTATTGTGCTGAGTTATTTGCTTTCGAAGTTCTTGGGTGCGCAGAGAATTGTGTCACCCACTGGTGTAGCGACTTATCTAAATTGGTGTTTTCGTCACCAGATTCCTCATATGCATATGTGGAAAGTTTTTTAAATCTGTCAACTTGAAAAGTCTGCGAAGCAATTTATCCCAGATTTCTCTAGAAAAAGTGAGTCGCCTTGTACAAATGGGATTTTCAATGGAAGCAGCCAAGCCTCCATCTACGCTGTCAATACCGTCATTCAGCGAATCATTGTATTGCTGTGAAAACAAGCGCTCTTTTGTCCTTGACCTTTCCCCTGGAGTGAAACTATTCGTTGTGATTTCTCTTTGAAAAAGAATTTAACTTAACAAAGCACTTGTTTCGCAAATTCTCGGTTCTGATACCCGTCGATTCAAGAAATTACTACGCTTACGGCACTTCTTAAGTAGAATCAGGACTCCAGGGAGGTGGAACTTTTAGATCTCTAAGGCTCGTACTCGAATCAATTAGCGAGACGTGTCTAATTTCTCACTTAAACTTAACGCAGCATTACCTAGGTAGGCTCATCGTGAAAAGTACAAGTCTCGGCTAGAAGAGAATAGTTACTCAAAACAGATAACGAAAAATCGTTAGACTATGTTTTGCCAACTAAATTACGTGAAAGGGCGAAATTTGCATTGGATTTAGAAAATATGTAGTTAAGAGCGCATACTAAACTTGAGTATACTATATATCGATAGAGTATTGAAAGTTTTAAAATCATCTGTGTTGTCCATAGGAACCTAACGCCACGGTGCGTGGTTCTTGCTACATTAATTCGCTTATTTCTGTGACGATATTCCATTGTGACAGGTCCCCTCTAGTCTCCAAAGGTAACCGACTTTTCGGCTGATATACGCTTTCCGAGGAAGTAAAACCTGCCGATTTCTAGCCGTTGTTATGTATTGAATAGGTTACAATCCAACTTTCAAAAAATTCACATTATATAGTATGCGGATACTATTGAAGGTTAATAATTATGTTATCCTATATGTTACTTTTTTATCCTTCTGCGGAAACAGCCCAAGAACAATATCCAATGGCTTTCAAGCTTTCTCTCATCATGACGCATATGTTAGTCTTAATGGCATTATTTTGCCTGAGTTGCGCTACCGCACATCCTCCTGTGTACACGCCTGCGATCGCAGAGCGACAAGTCCCATCAAATACTTATTTGCGTGGGTTTCAGCAGGCTTCAGACCTTTTCCCCCGTACTCTTATCCAAGATCGGTGCTCTGATAAACAGAAGGAAACATTAAGAACCGCTTGGAAGGGAGCAAAAAAACTAGCAGAAGCTCAGACTAGCACTGTTACCGGCTACGACTACGATGCGGTGCATAGGGCTTGGTTCGGCGATGATTGGAATGTGAAAGGTGATCCTGAGGTAGAGCGTCGGACACAAATTATCACCGATAACATGGCTCGTCTTACGAAGCTATTCAGAGGAGAAGTAGGGGACCACGATAATTTTGTTTTTTGGTGTGAGGATAAATACGGAAATTGTGAAGGGGAGGCCTGGGCAGCTTCCTTTGAACACACGTTAGAACACGGTGCACTTTACCAGTCCACGGTCTTCTGTCCAGAGTTCTTCGAGGAGGAAGATGTATTAGAAGAAGATGTGGAAATGTTCGGGGGCCACCCCGACGACGAGACAAGGATAGATCATTTCCAAGACACGACTGCGGTTACTATGCTGCATGAAATTTATCATTACCAATTTGTGGTCTCTGATAATCCCACATTAGACATTGCTGAGTATGGTGCGGGGTTTGACTACCAACTAGCCAGAGAAAAAGGAACGGAAGAGACATATTTGAACGCTAACTCCTACGCTATGGACGCATTAGTAATCTATCTTCAGCAAACATTCCAGTCTAGTACTCCAGCACTACCACCAGGATACTAAATGATGAGTACAGAGTTGGGATTCAAATAGTCAATAGAACAAAATCAATAATCTCAGTATAACACAACAATTATTTTCCCATTGACGTGACTCCTACCTTATTTAAATTTGAATTCTTAATCTTAATGCCTCGAACATACATTGTGATAGTCTAGGTTGCTAGAGGTAATATTTTCAACTTATAAATTATAAGCTCTAATATTAATCGATCTAAAAGAATCTAAATATTTACGGCTCTTCTTCTCTAGCGGGGCGGAAGCATAACATGAAATTTTCATTACAGAAATTCGCTTCTTTTTGAGACCATCTTAATACAAACTACGTTTGATCCCGAAATGCAGATACCTTCTTTCATTTTTCGGCTAATTATATATTTTGGGAGAAGCAAAGTCTAAGCCTTCCTGTTTTCGGTTGTTATTTTGTATGAAACGGGTTATACTTTAAGGTCTGACAAAATATAAATCATTAGCTTTAGATATCAACATCTATTACAGTTTACTCTTTCATTATCCTTTCAAGAAGCAAAAAGACAACATCGAATAATTATCCGAATATCCCTCGATAAGATGCCTATGTTAGCCTTATTGATATTGTTTTGGCTTAATTTTGCTACTGCAAAACCTTCCTTACTCGCGCCTACGATTGAACAGTGGCAAGTGGGAGAGCCCGACAAGGAACCTGTGTCAGTTTCCGGCCTTTTCCCAAACACGTTTATGGACCCTACCTGCTCTGAAGAACAAAAGTCAAAGATTACTAGTGCTTGGAATGGAGCCAAAAAGCTAATAGAAGCTCAAACGAGTTTCGACAGTAGCCACGACAGCGTCCCCCATAAAACCTTTTTCGGTTTTGATTGGAACGTAAAAGGTGACACTGAGGCCGAATATCGGACCACAAAAATTGTCGAAAACAATGAGCGCGCTGGAAAGCTATTCAAGGGAGAAGTACCGGATAATGAACAATTTAACTTTTATTGTAAAGACATAGAAGATAATTGTGATGAATCCGAAACCGCCGCAATCTCTTGGTATAAAAAAAAGGCTGGAAACCAGGGCTTCATTCAAACAACGGTAAATCTTATATCCAATGCTGGACATGATTGAAGCTAGAAGTTATTTGGCGCCATTTACTAATATGTATAACTCAGGTTTTCTGTCCAGATTTCTTTGACGAGGTGGATAATCTAGAAGAACTAATTGAGCAGTACAAAGACAAACCGGATGAGCAAGTAAAGTTGGAACTTTTCGAGATGACCGATGCGATAACATTCTTGCACGAAACTTACCACTACCGCGTTGTGCACTTGAACAAACCTGCTATACTTGACTATGATAGTAAGGCAGGAGACTATGACACCGGCTCATCAGAGGATAACTGGTATCTGGCTAGAGACAAAGGAACGATAGAGACGTCTGTAAATGCGGACTCATACGTTTTCGTCGCACTAGTTATTTATCTTCAGCAGACTTTTAAAACTAGCAATATTGCTCTACCCGAGGACATGCGGGGAAAAAACCCATCAGAGAGAGAGAGCCTGGGAGTCAGCTGGCTCGGAAGACGATAATACAAGCACAAGCTGATGAAAACTTTGCTGCTCCGTGATTCCATCTTCTTTCGCCTCAAATAACTTCATATCATAACTTCAATTAAACTCAGATAAAACTATCTCTCGTTATTGCAACCTATGCGAGTAACAGGTGATTTTTCATTGGCGTTTTTTCATCGTGCCCCCCTTTTCACAACTCGGCTAATCCCAACCGCACGTCGGGAACAAGATCCCGCCTGGATACATCCCACTTAACGAATTGATAGAAGAGCAATGTAATACGCAAGCATAACAACAATCCTTATTTTCGAATTCTCGAAATCCCTTTTCGTTTCATTTCTTATTCTCATGATGACTACGCAGAAAAGACGGATACAATTGAATTTCTTCGACACAACCTGCGCAGGAAACAATACCACAATTGGACCATGGAAGTGAGTTCTCGTATAACAAAATGAATGCCAAAACTTGAATACTTACAATGGATAGAGACCCAAAAGATGCATCTCGCAACTCTAAAGATCGCATGGACTATTATTTGTGGCTAGCCAGGACTGCAGAGAAAGGAAAGATCAGCTCGATATTCTTCGCCGATGTCTATGCTGGTCACGAGGTCTATGGTGGGTCCATGGAAGCTACATATGCTGGCGGCTCGCAAGTAGGAGTACTAGATCCCGTTGTCATGATCGGTCCTATGGCTGCTGTTACGAAGTCTGTGGGGTTTGTCGTTACTGGGAGTTCGAGCTACATTAGTGCGTGGTTCATTTCATTATCCCCGGATCTTACCTTTGGTGTAAAAATAAATGATTTTGCGATGGTAAGGAAAAATTGATTTCTGACGATTCTAATACAGAGCCATACCTGTTAGCCCGTACTTGGTCAAGCATGGATCATATAACCAACGGTCGTGTCGCTTGGAATGTGGTAACGAGCTACAGTAACTCATCTGCACGTGCCATGGGTCAAGATAGTGTCGTCGCACATGATAAACGATACGAAGCAGCGGATGAGTACATGGAAATCATGTATCGACTGTGGGAAGGGTGTTGGGGGGACGGAGCTCAGATATTTGATGTGAACAAAGGTTCATTCGGCACTGCTTACGACTTTTCTAAGATCCATAAACTTGATTTTCAAGGAAAGTACCACAAGCTTTCGGGGATTCATCAAACACATCCTTCGCCACAACGCACACCCCTGCTATTTCAAGCAGGTGCTAGCAAAGCTGGGATTCAGTTTGCAGGGAAGCATGCAGAAGGTCTGTTCTGTGGCGGCTCGTCAATTGTGAGAACGAAAAACTACATAAAACAAGTCCGCGAAGTTGCTGTCGCGAGTGGACGCAGCTCTGATGCTGTTAAATTCTTTCTCGGGATTACACCAATTATCGGCAAGACTTTAGGGGAAGCACAGGAGAAGTTTGACACAGCGAGAAAGCAAGCTCACGTGCTTGGTGGTTTGGCTCGATTCGGAGGCTTCACAGGTGTTGATTTGAGCCCTTTCCCATTAGACGAGCCATTCGAGTTCAAGGGCGAATTGACGGATGTTGGAATACATTCCGCAATTGAGAATCTGAAGGCGAACCCAGATATCGATCAGTTTGGCAAGGAACGACTCTGGACACCTCGGAAAATTGGTGAAATTATGGCGATGGGCGGTGATGGGGTAATGCCAGTCGGGACACCAGAGATGGTCGCTGATGTGTTTCAAAAATGGTTCGAAGAAGCTGGAGTAGATGGCTTCAATGTTTGCTGTCTGTCTTCTTCCCCGTATTTGCAAGACAATTGGTATACTAATAATATTTGCGACCAGATATATCAAACCCGCAAAGCTATACTGACGTGGTGGATCTGCTGGTGCCCGAGTTGCAGAAGCGAGATATCTTTTGGAAAGATTATGCAGTTCCTGGTGGCACGATGCGAGAGAACTTCTATGCTAAACAAGGACAATGGCAACTTCCAGATGATCATCCTTCAGCGCAGTACAGATGGAACGCTCCGGAGCCCAAGACATGCACCGATCCGCTGGAGGGATTCAGGTGGAATTCACCGAAAGTCGATTTGACCACGGTTGTTGACTCATTAGATCGCCTCAGCGGCTATAGGTGGACGGACTACCATACATCAAGTAATGCTAACACGAATTAGTTGCTCAAGACCCAGGAGTATGCTGTTAGGCCTTTGGGTGAGAAATTGGATACTCAAGAAAATGTTTCTGAAGTGGTAGTCGTGGCATGAATAGAGATTCCGAACTTTAGCAAAGAATATGAAACGCACCCGCTCCCATACCTACAAGCGAGCTAAACGGTCTATAAAATCAGAATTAACAAAACTGAAGACTACATTGTCTTAATCGCAGACAGCCGAGAGTCACCACAAAGCCGTCGGCCCTTCTAACCCCTTCCCATCGCCATCTCCAGTAAATTCGCTATCGTCCCTGTCGCACAGTATCTATAATTCATAACAACTTCTTTGCATACCGAGAGCTTTCGTGATGAAGGAATAATTGGAGTGATAGTGATATTGATGTGTGATGCTAGTAGGAAGGTGTTGAAAACAGGTGTTCGTCGTCACTTCCTAGTTTAGTAAAACCAAGCTTCACACTAAGAAACGACCTTCCGACACAACAGATCCCAACTCAACTCCAAACACAATACAACTAGTTGCAAAAATTTCTCGCGTTGAGCAGTCAACTGAGTCATCATTCCAATCTCTCCCTCACTCTTAAAGCTCAAATCCGAATTCGTTTCCCAATAGGCTTAGCCTCGCACTCCAAATACAACGACGACCACTTGTCGAAAAGCCACCAACATGGTTCTGACACATGCAAACTGTCCCAGTAAGAAACCCCCACCAGACGTGAATCCACTCTCTAACTCTGAGCAGCACCAGCCGGCCTGTCCAAAGAATGCAAGAGGATCCTCAAAGGTTTTGGAGGATGGACTATGTTCATGGCCTCGTACCAGCTAGATCCCTTCGATGACGAGGACGCAGCAATGGGAGAGCGCATTCTGAAGGCATTGGGCGAATCCGAGGAAGAAGAAGAAGAAGAGAAGAAAACCTCTTGAGAGAACACGTTACCGCTCATGTTGTGCGTCTCGAGGTTGAGATCAAATTGTGTCCTTCTTCTGTTGTGCTTGGTAGAAAGGCTGGGAGATCACTGGTGGCTTTTGGAGGGTAGTATATATACAATGTGTCGAGGGGCTGAGGGCGAGCGATGAGTTGCAACTGTTTGGTTGTCTTTGGCGTGAGAGAGACAAAATTACATCGATGACGGATGGTTTCAACATTGTTTATGACAACAATAGCATCATAAGATACCAAAGATGAGGGTTGTGGGCGGCTGCGAACCTACAGAAGGCTGCGACAGATAGTTGACGAAAGACACACAGAATTGATAACGGCTAATGCGCACTCGCCGCTCTTGTCCACCTCATCGAGCCCAGAGTCTACAGAGATGAGTGAATCAGCAGCCATCTAACACTATATACATTATGCCCACTTAAATACGGCAAGCCCCCGACCTGGCGAGCTTCTCGAATTAATTGATTGTGTAACAAGTCTCTAGGTCATTAATGCAATTAACGTAGCCGCTCCATTTATGCCAGGTAAACATATGAGCTACCCTCACGCTCGATATAATCCTTCTCAATGAGTTCTGAAATCTGTTAGCACGATCTAATAGACACATCTAGAATACTTACTTTCGATGTTCTTCTTGATCTCACTCGGATCGACAGCTCCTCTCGCTTTTGTCTGAGAAATGACTTCTGCGACAAGATTCGAATGGGCCATTGTCTTCCTACTTTTCATGATCCGAACAATCGCTGCTTGAGTCTCGTACTGCCTATCCTGATGGACGCGCTCATGGGTCTCCTTGTTTTCCTCGCTGGTCTCTTTCAATTGAATCTGATTGATCTTGATCCGAACTTTGGGATCGACAAATTTCGTGTTAACTGTGAAAGTGTCTGTAGGATCAACATCACGACCCTTGGGATGCTTCGTCAGAACACGGAATTTACCGCAAGCCAGGGACTGCAAAGTACGCTGCAGCTCGACGTCAACAAAACCGGTAGCCGCCTTGATGTCTTCGTAAGAAAGGTTGTCGCCCTCCTTTAATTCGCCAAATAGTACCAGTATGATTGCCTGAAATCCGGAAACGAGGAGCTCCTTTGGTGCTCCTTTGTCGAATCTTGCCCTTACAACACTATGTGCAAGTGCATGTTTCCAGGTGAGGCGTCGACCAGTGTGCTTTCGTTGGTAGTACATGTCGTACTTCTCAATGTGTTTCGCGACTTCTGGTGGGAGATTGACTTTGATATCTGGATAATTCGGCCAGGCTGAGGCAGTGAGAACGTTGACTTGTAAATCCAAGATTGTCTTGCTCGTATTGCTGAGCGATTGCTTATACGCAACCATTTCCTCTCGAGCAAGTTCCTGGTCCTTGAACATGGTTTCCAAATTATGTGTAAACCCATATCCACACTCGCCCTTGAGTTTAGCAAGCATATTGCGTTCGGCGTCCTGACTTGCACTACGAGCCATAAGTAGACGTCGAGCAAGATCTTTCTTGTAAAAAGCCTCGAAAACATCCTTCCCCTCGATGAATCGGAACAGCTCGAGAGCCTGTTCTAATTGGCGATCGAGTTCAGCATCTTCGTCGCCTGCACTTGCTTCTCCTTGTTTTTCAGCATTTTCGCGATCCTTGGCGTCGAAGAGAAGTGACCGCGGCACTGCTTTGAGTCCACCACGGAGGAGTATGTCAATATATTTCGCGATCATCTCACCAACTTTGGAGTTATTGGTTCCCCATGCCATTGTGTTTTTCTTGTCATTGATGAAATTACTGAAAGCTTCTCGAAGACTATATGTGAATGTCTGATCCTTGGCAAATGCGTCTCTTATGACGACGTCTAATGACCTTTTCAACTCGAGTAGCCGAACCACCATCTCATCAATCTTATCTTTATCTTGCACAATAGTTGATCCCACGTTTTTGACGTAGACCTCGAAGGGTTTCTTGAGTTTTTGCTGTAAGTCCGAAAGTTTGAGCAGAGAATAAAGCACTTTCAGCGCATCCATGGCATTAGAATCAATGAGTTTCGACAATCCCTGGGCGTCGAGCAAAATGCCCGAACAGTCTTCGATCAAAGTCTGGTGCGCGATATCTAGGAGGCTTCTCTTTGATATGCTCGTAAAATTGTATTTGTCGCAGCGCGAGGCCTCACGCTCCAACAGATGATCGCATGCCAGCACATAATCCTTCATGCTCGAATTACTTCGATCTTTCACAAAACCCTCGAAATACGACCTTGAAGTCTCCATGAATTTCGGCTCCAGAGATTTTCCGAAGATGCCAAAAACGTGAAACATCAATATTGATTCTTTCAGAAGGTTCGAATCGAATTCGGGGTGTCGGGTTCGATCATATCCTACAAGATCGCAGATCCCTAAAACTACCCTGCCGCCCAATGATTTACCATCAACGCTACTTTTACTCTTCGAAAACACGGCATGCCGGAACTGCTGTATTCCTTGGTCTTCAAGCTGTGACAGGGATTTCGAATTATAAAGGTATGAGCGATCGAGAAAACTGAAGATCATACGGAGTAGGACCTGAGAAAAAGATGTCAATAAGAGACTAAAGTCAGGCTACCGCATGACTGACCGACTGAGCATTCCACGTAATCCAGTGGGAATAGACCGCTCGGAGAGCTTCCACATTACTTGATCCCGCATCTCGCTCAATCACTGGTAGAACATCCTTCTCAAGGTGGGCTTTGCACCTCTCCTTAAGATGTGCTGCAAGTTTGTCTGCCCTTCCCCTACGACATGTCGCTTCAACTCCACGGCATAGCACGTCCAAAGGCAGTGCTGTCGGTCGTCCATTGAATGTCGCCGTAACAGCAGCATCTAGTTGCGACCATGTTCTGTCATAGTATTCTTCAATGTCTACCTTCTGTGTCGTCCTCAGATTCTTGATTTTTAACACCTTCGCCCCCTTGTGTGGTTCAAATCCTGAAGGTACCGTCCTTATCATATCCCCGGGAGCCCTCATCTGCATCCTTCCCATAACCTTACTCATGGCTGCGGTGTGCCCTGAGGAGCTCGATAGTTTCAATCTCTTCGGTGAACCTTCGTGTGGGTGGAGAATCGGAGGTGGGATTTGGGAGCTTGAGCTCGGGTCGTTGCTGAAGTTACTGTAAAGCTTGCGCTTGTTAGATATATCGGAGGAGAGAGGTGGATTTTCAATGTGCGAGCTCTGCGAAGGCTTCATCGACTTTCACAGCTGGTCCGTGAACGGACATGAAGGTATGTATAGAGCTTGATGTGGTATGAGGGGTAATTGACGTCGCGGTCAAAAGTAGTGACGCGTATCACAGACAAACGAATGTTGTGTATAGATTGACGAAGCGGCGCAGATCGTGGTCGGCACAGAAGCTAGGATGACCTATCGCTTTTAACGTAAGGACGTCTGGTATACTCTGTGAGAAGTAAAAACAAAGGTCAAGTTGAGATGATAGCTTTGAAGTTGCAGGAAAGCCAAACGAGCCAGAGCAAATGGATCGGGGCGATAACGGACATCGCACCTTATCGCCGAGCCGAGATGATTCGTACAAGTATCACCACTCTTCTCATAGATGAAATATTTCCTCTTAATTTAACACATTGAGCGGAGATTTTTTTATTATCAATATCTAAAACAAATGCAGTACAGTTACAGTTCCACCGTACACAGTAACAACGCCTCTAGGCATGCTAACACCCAACCCCGTACGCCTCTGCCCCTCATGCGTATAACATCGACCTTGCTGATCAGGATACACCATCGAACCACGTATCCTGCAATAACTGGCTAGCTGTCGGCCGATCTCGCGGATCAAGCTTCATGATCTTCAAAAGAAACGTCCTATCTTCTTCACAAAGACAATCGTCCTGAACGATTGTGAAAGGTCGCGCCCTTCGGGTTTCCCTCATCCATGTATTAGCGTTGGCTAGTATCTCCCATGTATCAAGATCTTCCATCGATAATAAGGTTCTATAGGATTCTGGTATTGGTCCAAATGAGGCAATTTGCTTGTTCAATATGTGTAACAAGTATGTGTCGTCGTCAAAAGTTGCATCTTTATGGTTAGGCACGAATATATGCCAGTTTTCGCCCCAGATTAAACTTATGAGCTAGGGAAATGTTAGCATGGTAATGGCGTTACATGATATTGGAATACCATTACTTACAGTTGCGCCAAAAGACTAAATCTCAGTCGACTGTCCCCATCTAAGTTCCAATATCGCCTCAGGGCTTCGAAATATTGCAGCGCCCATGAGTGGCCCAGGTAATCCAATCTTGAGGTATTCTTTTGCGTCAATCCGAGTAACGTCGCCAAAGTCAGCCAGCTGGACGTCATTGAAACGCATATCAGTACTTTCCGCACTCGAATAATTGACAAGAATGTTGTCAGGTTTTATATCTACCCTCATGTTATCATTAGCAAGGACAATCAAAGGAAAAGTCTGAATCCCAAAACTATACCTGTATGAGTATACCCATCCCCATGTAATGCTTTCAATGCTTTCAGTACACTTTTAGCAACAAACTTCACATCCGCACTCCCCAGAGTCTTCTTATTCGACGCATCCAACAAATTATCATCAAAATGTTGCAGAACTAACGCTGGAGGGTCTTTCGTTTCATCCGCTAGCTGACGAACATACTTATTATCGCGGTAATGTTTGAGAATGTCTCGCTCATTTTCAAGTCGTGATTGAGGAGCTGTGTTGATTACGAAGTTCCTGGTCGGCTCATCGGTTTTTCTGGAATGGATTAGAAGGGGCTATAGTTTTTGGATTGACTGGAAGATACGTCGCTCTCCAGATGTGTTTTGCGACTTGGTCGGAGATGAGATAACTTCCGAGCTTTCCTTTGAGTCGTTGGCCAATTTTGATGCTACTGGTACTCATGCTACAAAAATTGGTTTATGATTCCACGTATTATATTATCAAGTATGGCCCATGAGTAAAAGATATGAAGAGCAATGAAAAACATGTAGAACGGGACATCGTCAACGGCTAAGAAAGGACGCGACGAAAACCAACAAGACTATCTCACACTGCCTGAGGCATCATCATAGCAATGGCATGGGGGTGTACAGACGCAGAAGTCAATGTGTATAAATTGTTGACGAAATAGATAGTCAGTGGCAATTGCCTTTTGATTTGCAGATGGTGTTTGCCAAAAATGCAGCTGAATATTACAGTGCGTCGCATTTTGGCTCTCAAATATTCTACAAATAACTCAAATCTCCGAGATGCTTCTGTGAAGCATCCAGGTTAGACGATAACGCCGTATTCGCTTTTGCGGTCCCCTCACACATGTTGACATCTGATAGTCTTTTGCTTATCCTCCACTCCCCTACGTAGAATGTGTTGTCTACCCCGTCGCCCTTTAAGCGCCGTGGAAGAACTCTCACTTCTCCGCATCAGTTTCCTTTCATCAAGCTTATTTTTTATGTTACACCTAATTCTACACCTATTACCAACCTCGTTCATGTGAACGAGGTCAGTGATACTTTTCTTGGAGTCATACTTTCTTCTTTCTATTTGCTTATTAGCGAGCTAATCTAACAAAAGGATGCAACGTGCTTACCTCAAGAAATTGTGTAAAAGTTACCAGCAGCATGAAGGAGTCTGCAAGTTCATCAATTGCCTCGGTCACCTTAACACCAGCAGCAAGTCCAGCAGACTTTTTCAAAACTGCGAGAATAGAAAGTCGATTTTCTGTGAGGAATCTCCGTCCTTGTTCAAGAGACTGTTGATTCTGGGTTCCGCGACTGAGAAGAGTTGCACAGACAACTCTCATGATCGCAACAAGAAGACTATAGTGTTTGCTGAGAGCATTGGGACCAACAATATCTAACATCCAATTAGTACAGTTATACATGGAGCTTAGGAGGTTACCTACCGACTCCCAAATCTGGGTCCGCCGAAAACAACGATGATTTTGTGATAGAGTGGAAGAGACCGGCGTTTAGGACAGCGGCTGCTCCGAATCGTGTCTGAGATATCTGAAGGAGTAGTGCTAGTCGGGCATTGCAATATGATAATAACATATCCGTGTCTAAGCAAAAATTAGCTCTGCTCCCACCAACGAACACAGCAAGTGACTTACCTTCAGGCTTTGCATCCCTTAATTCTGATGGAATATTCTGGATCGACCCAACCATTATGCTGACAAAATTCACTCGTATCAGAGCTTCGATGATGTATTTCGAATTTTCTTGCTTGCCCATAGAAACAAGTGCACCGAGGACTAGTAGAGCAGCAACTCTACACGTAAACTCGCTCCCATACGCATCGTCACAAACCACGTCGATGAAACGATCCCCGGCAGATTTTATGGTTTGGATGCTGTGACGACGAGTGATGCCGCCAAGGCTGCTAACATCTGACATGCCAGTCAAATAGCGATAACTTATTGCATAGAAGACCTGCTTCAGCTCGGTCTTCGAACCCAACGAATTGATAGCCCGTAGTGCTACCTGGAATAGATGAAACAATCTATCCCCGACGAGATCCCCCATTTCATCTTGATTGAAGGATTGAGCATCGAACTCAAGACTGAATATAACGCACTTCGCAAGCTTGGCCAGCTCCGACGCTTCCGTAACATTATCAATATCGTTCTCCAGGCGCGGCATTATCGTTTGAAGGGTCCTCAACATAATCGTAGTTTTCGAGACCCGGTCGAAGTCGCCAGTCTCTATCATAAGCATTGTAAGCTGAACCCAGGCTTTGAGTACTTTTATTCTAGCGGCATAAAGAGTCTTGGCTTGGTGGTCTCGGGCGAAGAAATCGAGCAACAATTGTGCCTCAAGATTGATAGCAGTTAGTTGGGGAGATGTCGCTGGGACAGAGGTATTGAGCAGTTCCGATCGGCGGAGTATGAGAACTTCTTCGACCTTACTGAGGTCAGAGGCGGATGCCAGGTTGTTGCCGTCCATACAGGCGCGGAAATCAACATCTTGAAACCACTCCAATTTTGTAGGCCACATGGGCTCGTCGATTTCGGGTTCCATAAAGTCAAATAGGTCGAATATTGCGGCATGGGGGCGCATCTGACCCTCTTCTAGACGCGTAGATCCCATCAAGGTTTCAAATATTCTCTGCTTCAGGGAGGGGGAATGACTATCAGCAACTTCACTAAGCTCCTTAGAAAAATACTGAATGATGAGTGCACGTCTGCTCAGGAACTCGGCGAAACAAGTAGAAGAGGGTGAGCTGGAAAATGACGGATCCAAAACATCTAGGCCATTCCAGATAGTTCCTGGTTGAATAACCTCCTCCTGTATGAACAACATAAAGAATGCGTCGTTTGATCGCATTTTCAATGTAACCAAGCCTGAGGTGAGCGGCGACGACCATAATTCTTTCAACACTTCGAAAGCCTTGCGATTCAACGAGGTCAACCATAGCGCCACACCAGTTTCGTCCGTTAGACTAGAATCAAGCACGCTATTCAAGATAGTATGGAACAGAGACACTCCACGGCCAAAAGAGCTCTCGCTATCGACACTCACTACACGATCGCTGCAACGAAACCCCAAGAGAAGGTGAGCCACTGTCGGTTGGTCTGGTGACGCTACTAAGCAGGAGAGGAGAAAATCGAGAATTTTGACTTTCACCATATATTCTGGCGAATCGGGACCCTGGTTGATGTTGATCCCGGCTTCCATCTCGCGAAGAAGAATTTTAGATATAGAGTCAGCATCATCTTCAAGTGCAGCTAAGGCTTTGTTTCGGTTCCCTCCTCTGCCCTGTGCACTAACAGGTGCGGAAGTGAGCCTTGGGGACGCTGCCAACTTGCCGAATAATTTAATCGAAGCGAGTGCAAGGTCTGGGTGACCAGTGCCGCAATAAAACCCTAGATCAGGAAGGACAGAAAGGTGGCTCAGGACTCCATCTTCGAATGTCGTATAGGCGGCATTAGTGACAGGGGTGCGGCGGAAAGATGGATGCGACCGAATGAGGGGCTTTATGATGTCTAGATATGTTGGCTGTAAATCCATGATCGTATTTATTACATGAATTCCGCGGGATAGAGATAGTATCAAAGGGGAGTCGGACGAGGCCGCACCTACTTCTGCTGCATCTTGGTGGACAGTAGCAAAAAGTGCTGCCATGACCTTGTCATTGAACATCCATTCCATGACTCTAGAGAACGGATGCAGGAGAACGTAATTTTCGAGTGTGGATGTACTGATAGCCAGATCTACAGCGACATTTGAGCGACTCGCAAAAATGACGAGATCTTCGTTGAATGTATCGAGGCAAGTGGCAATGAAGTCTAAACAAGAAAGCCTTAGAAGCCTTCGTTGAATAACCTCAATGATCTCGGGCAATCGAGAACTGAAGATTTCTCCAATAACGAAGTCAACATAAGGATCAATACCAGGCATTCGACTGGATGTGCCCAGGTTTTCTGGAAACGGAAGACTATCGCGGAGGCCAGTTTCATCTTCCAGTGGAGATACGAGTGCGTGAAGGAATTGAACAAACGCGTTTGGTTCTTCAAATCCTGTTGTCAAGCCTTTCAAAATGGCGCCCATCGCAGCAGGTGAGCCTGTCGCTGGCATATTCGACGCCGTTTTAGACGATGTCAGTGCTGGGGCATATCCACCAGAAATCCAGACATCAATGGATGTCCAGAGATGTTCGCCGGCTTCTCTTGTTTTGTGACTTAAAAGAGACTTGAGAGTTGTGAACGCGCAGGCTCTTAGTCGAGGTCCTATTGCGCTACTCGCCAGTTGAAATAAGAGATCCGTGATTCGAAAAGAAGGATGCTGTGCTAGAAACAAACGAGTAGAGGCACTTTCCGTACATAGGCGTGTGATGAGCCTTAGATAGGACTCAAGCATCATCGACTGCTCCGGTTCGACTTCAGCAAAGTCAATGTGAGGTTTGCCTGGCCGATATGTTTGAGTTTGTGGAACTGATAAACGATCACGGATCTTGGTGGAAAAGTAAGTAAGCTCCTTGAAGATCTGGTTCCACGACAGAGAATGAGTCTTCCGCATCCTGCCAGACGATTGGGGCCCTTCGTCAAGCAGGAATTCGTGGGTCGCATTTGCACACAATTCGTCCTCAGATATAGATTGTAGCATCTCACAGAACGCGGTAACCAGGGGTGTAGATGCTCTGCGGGATGCCCATTGGACGAATCCCATTAAAGCACCATCTCTGACGTCCCAGAAGCCCTCGAGGGCAGCTTTTGGCCGTCCTTCAAAAACAAATGATATGATGACCAGAAATCTCTCCAAGTCGAGATCATGATCATGCTCCTGATTCAGTTGTCTTTGCTCATCTTCATCCGTCCGTAATTTTCGAAGGACGTCGGGCAAATTCGTTATGAAAGCTTCAACGAAAGCCTCTAGTTGTTCCATAAAAGCTTCTTGAAAGACCTTGGAGAACGGCGCAGGGCCAGTGAGCATCACGGGTGTCTTTCGCTGCAGCCATTGTCGGAGACCTTGGCGAGCAGGATCATGCCATTCAAGTGGTTTGGAATCGGCCGAGACACATAATATGAAGTCGAAAGCTCCGTCTTTTAATGCATCGGAAAACTGTTTCGATCGCAATTTCGCCTCTAATATTCCATCAGCAAGTAATAAGGAGCAGGTATCTTATGGACCTACCATCCTCCAACTGATTGTCCGGGATAGATCCATCGGCATTCTCCCCATACCATCCACTATATTCGGCAAGCCACCATGCTTTGAACGCGGCTTGCAAGTAGCTCAATGTCCAGGAGTTTTGATCTGACGGAGCGAAGTACTTGTTGTTCAGCGACCTTGCATCGGCAATCGTTCCACCGCCTTCAATACCACCATATCTAGCGATACATGCCGCAAGGGGTGGAAGGTAATGAACTAGAAAAGGACGTTAGTCATCCACAAGGCTTCGAGGGGATATCGACAGAAAAAGGGACATTTAGAAAACAGGGCAGGCTCACGTAATAGGTGATCGTATTTATCCACCCTTTTCAGAGTGTCTAATATCAAGTCAAAATCTGCCTGCACAGAAAAGTTCTGCTTGACCAGATATAGAGATATCACGGAGAGCATCTCATGTTGGCTAACAAGATTTGATCCCTGAAATTCTATCATTTCCATTTCCTCTCCCTGCTGACCCGAATTCAGTACCGACGCTGTGCTCTGTTTATCGGCCAGACGTTGCAACCACGATCTTATATCCCCCATGCTTGTGATACATTTTTGAAGAAATCTGGCCGAGTTTGCTTGCGGTGCCAGTATTCTGCCCACAAAGTCTTGAAATCCCTCCCTCAGGGTTTCATCCAGGTCCACATCTCCGGCCAGTTGCAAGATGAGACGCAAGCAATCCAAGAGATACTTCCGTCTCTGCTGAAATCTTATGATTGATATTGTGCGGGCTGATCTGCCAGTGGTATCGGTTTCGGGTTGGGACAAGAGAAAGAGCTGCGCTGCTTCTAATTCGTCGAGGTTTAGATCATCGGCCAGTCGCAGGACATCTTGCTGGAATTCTTCATTGACAGTGTATTCGTCGCCTGAAATTTCAATTTTCCCTGCACAACGAGGTCAGTCTTCTGTTTTGAGGGGCCCCGAGAGAAACTACAAACCAGTTCCCAGCCGCTGCCGACTTGCATCGTTTCGAGCTTTTTGGTTTAATAAGTTTTGGAAATCACTCAGCAAGCTTTCGAACTGCGCGCCCACTCTCAGTAGAAGAGCATCTGATAGATTGGATTCAGCGATGGCCTCAAGATCGGTGTAGAGTGCCTGGAAGCTTTCGAGGCTACTCAGGTCTGTCATTGCCGTCCGGAGCGATGCGACAATTGTCGCGGGCGTGGTTTAAAAGGCCTTGGGTCCAGCATAGGATGGTGGAAGCCCTCGTAGGACGCTCATGGAGCCTTTGCGATATGCATGGGATATGGGAAAATTCGTATCAAATGGTGGCGCTTGGTGTAGTGAACTGTTACCCTACAAAAGTTCGGACCATCGAGCTTTGTTGACGAAGCAGAACCCTCGCGTCGCCTCGCGTGGGCGAGCTTCTGATTTCTCGGCCTCGCGCCCCAGGCCCGAGGCTGAACTTTGGTAATAACATGAACCACAACATTTGGCATGAACCAGATTGACATTTAATCCAAGTCTTTGATATCCCCATATGTTCCAAACTCTGCCTTTCACTTCTGTGATTTGGTAAACACCTAGTTGTACCTATTTCCCAAAAAAAAACCCAGGCCTGCTCAATGAGAAGTCAAATGGCAGGCGGTGCCAAAAGCCTTCACAATGGCCAGCAGCAGCGAAAAATCCAGCAATCTGCAGCATCATCTCGGTTCGTGATTACCGTAGAGCTTTAATGGTGTTGTTCTTATTCATTACAGACCGCATAACGACTGAGAAAAAGGAATTGAGGGCTAATCTTGCAGGTACAGTTACACGCATCCGGGCATGAACTGACTAACTCCGTTTGTAGAACTGGTCGACTTCGTGGAGCACAATTCTGCAAATCTGTAGGTACAAGATCGAATCATGTCTCAGTTGCGATATCATCACTAATATGGCACCATAGTACTGTCCTAAATGACAAAGCATGGCACAAAATCTACGAGACCCTCTTCCAGGTCGTGGTGACGGAGAAGCACACTCTATTGAACTCGAAAGCGACAGGGAGAACACATCCTTCAAAGGGTAGACTGGAAATCCTTTCCTCTGCCCTGCGTAGAATTCTCAAAGCAGGACCACCGAATCTGAAACCCAAAACGCTCAGCGCCGTAGTCGACCATATTACGCAGATGCTACCGAGCACAGATGGAAAATATTTTGAGCCTGTTCTTGGACCTTATTTGAAGGCGATGCACGTTGTTTTGGGCCACCAAGCTAACGTGGAGCGCATGAAACGTCAAACATGGCTTGATGTGATCGACTTCTGCGTTGAAGGGATCAACGGCTTCGTCGAGGACAGCGAAAAAGAAACGAACAAAATTCCTCGCAGCTCTTCGGGGACTGGGGGAAGAAGTATACCTTCTCGATCGCTGGTGAGATCTACTTCTACCTCCAGCAATGGGGCGAATGAGAGTAACACCACTAGTCTTGCAAAGTTCCATGCTGAAGAGTTGCTGGAGATACTTCATCTTCTGGTTACTCCCACTAGTGTAGGCATTGCTGAATGCTATGAGACGGTCTCAAAATGTGTCTTGAGCTTCTGGAACGCTCTGTGGCACCCGCAAGGTAGCCGAGTAGAGAAGAGCTTTGTTTCCATATTATCCGCCCTTAACAGAGTAATCACATACACGAGAACGGACAAGATATCCTTCACCATCACCCTCGCTCAAGAAGTAGTCCCTATCATTTCACAGTTTTGGCAAAGCAAAAGTGTCGCCAAGGATGAAGGCTTGAATGCAGTGAGAGACGAGATGCTTCTCTTCCTGTTCGCTGTACATCCTCACTTGGAAAAGTGCTTGAGCGAAGGAGATCACGCAGTAAAGTTGCTAGAGGATCTTTCAGACGTGTTGAAGGCAGACTACACTAAGCGAGCAGCGAAAGATCAGTTACAAATTGACGATCTTGAAATGGTAGATTTCGGGTCAGACCCCCTCGTTTCGCCCTTCAGCTTGGCTCCATTTGGCCTTAGGAGACACAATATCCGAGGAGAGCGAAATTGGGCTCATCTTCATGTCATTGGCATACTCGAAGGCCTCATTAGTATCGGAATGCAGCGGGAATCTCTATCAGACAAACCTGACGGTTCCCCCAACCACCCCAGCAAGCGCCAAAAGGTAACTCGGAGCTCGGACAGGATCTTTGATTCTTTGAAGCTCGAAGACGAGAAGTCCAGGGTTTCTGGTCTCCAGATGCTACCATTCATATTGAGCAATCAGCAGCTGAAGGCTCCAGACTTAGAAGAACTACTTGATCTCCTCGCGACTTTAGCCGCAGATAAAAGGGGAGATATAGCCGTCTGGGTGCTGCTCACAATTTCGAGGTAACATCTAAGTCTCAACATTGTCGCGCTTGCTAATGTGGGCCCCTTAGCTGCACTTTCCAAAACTTGTCTACAACTGTGGATTCAACACTGTGGTTGTCACTTTGGCGAATTGGGACGAGAGCTTTAGTACTGTCCAATACCTGCCGCGCAGCAGCTCTTCAATTACACGCAATTCTCGCCACACAGCTTTTGGTTTATCGAGATGTTAGTGAAGACGTAAGCGCCATTGTCACGTCTGCAGATGTCAACGGTCCAGTCATTCTGTGCGATTGTTCTATATTTCTCATGGTACATTTATTACAGACTAGAATCCGAGAAGTTCCAAGCGCCAGTTTAAGCACATCTAAACACGCCGTTCGATGGCTCTTTGCTAAGTGGGACCCTTGTGAGTAAAAATACGTGGTTATATATTAGTTAATGTACTAAACTTCGATAGCCGATAAGTCATTTGCATCTCGTAGCGCCATCCATGTTCATCCCTTTCAGATTATGGGATTGTTCCGAACAAGTCTTGGCCTTGAACAGCTGCCACTTAAATCGAACACGATGCTGCCCCTGGGTCGTTTAGCCCAGGCTTGGCAATATCAAGTCGATGTCGAGAACATTGTGAGATACATGTTACTCCTTGATGACCACCTAATATCTTCCACTACGATTTGTAAATCGTGTCCAAAGGTCACCGAACATGGTAGGATCGTTTATTTCACGGATACTAGTCATTTTCTCACAACGCTAAAACTTATTCTTGAACTAATGTCATCAAAATCTAGCGAGCTACTCCAGAGTTGGCGGAGTTCCTCAGTAGATGATTCCTCTACAATATCCATCGACACCTTTCGTAGTGCAGTCGACACGACAATGACTATGCTTCTAGCGATGCCACACTTCTTCCGATCAAATCTGCAACAGGTACCAACTTTTGAGGCATGTATAAGAGACCTCTGCAAGGAACTTCTGGATTTTCTCAAAAGCTCTGATGCCCGGGATTCCATTGGGGCTCGGGCGCTCGCAGAATCACTCGTCATATCTATACAGCCATATTTGCCGCCATGTGATATGCATGAGTTTGTCAACCTCTCCAGAAAGAATCCTCATCTCCTGGATTTCTTGATCTCAGTCGCTGATGCCGTGGGGAAACGTCAATCGTTACATACCAATCCATCCTTGAATATCGAAGAGGATCCTATGGATGTTGACGATGATTTCAAGGAATTCTCGCAGCACAGCCATGGCAGACTGGACACCCAGACTTCAGCGATACCTCGACAATTGCTTGCTTTGGACGCTTCATCTGCATCATTTGACTTTGTCGTTGCTTCTCGCTTATTGTTAGTTGCGAATATGGATTTAAAACAAACGGCAGTCACATCCATACCAAGATCTTTTATCGAGAAACTGTGTGCTATGCAGGACGAAGAGCTTCTTCTCAACCACTATTTCATAAACGAACTCCTTCGATCTGACATGACCTTGGAAGCAGAGGACGCAACACTACTTTTCGAGCGTGTATTATTCCTTTTAAAAGCCCCAGACTTTGATCTCTGCGAGGTCTCGTTGGTGTTAGCTCTCGATTGCGCCATTGGACTTGCGTCCCTCTGGCTCGCTGCTGAAGCGGAAAGCGAACTGGCGGAATTTGCTATGGATTTCTACTACTGGTTGGCAGAGACAGCTCTCGAAAATATGATACTCTCCCCTGAATTGCAGAAACGTAGTGGGGAGTTATTACTACTTCTCATGAAAGAATCACCCGAGTATGGGACAAATATTCCATTACAATCGGCCCGGTCCCTGCTGTTTACTCTTCTCGAACGAAGTGAATTGTGCGTAAAGTGGTATATCGCAGATCACTTACCCGAGATATTTCAGCTCTTTCTGCTGGAAGATCACGACGCCATCTTCGTGGATATCCTAGAAGTCTTGCCGTCAGACTCTGAGTGGTTGGAAGGGATGTGTTTTCGGGTCATTGCTCTTTCAAAATTAGCCTCGAAATGGCCAACTCTACAGCGACGTTGCATATATCACATATTTGAAGTCCCTGAGAAGGTTTCAGAGTCTTTGGGGCATGCTGTCCAGTGCATGTCCAAAGTATCATCTGCTCTGCAGCTCACCAATTCTCGTGAGCTCTTCGCACTATTTGCTCCGCAAATTCTCTTTACATGGCTGGCAGCAGACTCGGGTATCAGTAATCTTCCATTCGAGATATTTGGCTTCGAAACACTTCGCGATCTAATCTCCAAACATCAAGATGAAGTAACTGGCATAATGATGATGCTTGGTCAGGATGATGAAATCGAAGTGGTCATTAGTCTACTTGGTGAAGAGGCAACGAATCTCTTTGAAAGGTCTTTTACGAAAATCATAGCGTATACCGTTGCTTATGACCTCAGTGTACCCCCACCATCAAGCTCCGAGAAAAGGTATATCACCGGCGAGTCCAGACTCAAAAAGCGTCTCGGTCCAGAAAGATTTATACAATACCTAAATAATAACTTCGCGGACATTGTTGCGCTTCTCTTCACAATTAGCGATCCTCATGACAGTCTAGACAAGTATCTACTCCAGAAAAGAAATCTTCAACCGGCCGGTCACATCATGTCCAGGATCAAGGCATTGACTGAAAATCGAGCCGTTTTACCTCCCCTTACCCAGCCAACATTCAAAGCCAAGAAACTGAGTGCACAATTAGATCATTTGTGTACCAAGACACAGTTTGAGAGCTCTGATATTTACACCCCAGCTCTTGTTGTGTTTATTGCTAGAAAGGTCTCTAACACTATTCATCCAGCCTTGGGATCGCTGCATGCCTGTGCTGTTCTTCGAAAAATCAGAACTCTCATATGTTTCGCAGGCAAATCTGTAACGACGGGATATCCTCTAGAAATGTTACTACAGATACTACAACCATATATTAAAGATACTCAGTGCGCCAATGACGCTATTGGGATTATGCAATATCTTCTCGAAACCGGAATTGAGCATATAAGTCGGGTACCTAACTTTGTTGCAGGAATCTCGCTATCCGTATTTGGGTCGTTGAAAGAGATAGCTAAAGCCGACCGAGCAAGTAGTACGCAAGAAAGCCAACACAAGAGCACCATCTCTAGAATAACTACATTCCATAAGTGGTTTGGGTCATATCTAAGAAAACAATATATGGACATGTTACCAAAGAGCCGATCATCCTCCAGCCTTCAGCGCTTGTTTGAATCTGCATGCACTATCGATTGGGTAGGTAACGCAGACTTGCGAACTTCGGAGAGTGACCTATTGTTGCGTCTCCTGCAAGACGAACACAAGTCACCAAAACTTTTGGATGGACCGTCAAGAGAAATTGCTCTCCAGATGCTATGCCACGACTTCCAGGCCCCTGATTCATTCCGGACGGACGTCTTAGGAGACGACGAGGCTTCCGTCGCCAATGCTGTCGCTGTCTGGAAGTCATGTCGTGGTGGCATTTCCAACAAAAAGTACCTTTCGTGGGCTTCTCGTGTGCTTGGTCGCGCTTTTGCTGCTTCTGGTGTCATCGAGCAAGATCTCTTGCGCGAATCATCCCTCTCTCAAATGAAATCACTCACGCCGAAGCCTTCTATCAATGGATCTCAGGCTGGCATCGTAGATCTCCTCCAAGAGCTTACACTTGGCCGTAATAAAGACAATATTGGTCTTGCTGAAATTGCGCTACGTTTAGCGCTATCCAAATCTGACGATACAGTTGTGCAGACGTTTCGAGATTGTATCAACCCTGGTCTCTACGATGCCTCTATCTGGGCACCTTTTACTGTTCCGCCTTCCGATGTATGGGACGATGATGATCTTCTTCGTATCTTTGACGGCTGTTATGATGAACGTGGTATACAACATGAAAATTGGGTGCGCAATCTCACTGTCAATCTCGCTCGGTCCGTGTCCAATGATGACCTACTTCATGCGGTAGTGCCGGTGCTCGGAAATGTTGGGGGATTTGCTGAGAAGGCTTTTCCGTTCATCATCCATTTAGTGTTGTCAACACAGCTACAGGATCAGCAAAGTATGAAAAAAAAGTTGTCTGCGTCTTTCAATACGTGGTTTGACAGGAGCGAGACCATCGACAAAAACAATCTGAAAGTGTTGATAAATGCTCTCTTATATCTACGAACTCAACCACCGAAAGACGACCGTCCTTCTGGAAACCGACTACAGTGGCTAACTATAGATTACATGAAGGCTGCGACTGCAGCGACACACTGTGGAATGCACAAGACAGCTCTTTTATTCATCGAGGAACACTATTCAACACCACTCAAATCATCTCGCCGCTCCTCTTTCAAGGATGTACTTGAGCAACACGAGATGCCTGTGGACATATTGCTTGACGTGTTCCAAAGTATAGAAGATCCTGATATGTATTATGGAGTTCAGCAAACATCAAATCTAAGCACAATATTGGCGCGATTTGAATATGAAAAGGATGGTCCAAAGAGTCTTGCGTTTCGCGGTGCTCAATTTGACAGCCACATCAGAAGAGGGGACAAGGAGGCGGACAAGGATGCACAGTCGCTAGTCAAGGCACTGGATGTTCTCAGTCTCAGCGGTCTTTCGCATTCGCTATTGCAAGCTCAGCAATCGGTCGACATGAGTGCTAGTTCGATAGAGTCGATGTATCAAACGGCCCGTAAGCTAGAGCAATGGGACATTCCTGTGCCTGATGTTTCCAGCAATAATTCAATTGCTGTATACAAGGCTTTTCAGGCGATCAACATAGCTGATGATCATGCAAGCATCAGGGATGCGCTGGATGACAGTTTCAACTTTACAATGAACGCTCTTGTAAGCAAGGACTTGGGAGTTAGTGACCTACACAGCTCTTTACAAACTTTGGCAGCCCTAGTCGAAATGGATGAGATTTTCTCGACAAGAGGGTCGGAACAAATAGAAGAAATGCTAGCAAGATTTGAGGCTCGGTCAAACTGGATGAAGACTGGCAGGTAAGCATGTTCGGCTTTTTTTGAGGTAACAAAACTGACCCATTTTAGCTTTGACGATGTCAGTCAAATATTGTCGTGCCGAGGAACTGCGTTGAGCACTCTAAGTCAGCGGCCACGCCTACAATCTCTTATGAACGTTGCGCCCGTGGATACAAGGCTTGTGGAAGTCAGAGCCTCTCTTCTTGCATCCACTCTTAACAGAGCACATAATGCACTCCAAGAATCTCTTTCCCTTGCAACGTCGATGATGGATCTCATTGGCCCTTGTCGTGAGCTGTCTCTTAACCTTGATGCAGCTGTTCATATAGAAGCGGCCAACGCTCTTTGGGATCAAGGTGAAACAACCTCCTCGATCGGTATACTACAAGGCCTTGATAACACGGCGTTGCTCAAGAAGCAAGCGGTTCCAGTCAGCCGTGCTGACCTTCTTTCGAAGACAGGCTATCAGGTATCGGTTGCCAGGTTGGAAAAAGCGGACAAAATTATTGACAGGTATTTGCGACCAGCTTTAAAAGAGCTTAGGGGTAGAATCGAAGGGAGTGATGCAAGCCATGTCTTTCATCAATTTGCTGTATTTTGCGATCAACAGCTTGAGGATCCTGACAGTCTTGAAGATCTTGAACGTCTCCAAAAACTAAGTAATGGTAAAAGAGACGAAGTTATTCAGTGGGAAAAGCTGTTGAAAGCTGCCACGTCAAATAGTGATCGCAGCAGATATAAGAGCCACCTTGGAAAGGCTAAAATCTGGTACAAGCTGGACGAAGAAGAACTTCAACGTCATATGTCAAATCGACAAGATTTCCTGCGAAGCAGTTTGGAAAATTATTTGCTAGCTTTGGCTGCGTCAGACGACCACGACAAGGTAGCGCTGCGATTCACAGCTCTTTGGTTGGAGCATGCAGATGAAGATCTGGCAAACGCATCTGTTTCGCAGCATCTATCCAAGGTTCCAAGCAGAAAATTTGCGCCGCTCATGAATCAACTCACGTCTCGTTTACAAGACTCCCCAGCGCAATTTCACAGACAATTGTTTTCGCTGGTTCTTCGCATCTGTGTCGATCACCCATATCACGGCATGTACCAGATTTATTCTGGCACTAGTACGAAGCCCGATTCCAAAGACGAAGCCGCTGTGTCGAGAAGAGATGCTGCTAGAAAGGTTGCCGCGCGGTTGAGTGCTCATGACAAAGTTGGCCAAATATGGGGTAATCTCAGTGCAATCAATAAACTTTATGGAATGTTGGCTGGGGAGAAAGATGATTCTAAATATCGATCGGGCAAGAAGATCAACATCAAGGACACGCAAGCCGGATTGAGACTCAACGGCCATCTAAACAAGTATCGTATTCCTTCCCCAACCCTCCACCTGCCTCTTGCTGCCGATCTTGACTATTCGAAAATTCCCGTCATGGTCAAACTCGAACCACAAATGACCATTGCATCGGGTGTCAGTGCACCTAAAATCATCACTGCTATTGCTGATACCGGACAAACGTTCAAACAACTTGTAAGTTGAATGCTTTTTCATACAAGACGTTGCTAACATTATGTAACTAGGTAAAAGGAGGAAACGACGATTTACGTCAAGACGCCATTATGGAACAAGTTTTTGAACAAGTGAGCGAACTGCTCAAATCCAATCGATCAACTCGTCAGCGAGATCTCAAAATCCGTACCTACCGAGTGCTACCTCTAACGTCCATCGCCGGTGTTATTGAATTCGTTCCAAACACTATCCCATTACACGAGTATCTTATGCCAGCTCACGAGCGATACAACCCAAAAGACCTAAAAGGCGCCCAATGCCGTAAAGAGATCGGTGAAGTCCAACAACAATCCATCGACGTCCGCGTTAAGAAATACCGCTCCGTAACTGAACGCTTCCATCCCGTCATGCGTTACTTCTTCATGGAAAAGTTTACAGATCCAGACGAATGGTTCGTAAAACGCAACGCCTACACTCGTAGCACAGCCGCCATCTCCATCCTCGGCCATGTCCTCGGACTCGGTGACAGACACGGGCACAACATCCTCCTCGACTCAGAAAGTGGTGAGGTTGTCCACATCGATCTAGGCGTCGCTTTCGAAATGGGCCGTGTCCTACCCGTTCCCGAACTCGTCCCCTTCCGCCTCACACGCGACATAGTCGACGGCATGGGCATAACCAAAACCGAAGGCATCTTCCGTCGCTGCTGCGAATTTACCCTCGAAGCTCTCCGCAAAGAAGCCTACTCCATCATGACGATCCTCGACGTCCTCCGCTACGATCCGCTGTACAATTGGTCCATCTCGCCGGTGCGTCTCGCGCGGCTACAAGAGGGCCAGAGCGCGCTGGCGAATGCGGATGGTGAGAGGGCTAAGGAGGCGGTCAATGAACCTGGAGAGGCGGATCGCGCGTTGACGGTTGTCAATAAGAAGTTGAGTAAGACGTTGAGTGTGCAGGCCACTGTTAGTGATCTCATTAATCAGGCGAGCGATGAGAAGAATCTGGCGGTTTTGTATTCGGGTAAGTTTTCTCTTCTCTTTCCTAATATTGATAGTGTGCTAATGTGTTGTAGGATGGGCTGCTTATGCTTGATATTTCACCTTGAATCGAGGTTGCCGTGAAAATTTGAGCGTTTTTTTCAGCAAGCAAGCGTATACCCTCACTGGATCTGAATCTCTTTTTTGCTGTTTCAAACAATTTGCTATAGATATATACGCGTACACCTGTTCAAAGGAGCATTCCTGAAAATTGGGAGATGTTAATACAAAAGTGTGCATATCTGGCAGGCTAGATTCTGGGTCTATATAGTAGTGGGTAAAATAAAATACAGTAGTACATAACATCCAAACTTCTTGACACATGCCTCTCCTTGTTTCTGGCCTCGCATCTACTACACCTCCCTAACCAGGCCCGATATAATCCAAGCATCTTGGTGTACAGGCAACTTCGAAACTTCAGAATTTTGAACACAAACATCCACTAAGACTCAAATATAATTAATCCCCCCTTTCTTTAACACAACGGAAGTCCTTGCTCAGCATACAACCAAGATCTCACTGCCTCTTGATATGATCCGCTCACTCTTCAAACTTCCATCCTCATTTCCAATTAGATTAGCCTCACGCGTTTATATTGCAGCATATGAGAGTATTTTGCATCTCGATTAGAAATTTTGAGATTCTTCTTAACGTACATGTATTATTAGCAGCTTCATCAAATAGCCCTATACAATATACTAAAGATATCGTAAACCTAGCTTCCCAAAACCATTCCGCAGTCAATTCACAAGCCAGGTCTCTACATTAATCCCTTCTACACTTGCTTTTGACAACACGCGACGGGCGGCATATATTGACATACAGGATACACTCGTTTGGTGCACTGTGTACGTATTCAAGGTTGGTTTGTGGGAACGGAACGCGTGACGGCTGATGTATTTCATCAGCGTGGATTCTTTACTAGACGTATGCCGTGATAGGGTATCGAGATAGCTGCGCGAATCTCATTACTATAGCTTGTGCTGCTATTCGCGAGGTAGAGCGGCACGTCAAATATCGCGCTCTCAACGAGTGATGGTTAGTAATTAAGCATGATTCATGACTTCCTTGTAAATTAATTATAATGAGATGATCGATAGCTCAGAGGTTTTAATGGTGATTAATCATTGAAGGTAAGTATTATAGAGAATGTAGCTTAGGACGGCTAAAACTTGGATGTAGTTAAGTAAGAATTCTTCATATCAATTTAGTTTAGGTTTCCGAGCCTTTTCTTCTTCTTCCTCATTTTTAGTAAGAGAAAGGTAAAGAATGATAGAAATCTCGAAATCTGGTCCTCTACGTACTTGTACTATATTCTGCTCCTTGGTACTATACCGCGAATTAATCCTAACAGAATCATCATAGCGGTGGTTATAATTAGACATTCTAGCTATTACTCATAACCAAGTAATTTTGACGTGAAATGGTCAGTGATAGACCTCAATCATCTCATGCCCCGTCTCAGAGACTAAACAACTCCCAAATTTCAATTCCCTCAAGCATTTCCACACAATAATCCCAGTAAACTAACCATCCTCCTAAGTCTAAAACCCAAAACTTACATCAAACTCAAACACACACTCCCTCCCAACCCCCAAAAAAGCTAGGACCCACACATTCACCACCCTCACCCTTATAAACCCAAACAACCATATCTGCACCACCCAATAGCAGTAAAGCTCTACGATCCTACTTCCATCAGAACTACCACTGCCACTCTTGTTAATTCCAAGTGGCGTTGGTACCCCCCGACGGGGGAAGGTAGGGGAGAGTGAGGAAGTGGTGCTCAGCAACGACTATTGGGTGGGAATTAATAAGCTGCAATCCTTAACGGGGTTGCGTAAGTCTTGCCGTTTTTTTCTACGCCATGGATTTTTTTGGGAGATTTTGGGCGGGGGGATGGCCGGGGGGGGGGGTTGATGTTTTGGTGAGATATAGGGGTGGGGAGAGGAATAACTGCCTCTGACTTCACAGTGAATTGTGTGTTTATCTTTCGGGGTTTCGATCTCTAACTCAGCTATCATCAATTTTAGAGACGATCAATAATCTTCTCCCGTAGATAAAGTTGACCTTGACTTTCTAACCTGCCGGACTCAAGGCGCGAGTTCTTTGTTATTGAATCACACTCCCCCACCACAAGAGCCCCCCTAGCGACGTAAAATCAACCATAAACACTACTCAGCACCCGATTTAACCTAAAACCTACTCCATCTTCACACATAAACCAGTTAGAAACATCGGCTTCAGTATCGTCAAGCTCATTCTTCCCTAATATTATAAAGGGGCCCTTGAAATATGAACTTCACCCCCTGACGTACTTCGTGAGATAGCAAACCACAACACTCCTCCCAACTCTCACCTTTCCACCCTGCCACCCTTCCAACCCGAATCCCAATATCCCAATCCTCCACTCTCAGACTCACCTTCCCCTGCACACAGTACATTGCTAGTACGTCTCAAACCAACGATATAATCTTCACCATATCAACCCTCTAGTTGAAGACCGAGCGTTTCATCGATATTCCTCGGTGACTTTCATTAAAAGCATTGATAGGATGGCCGTGAGTGACGTGGAGTGCATGAGCATGATACTTTTGGTCATGTTCGCTGCTTCGAAGTTCGAGCACATATATAACCGCTTCCTCATTCCTCTTTTCTACTTTCTCTGCACGGTCAGCCTCAATTTATCATCCTCTTACTCCACACTTCCTCCCCAGTTACCCTCTCCATCCTCACAAATTCAACGTCATCACGACATAACAGTCACCTCGACGTTCAAACAAATCATCATATCAAAAAATCTCCCTTCATTGATTAAGTATTTACAATTAGGTATCTCATTACAACCTTCCAAAACAACTCCAAAACTGACAAGACATGCCACCACCTCGTTCCTTCATTCAATCATTCTCCAAATGATAATATCACCGTCCAAAATTTCTCTCCACGAAGTAATTATTTAGCATTTTGTGTTTCTGTTTTCGCATATGTATTCTTCCAAAATATCCCTGATGCGATGTGCTGTGTGACAATCTATTTAGTGATTGTAAGGTTGAATGTTGGCGCGTTTGGTGTAGATTCAATGATCGCTGGGCCAGAGAGGATGTTGGAATCGGTCAGATTTCCAGAGTCGTCACTGGTCAAGAAGACGTAACTTTGACCTTCGATCATTGGTGGAACAATAGCTTGGACCATGCCGTCTACAACACCCTTTGGCTTGACTGCGACGATGTCGAGTCCGGAGACAAAGGTGGCGAAGTATGTGCCGTTTGGCATGGATCCTGGGAGGAGATCAAGAAGAGCTCCTGGTGCGACGGGCTGTGCGGTGACAGCTGTGAGATCATCGTATGCCATGACGGGAAGTGCCATGTTGGTTGATGGACATTCGGCGATGAATGCGCTGGCGATTGTGTAGACTGCGTTGAGGCCGAGTGGGGTACCGAAGACGTTGGCCATTGGAATCTCGCCGACTGCACCACGAGTGGCAGATTGCTGCAAAATTATTAGATAAATGTGTGAAAGGCTTGGAGAGGGATCCTTACATGTAAAGCTTCTGTGACCAAGATACTTCCAGCAGCTGTGAGGTATGCCTTTGACGTGATGTCTGCTGCTGCTCCAAGGTATGCGCTGACACCAAGACCTTCGACGACGGAGGCAAGCTGGACGAACGCTTTTGGTGTTGTCATTGGGAAGGTGTATTTGCAAGCCTCGACAGGTTTGGCTCCTGCAGCTGTAAGACCTGGGAAAGTCAGTCAAGCACAGCCCAAGGCGAATGTAAAACTTACCAGCCTCCAGGTAGACAACATGTCCCTCCTCGTCGTGAGCAATGTACTTCAACTCATTGTAGAACATCGAGGTGAAGCCGGCATCTGTGAACTCCTTCTCGCTCCACTTAGACAAAGCCTCCTTGTAGAATGCATTCTCGAGATGTTCGAGCTGCATATTGTCAGCAGATTTTTATAGACTGGAGAGACTGATACTAACAGTCAAGGCGTATTGAAGAATGACAGGGTCAATATCCATAGCTGCTTGCTTCTTGACGATCGAAGGACGAGCAGACGCGACAGTAGCTAAAGCCACAGCAGAGATGGTTGAGAAACGCATGATGAGTCGTTTAACTAGATGGTATTCCAAACTGAAGGGGGAGCCAAGATCAAGATTTCAAAATTGGAATGGAACTGTTGAGTTGAGTTGCCAAAAGTCGAAGATGTTGTTTGAGTATGAGAGAGTGATGAGTGAGAAGAGTTTGGGAAGGAAGTGCAATTGAGATATAGTTCAAAGAATTTCCATACAAAAACCGATGATCGCTCTTTCCCCATTCGAGAAATCTTCTGCACGCTGACAATTCAGAATGTATTCGGAATGGAAAGAGCCGTCCAAAGCCATGTGCCTTTCCGCTGGTAGAGAACCCGCATTAAGCTGGAAGCACTCACGAAGCCTCCCACGACTATGGTTTGGGGTACTCACCTAGCCAATCAAGAGCATCAAAATTCCATTTCCCTACAAAACACAATGTTCTAAGCTCCATTGACAAATCTCACTCTGATGGTTCCCGGATTTAGAGCTCCCGAGCTTGCTAGAGCTTGAAGCTTGTATGGATTTCTTTGTAGCTCATTGCTTCTTTGAGCCACGAATGCACAATTGACATCGAGACTAGCGATACTAGTTTGGGACGAAGACGCTTTCGGTGCATCTTTCGTCTGTTCCTGGGACAGCGTGTCCAGGTTCGGATGAGTGACGTGGACGCTAGTTGTAACGGCAAGTTGCGGGTAAATTGTAAGATTGGATTTGGAAGAACAATATTGGGAAGAGTCATGACGGGCTGTAACAATTTCAAGCACGAAAGCTCAAATTTATCAAGGCAGTTATGAATATACTGAAACACTTATACGTCTCTAATTATTAGATTGCTCGTCTCTCTCGTGATATTCGTACCTTTGAAATCTCACACCATCTCAATTCAAAAAGCCATAAAACAAACCTCTGTATACTTCCCTCAATCTCCCACCCAAATGGAAAACTTTGCCCACTGCGAACTCCCGAAAATCAAGATAATAAAGCCCTCGGCTCCCTCGATCCCGAGAAGAGAAAATCATCCTGAAGTTTAAGTGAGTACCCGCGTGCACAGCCCACAGCGTATTGGTGCCCAATTGCAACAAACAATTGCAAGACATATCCGCGGGGCCGAGGTGATGGTGGTGGCGCTTGTCTAGGAGAAAGTTCATAGGATGAAAGGGAGACGTTTTCGTCGTAGTCCCGTAGTAGTGGTGATGGTCACTCATATTTCTGCCTGGCCGGATGAGGCACCATCCGAGCAAGCGAGCCAGAACCCGACGACAGAGTTGAGATTTGGTGGTATCATGTGAATTGTATCAGAATCTAGCTGTCTAACGGTGTGATCACTTTCTTTTCTTCGCTGCTCTCTTTTCTCCCCTCACGTCCTTCTTCAACCTAGCGTCGACAATCTTGTACTTACCCTTGACACCTCTAGGTCTTCCGGCAATACCCCTGTTGCCACCACGAGCAACCACAACTTTGACCTGTTGCTTTGGCTTCTTCTTTGCGGCTTTGCTCATCAACTTCATGATGCTGCTTGCCTTCTCCTTCTCGGTCATACCCTCCTCATCTTGAAGTAATGCGGACTTCTTGCGTAGTTTTTCGAGTCGCTGTGCAGCGTGGAACTTCTTTCGGTCTTTGGCTTCACGGACCTTCTTGATTGGTCTAGCGTTTAGAGCTCGTAATTTCTCCTTGATGGCTGCCGCTCCTGCCGCTGTGATCGGACGATGTGGTTTGTCGTGCTTGCCCTCGTCGTCGAGAAACCAGTCTGGAAGACCGTCACGGTCCTTGAGGCTGTGCTTGGTAAAGTTCTCATCAATCAAGTCAGCTGTTGTCTTTGACCCGGAGGCAATAGCCTGGGCGAGAGTCATAGCTTCTGCTGTAATGATATCGATATCTGTCACACCGTTAGCTCAGATTGACATTAAGTAGAACAGTTGGGATGGGCTTACCTAGTCGACCATCTTTCCGGGGTTCATCGTCCCAGGGATTAGCTTTTGATTTGACAACTTCAAATCCCTCCTCGTCTGAAGACTCTGCCTCCTCCGCTTCAGGAACATCGGAATCTGAATCCGGCTCAATTCCAGGCGCATCTTGCCTAGCAATTTCTAAAGCGTCAAGGTCTGCGGAAATTTCCTCTTCCCCCTCTTCCAGTTCATCTTCAGATTCTACTTTCTCCTCGGGTATTCCGCCAATATCTTTGAAGATGTCTTGATCGAAGAATTGTGCTGCTCGCCGTGAAAGTCCTCCGGCTTTGTTGTCAACTCCTTGCAAATCCGTAAGCAGAGGTCCCTTTGATGGAGTTTCATCGTCTGAGGAGTCGTCGCTGTCCTCTTCAAGCTCCTCATCATCGTCACTGCCCTCCTTATCAGCAGTGAAACCCTCCCAGTCCCCATCCTCGTGTTCCTTTCTCGCTTTCTTTGCTCGGAATTTTGCGTCGATGCTCGACTTTTTGTCCTGATATTGTTCGTACATCGAATCCAGTTCCCGATCGAGCCTGTCTTGCTCCTCATCGCTCTCTTCTTCTCCGTCTGATCCAAGCCCACTATCATGATCCTGCCGCGAGTCGCTTGCTTTGAGAATGGCCATTTTGCCCTTAGCAATCTTATCAGCAGCCCCGCTCTTATCGACCGCCTTCAAACCGAACATAGAATTGTCTCCATTGGGGCCGGACTGCTCAAGACCAATCTCAGTGGGTGCTGTCATGTGAAGCTGCATCCGTATGATTTCCTTCTGTTTCTTCTCGTTCTCCCTCCTTCTTTCACGCTTCTTCCGTAACCTTTCTTTGTCGGTCAATTCTTGTAGTCTTTCCGCGATTTTTAATTCTTCATCCATCGACTCGACCTCAGCTACTTCTTCCTCTGCTTCTTTGACAGACTTTTTGGTCGCAAATCCAAACTTCTCCCGGACCTTCAGCCGCCATTTCAACAGATTCCTGAATTCTTTTCTTCCCAACACTCTCAGATCTTTGCAGCAATCTCGAATTTCCTGAGTTGTTTCAGGCAATTTGTCAAGCGCTGCAAGAGCTACGTCTCCGTTCGGTGGTTGATCGAAACTCAATTTATTCAAACTTCCCAAAATTGCGATAGGGTCAGTAGTCTGAATGAATTCACTTGCCGGCACCTCCTTGTACTGGGTCATATTCCCATCCTCATAACCATCTCTCTTCCTCTTCTTGATCTCAGGATTGAAAACCTTGGCTTCATTATTGGGTGTGGGGTCTGACAACTCAGCAAAGACAGATCTTGGGTCCAAGAATTTGGGATCGATTCGCTTTGGCGCTTTGAAACCCTGACATACGACGAAAATCTCTGCGGAAACATTTCTCGAGGATGGCGGTTTAGTGGCCTCGACCTTTGTGAATAGCTGGTTGAACACCCAAAGTAAACTGTTATAATCCTTCGATCGAAAGACCTTGGTGACAAAAGTTCCTCCCTCGGCCAAAAACTCCGTAGCCAGCTTCATGGCCTGCAAAGCCAGTTCGGCCTGGTTGAAAGAATCCTGCACCCAAGCGGTACCAACATTGGGCGCACCATCGTGTAGGACTGTATCCGCTTTCCAAGTCTTGAAATGCGATCGGATCGTTGCTCGACATTTGTCGGTGGTAATATCGCTCTGGAAGGTAATAACTCGTGGAATGGGTTTGATGGGGGAGAGATCAACACCGACAATAAGACTGCTCACTGGCATGGCCTCTGCTGCGACTTGACACCATGACTATAATTAATTAGACATTATCTCCCATCTGCTAAGAATGCAACTTACACCTGGTGCAGCGCAAAGATCCAGTAAAACTTTACTCTTTTCCAGAAATCCATACTTCTTGTTCAGCTGGATCAACTTGAACGCAGCTCTGGCTCTGTATCCCTTCTCCTTGGCCAACTTGTACCACTTATCAAGACGACCTTTTCCATGCTTCTTTTGGATACCCATGGCTGCGGGTGGCTAACTGGCGATTATCAGGGAGAGTGGCGGTTTGATTTGTTACAGTCGCATCGTCGCAACAAATTCGAGGATATTTTTCTCTGGCGGGAGGAATTTCTCGCCAAGACGCTAAGATAGCCCGATAAGACAGCTTTCCCCACTGATTGAAGGGAAGAATGAGGAAAGAGAAGGCAATTGTGTTTGTTTACCTTTAAGTATACGTTTTCCAGAAAATTCAATTGTTTCTTCTTGTAAACGAAAAACTTACTAGAACCATCACTCGAAATTACCAGTAAAACATAAAAATCGGATGTTTCATGTTTTTACCCCACTTATTCCCGTCAGAGCTTCGGCCAGCCACCAGGAACCCGAAATCGCGTAAAGTGGAACGCGAAAGTCGCGCTGAGATGCGAGAAGGCCAAAGAACCTCACTTCTCAAGATCCACAACCAAAACCGAACATGTCCAGATTCTAGATCTATATTTCCTAGACTCCTTCTTTCAAGAATTGCCAACACACATCATAACATCAAACTCATCATGCAATAGAAAGTAGACACGCATAGAACATTGCCACAACAACAATCGATCCGGCCCCGACATGGCTTCCTCCGACTGCCTCGAGGTTTCCTCACTAGATGCACCAAGAACTCCACCACCACAGAGGACACTGAGGTCAGCGAAAAGATCATCAATGTCACCACCTCCTTTGCCATCACAATTACCTCCGACTCCCACTCGCCGTCCAAGAAAAGAGAAGTCCAATCCTTCGGTTACACCACGTCGATTCCGTACCTTCTTCACGCCACGGTCAATGGGGACGCGTACCAATGGAAGTAGAAGAGCTTTATTTGATATTACTGCGCCAGCTCTCAACAGCGGTGTTGTTCAATCAAGTCCGATTCGGCCTCTGGTCCTCGAAGATCTTCAAGAAAACCAACCTTCAGCATTTCCAAGAGATTTGAAGCGGCGAAAATTGGCTCATAGCCCGGAATCACTTCCCAAACATAAACGAGCAGGAAGACGTGGATCAAGGGGAACGGAAGCAGACAAAGATACCACGCCTGTTCTTCAGTCTTCTCCATGTGCTAGAGCATGTACAGATAGGCTGGTTTTAGAAGATTGTGAGGAAGAGGTAGAGGAAGAGGCAGAGAAAGAGGTAGCCCAGCCAAAGACCATAAAAGGAATTGACCGCTTAGTTGATCGCGGACTTGCGGGAAGTTTGCTTCAGATGAATCTAGGCAGTAGTTCTCGAGGTTCTCGCCTACGAATGGAATATCCTGTTAATGGTAAGTAATAATTCTGCTTATATGATAGATACATATCTAACCACGATCAGATTGGCGAGATGAAACTGCAAACTTCTCTAGTAACTCTACAGATGTCTACATGTGTGGTAGCTTGAATGGACCAGGATTATGTATACCGTTCTGTACCGCGAGTTTAAACAGTAAGTCAAACATTTCCCCCCCTTTGAGCAAAGCTGACCCATCCTAGCGAATTCTTTGACTGCTATTGGCGATGAACAAGGAGGTGTCCGACTTCTTGAAACAAAGCAGGATGAACTCCCCGCGTTTAGCGAGCCCTATGTCTCCTTCAAAGTCCACAACAATGCCATAATTGACATGACCTTTACCAACGATGACTCCCTGTTAGCCACTGCATCTGGAGACTCCACCGCCAGGGTCGTCGACATGCTCACTCAAACTACTATCGCCGTCTTGGGAAATCACTGTGCATCACTGAAGCAGGTTCGATTCCAATCTGGGGCCAACAACAACCATGTTTTAGCAACTTCAAGTAGAGATGGAAGTGTACAGATATGGGACTTGAGGTGTAAGGGTTTGGATGGTCCTGTCAACCACCTCCAGCTACCAGTCGAACCACATAGAACCACGAATCGATCCTCAGCGAAGAGCCTGCTCTATGGCCGTCCTATCAACAGCATATACGACGTTCACAGAGTCCCTTACAACGTCACCCCATCTTCCACCGACACACCTTCACGCAACGAAGTCACATCAGCCCGTGCTGGCAGCATATCAGTAACAGCCCTTCAATTCCTCCCAGCAGGTCTCGATCACCTCCTCCTTACCGCCTCCGAAATGGACGCCGAAGTTAAACTCTGGGACATCCGCACCATCTCCTCAACCCGCAAAAAGCACATCCCCCTTTCACACACCAAAAAACCAGAAAGCCACAACCAATGGCGCCATTTCGGCACCAACTCCCTCTGTCTCAACACCTCCGGCTCACGTCTCTACACCCTCTGCAAAGACAACACCGTCTACGCCTACTCGACCGCCCACCTCATCTTAGGCCACACCCCCGAACTCTCCCTCCCAACCTCCTCCCGCCGCTCCCCCCACCGCACAACCCAGGGCCTCGGTCCCCTCCACGCCTACCGCCATCCAAAACTCCAAGCCACGTCCTTCTACTGTAAAGCCGCGCTCCGCAAGTCCGTGAACGGAGACACAGAACTCCTAGCCGTAGGCTCAAACGACGGATCAGCTGTCCTGTTTCCCACAGACGAACGATACATCCCTACATCATCCACCTCACAGCCAACACCAAGTCTCCGTCGTTCCTCGTCGTCCCAGACTCTTGCGGCTAGCGCCGGTATCCCGGTTTCGAGTAATGGAACGGCGTTGATTCGTGGTCATGATAGGGAGGTAGGCAGTTTATCGTGGACGACTGAGGGCGATTTGATTACCGTCGGTGACGACTACCTGGTTCGCGCGTGGCATCAGGGATCTGGTGCACGAGAGTTGAGAATGGGTGGGGAGGGCGGCGGGAAACGGTGGAGGTGTGGATGGGCAGATGTGGAGGGGTGGTATGATGACGATGAGTTCTAGCTCTGATGGATAAGATAGGATGGGCTTGTGTTTGTATTGAGAGCGATGGCCAGAAGGGGACGGACGAGTTGGGTGTTTGTATAATTTTAGCTAGAAGCGTCTGGTGTTTGGGTATACCATGAGAATTCTTTGTTTTTATGTACTAGCGACCGGGCTGGGTGGGTGGCTGGGTTATTCGTGGTTTGGAATCACAACTAGATTTCAGCGTAGGTGTGGGTGGTTGTTAGATCAGATTAGATGAGAATGAAATTACACATTCTATAAAGGGTGAGGTCTTTGGTGGTTTCGATGTGAGATATAGGTGTTTTATTGTTTAGGTAAGTGCTGAAACGGAGAAACAAAAAAGATGTTTAGTATACGAGGTGGAGTGTTCATTATGCACAATGCTACCTACATAGAAAGTGGTATGACACCATTCGATCAGGTCCTCACATCAAACTGGCGTATCCACTACAGGATACGGAGTATTCATCAACCATCATGCAAAGTATTGGTATTATGCTAATCTACTAAACCTCCTTCCTTATATTACACACCCCCAGTCTTCCATAAACCCATCTCCATTGGACTATATACATTTCCCCCTTTTTTCTCAACCTCGTCTGGCAAATTCCACCCCTCTTCATCCTACAAAGCAAAGTGATACGTTGCAACATTGCCTTAAGATATAATACAATTATCCCTCTCAACATCACTCCCATCACTGAAACAGAAATACAAATACAACCACCGCAATCCCCACCGTTCCCAACACGGTAAATCCTCCATGGATGTCGCGTTGTGCAGTACTTTTATGGTAAACAGTCTGATTGACAGTTTGGTTTTCGTTGTTACTGAAGAAATTGCCTTGAGCACTGGTGAGGTTGCTATCTGGTGCTGTCATAACAGTGGGATCGGGTGCTGTGTTTTGGTCTGGGATGATGCAGACTGCGCCCTTTGCGGAAGGATCTTTGCATCGTAGTTTCCAATCTTCTTGTCGTTTCGGAAGAGAAGAGTTGAAGTATCCTTTGACATATCCGACCGATAATGTGGCATTTTCTATTGGTGGACCGGCGGACCAGAGGATATTTCCATTGCTCCAGTGTGTGAGGATTAGATGGCCTGGTGAGAAGGGTGTTGTTGAGGCGTCGAATCTTGTGAGTACTTCGGTGTCTGCGTAGAAGACAATTGAACCAGGTAGGTAATCTATTCGATATTTGTGATACGCGTTGGTAGGGTTGAAAGGGAGGTTGACTCTTCGATAATTCCCTGTGTCCGCGCTGTTGAATCCTGTCTTTTTGCTTTTATCGGCTTGTAGGACCAGATTTACTGGGAAAGTGTCGTTTTCGAAATTGAATTGATCGGACAAGAACTCCATGTCAATCTCCTGGCTATCGTCGAAATACTGTCAAGTCATTAGCGCTACGTATAAGCACCCGCAGTTTTGAAAACGTACCCAAAAGAACGCAGCGCATGTTCCGTTTATTGGAGTCAACTTCATCGATGCCCGATATGTTCCCCATATCATATCTGTTCTAGCAGAGTTCACCTGTCCGGTCTTGACATATCCATCCTTTGGTGTTCCAGCTTCAACCGTCAACCTCAATCCAGGATCTCCTCCAAGTTCGCCAGGTCCAGTCCAGTTTCTCGGATCCGAAATATGATTGATAACCACTTGCGACAAGGTATAGTTGATTCCTGCGAATTCATCAGCCATGATCTACGCGTAAATACAACCCACCAGTAAACGAGACCGGTGAGCATATAGCTAAGGATTTACAAACCATAAGGACCCTGCGCCGCCTCTGGGGTCATAGAATAGTTCTGTGCATACCAGTCGGTATCTAACGTTATATTGTCGATGTGAAAGAAATCAGATTCCAGGATATCAGTGAACAACCACGTTGTCGGAGCCGTGACATCGCTCGAATTGACATTCGCAGTATATCCGCATTCGCAGTCTGCGACAATCGTTTTGGCAAGAAGAAGAATCAGGAAAGAAATCATTTCAAGTGTATGAAGATTCGATTGTGACAACTTGAGCATGTTGCGCGAGAACTGTCTAATCTCGGGTCGTAGCAGATTCGCGGTTGTAAACATCCAAAGGTGAAGGACATGAATTGGAAAATATCACTCAGATCATGATGACGAGACGCGTGGGAGGAACACAAGTAGGACCACAACGGGAAGTCGCAGGAAAGAGTGACGAGAATTTGGGAATGGCAAGAGCTACCTGGTTGGAAGCGAGGGGGGTAAGTCACGATAGTTGCACGACAGACGTGGGACTGCTTCTCAACCGAAATTGGTTCGCTGGTAATTGTGACACGTTCGTGCGAATTGGTGAAATGTGTAAATTGTGATGCAGGGTTTTTCTAGTACGACTTGGATATCATGAATTTTCTCGAGTCTCCTGTTGGTTCCCGGTTGTGAGCCTCATTGCTCGCTTGTTCTAGTGAAGATCGGAGAAGATATCAAGCACAGGAGGATTAATGCTCCAGCAGTCCATTTCAGTAGATTGATGTTGTGCAGCCGTTCAAGATGTAATTTAGATTCGATTTGACCTTTGAAAGATTGAAATTCGGTCGAATTGAGTTTTCACATCTCATCAAACTCAACTCATGTAATTCACCAGCAATTTTATGCTGTGCAACATTCTGGACTGCAAAGAAATATCTGCCATGGACCATATGATGAGAAAGATATGTTAATAAATACGTCACATTTTTCAACTCCAACTCTTTTGGGTGCATCAGACATCCTGCGAGACAGATGAAAACCGAATAAATATAGAGATGCTTCGTGAAAGTTTGGTCTGTGATACATGAACGCTATCTACAAAACCCTGCATGTGTAACATATCATGATTCGTAAGAGGCCAAATGGAGCTTGAGGTCGCCTGCAAAATCTATGTTGTATATAAGTGATTGTATGCAGGTGTTCAAGACTGCTGAAAATTCTTCAGTTTGTATTTAGATATCGCTAGCAAGTTGTTCCTGGCAATTGTTAAGATTACAACTAACGGTCCTAGAAGTTTACTTCGATTTCTCAAAATGTTTTCATTTCTAATGTGCTTTTAGAGAAAAGTGAATCAAGAAAATTTGCCATTCCGGCTTCAAACTCCTAAGAAGATTCAGAACATTACTGCGATATACAACAGAAAAGATGGAGATGAACAACAGGCCAGAATCTCAAATAGTCTAGAACATTATTGCGATATGCAACAAGAGAGGAGTAAGTTGACATTCACTATCTTCCAAATCACCTAACTTCAGTTCCAAGATCTCACATAGCTTGAAACAATACTGCGAAATGCAACAAAAAGTTCAGATTCAGTTCTAGTATTCTATTTTCTTTAACAGCATGAAACATCGAAGCGATATGCGACAAAAAAAAGCCAGAAGACAAAAGCTCCAATTCACTGTTTTTTTTTGTTTTTTTAGATTATGAAGATATGAAACAAAATCACCACAAGCCGTCAATTCTTGACTCAACCATAAATCCAGTAACGGAAATCTGCTCCGGAAACATCCCTCTTTGATAGTGAGCAAATAAGATTCCTGGAATTTCACATTTTAGAATTCTTCTGGGTATATCTGTAGTTTATATATATTGTACCATTCACTTCCTCAAAAGACAGCTCACTTGCCATACGTGACCGAACGAGTTAACATCCTGCCTTCGAGAGCTCCAGTTCTTCATCTGATGTAACTTTATCAAGATACTGTTTCAAAATAATCTCACAAGTCCATCCAACTTTGTAGAAGTCAACCAGAAAATCACTAAGCACACAACCACATAAAGTCCGCCGTCGCGTCAGCAACCCAATTTCTAACAAGAATGAAATCGATTTTGACAGGAAACAAGGATGGATTGAATGGTTTGGCAGGATCAAACCCATAAACATCATTTTCGGAAGATTTACTCGTTGTAGACTAGAAGCGTAGATATTGCTGTAAAGGTGGCCGCATATTTGAAATCACTCGTGTTCAACAGCTCCTAACTAAGGTGACTGTATATCTCTTATATAGATACAAATCATCAGAATACGAATTCCATCATTTCCATCCCAGAAATCAATACACACAGCCCAGCATCACCTTTCCTCCCCCCTTTCAACCAAGCCTTCATGAATGCACAACACAGCACAAAAATCAAACATGTCTTTCCCATTGATCTAACTTAGGAAGTAGCCATATTTGTACATGCAAAAAATAATTGAGATACAGTTTTCAAAAAAAAAAAATTTACTAGAAGCTCAAAAACCTAAACATTACCATTATACGCTAGATATTCAGAACAACAACACACTTCCAATCTTACCGCTCTCCACATTTCTCGCATACAATAGTCACAACTATCGATACCTCCTCCCCACCACACCCTAATATCAACCCCCCCAGAGCACACAAACCAAACCCCAATACACCCCAAACCCCAGTATCCTCTAGCAACACCCACACTTTCTCTTTCAATTCCTTTGAATTCAAGAAATTATCAGGTACTAACTATCCCCCTCATCCACATCTAAACAAACCCTCCCTGCGTAAATTTTACTCACCTCACATCAGATGAACCCCCCCCAAAAAGAGTCCTTGAACATAGAACCACCCTCGAAAACCACAGACGCAGCATCAGCACCGGAATTCTCACCCAGCGAACAAACGCAAAATCCACAAGCAAACCCCGTATCCTCTTAAGAAAAAGACTAGCCCCGCCCCTCTCTCGTCAACCAAAACCCCCCTACTACCTACATCAGCGGCGTCGAACCGCCTAACGTTCCCACAAACCACCCTCGCTCGTGGATAACACGTGGGAATCCCCACCGTACAGATTGCCCTAAACTAGCGGATCTACTAATCACCTCTACGCCGTACGTGGCGTAATCCACACGTTTGTTGGACAAATATGGAAGGTAGAAAGGTCATGTAACCAGCTAGTGTGGATTTCGGGAATCTGGAATCCTGGCGTGGGGGTCAGAAATATTACAGAAACTTAGAATGGGATTACGAGAGTTACGGGAACACTTCACGTCACAAGAAGCGATAGACTCGTTGTCAGGTGCAAAATAAGTTCATATGCTGCGAAAACACGCTCCTAGTTATCTATACAAGCTCACACACAGCACACCGCTGATTAACCCTGAGCTATCCACTTCCATCCGTTCATCTAACCACCTGCCCTCGTTATCTCCTAAAAACCAATGCCAAACACAAAAAAGCTTTCAATCAAAGAAAATACATAAATACAAGAAAGGTATAAAAAAATTGGCCAAGACAAATTTCAAACTTCGCATACGCAACAAAGGAGAATATCAAGTGCAACCAATGATAAAAAGCAGCAAAAACAAATTGTATATCGAACAAGGTATCTGAGTGACGAGTAGTAGGCGGTCGTACAAGATTATTAAAAATAAGTGTTATGTATATCCGCAAAATTGCCCAAAACCGCCAAGCAAAAAGTGCGCAAAAAGAACCAAGAGACCAAGAGGCAGAAAACACTGAACATTGGGGGTTTGTGTGGGCCAGCCAAAAGATACATAAAACAAGGTGTTAACTTGAAGTATGAGTGCGCGAGAGATGTATAGAGGAAGAATTAAGGTAGAGCGGTTTGAACCAACTCCAGGTATCGAGTAAGAAGAAAGATGACGATTTGATGGACCCCCCAAGAGCCCCTGACCCGTATTTGATTTCCCAAGCCGAAAACCAGTGCCGACCAGTTTGTTTGTTCCCGTGCTGTTGCCCATGTACCTCGCGGAAGGGAAAGATGCAATCCAGTATATTTGCCCTGTCCAGAGAAGGAAATTGACTGTTGTAGGAGATGAAAAGAGATGCTGACGATGATATATGCAATAACAAAGGAGAGTATCGAACTATGTGCGATGATGAATTATTCGGTTCGCAAAGAACGATCTGACGGTAGGAGATGAGTGGATATCGGAGAGTCTAATTTGAGAAGGAAATGTTGTTCGACGAGAGGAGAGACGTGAGATCGTTAGGTTTGATGAGTTGAGGTTGCAAGTGATTTAGTAGACGCTATCGTCTACCTCCTCAGCGCCTTGGGAGATCATTGAAGGTGTTGAGACATCTGAAGCTTCGATGTCATCTTCGTAACCAACAAGTGCTTGAGCATGGAGGCGGAAAGAATCGCCCATGAGTTTAGTGATTCTAAGATAAATGTTAGTTAGGGAATTTTATATGAAGATTGGAGAATGACTTACCCCCACACAACAACTTCATCAAGCATGCTACCCCAGAGGCGGGCAACAGTAGAGCTGAGTTTGTTGTCAGACCCGGAAAGTGAGTCGTCATCGAAGAGTGCTCGAATCTTGTTGTACATGGTCATTTCCTCCTCAGTTGCTGGCTCTTCGTCATGTTCCAGACGATAGAGCCACAAGCTGAGGATGACCATGAGGTCCAAACCACAAAGTGGATGTTCGACACTCCAGTTGGTAGCTGAAGTTCGTGCAACCCATCGAATGCCTTGGAGGGCAGCTGTCTCGATGCAATTAAAGCATTCCTGGATGACTTTGATCATCTCACTGGATCGCTTAACCTTGTCTCTGGCACTTGACATCGCTCCAGCTACTTCGTAAGAATCATGGTACCTCAAAGCTTCTTGGATCGACTTCAGGTCAACTTCAAGCCGGGCACGAGCATTGCGGAACATGGCCATGGCATTGAAAATTAGTGGGTGACCTTTATGTGGCGCACTGAGAGGAACCGAGACCGCCTCAGGCTCACAAAGATCAAGCGATTTTTCCCACGTCTCCAATGCGAGGCGCAACTTGTATTCGGTCACAACATCTTGCAACGCTTCGGGGCTGCGCTTGTGATACCAGACTTCGAGGAAGAGAGCATTGATCATCACACGTGTGGCAAAGGCGCTGTAACGTAGTGATTCACCTTGGAAAAGGTTGTCATGAGCCTCCATGAAGGATGCGGCCTGCGAAGATCGGAGATCCTCAGCCCAGGTCGCTTCGTCAACTACATTGAGGTTCCACATGGCTTCGGTAGATGGAAGAGCAAGATCCTCAAATTCGTTGAAGCTGATGGCAGGTGTGTGATTGTACGTCAATGTCAAGAGTCCGAAGAAGATGTAGACAGCGTAGTATGTTCGTCTGCACCCCTCGTCTTCAACCCACTCAGCCCGAGTAGGAGATGCACCCTCACGAGCTTCTGTTCGAAGTTTGAGCTCATATCTGTTACCAGCGACCATGTTGGCGAGTAAACTTTTGATCGAACAAGCCCATTCGAGTCCTTTTGGATCTCCACTCCAGCTGGCAAAGATCATGTTGAGCAGAGAACTTTGCATGGTCCACAAGGGACATTTACGGGAGCTGAAGTTCTCCTTGTTCTGCAAGAACTGATTAACAAGGACTTTGGATCCAATGTGAAGAACGTAGGCCTGATCTTGGTCAAATGCATACAGCGCACCAATTGACAAAACAGCCAATAGTAACGGCGCAGATACCTGAGTAGGCTGGAATGATGCCGGATGCAAGAATGGCAAATGGTGGTGGAACAACGTGAAGTAGGTCGAGAGATACCTGTTCAAAGACGCGATGCCAGGAAGACGGAAGCTCTCAGGGATTGCGCGCTCGCTATCATTGTTACGAATGTTGTCCAGAATGGTGTTCCGATCGTCATCATTCATCACTTGAGGCGCCTTGAGAGATGGATCTCCGCTGCGGGATTGAATGGGAGACTGTGCGCTTGGAGTCGCGGTACCTGATGGTGGCAATGAGTTGATCATATGCTGTAGAGCTGGTACGAGTCCATTGTAGGTGGCAGCCGATTTCTGAATTGGAGGCAGCTGATTTGGATGTAACATCGAGCTGGCGCTTGTGAAAGATGCATGTGATTCTTGAGACCCGGAAGCATTGGAAGTGATGGAGTGAGACTTTGGCTCCGTCACTGACTGTGGCATGAATTCCCACGGAACCTGAGGGAGCGAGATCGCGCCTGAAGGATACGTGACAGATGGTTCCATGAGCGGGGTTCCGTTCTGAGAGAAAGCCATTCCAGGTCGATTCTCATATGGGCCCACGCCCGCAGACCGCATCGCTGCCGTTGCTTTGTGGTGGAGGTCGGTCATCAACATCGCGGCCGTCTCGAGATCCACCATGCCATCACTGCTCGCCTCGATCTGCTCAAGAGCAGACGCGTCGATAGAAATAGCGGACTTTGATGGACCAGAAAGAGAGCTGGTCTTTGGGCCCGCCCGTCGCTTGATGTCGCTGTGAAGAGGGATTCCTCCGTCTTTGGCGTGCACAGTCCGATCATGTCGAAGCAATAAATCTCGTCGCACAAAGGTACTTCTACACTTCATGCACTTGAAAGGGCGTTCTTTGGTATCTGCAGCGAAATGGTCAGCATGATGTGGAGATAACGATGGTTGGTGGGTAGGTCGCGGCCAGGAGATGCGAACAAAAACTTTGTTCGCACGCGACCCGAGAAAGAGGGGAAGTGCAACAAGCATAACACAACAACTTACGTGATCTCTCGTGTCTACTCCGATGTTCACTCCTGCTGAATGCTCTGTTGCAAAACTGGCACTTGTATTTCTTCTCTGGCGCGATGGACGATTTGCGAATGGTGGTTGATGCAGCGGCCATCGGGGGGACGGTCATGCTTGCGACAGGCATTTTGGCGGTGCTTTGGCGATGGCCTCGATGCTTGTCCTTTCACAGAGCGATGGTTGAAATCGTCTGGTTCGCGAGCGTGGGCGTATGTTTTAAAGTGTGAATGAAGTGCGTGATGATATCGTGTTCATTTGTTTGATTTGTGTGTGCATCGATGGGTGTGTTGTGGTATAGGTGGTGGCAGCAGCCAATATTCGCGATGGGACGAGTTCTCACGGAGGCGAGAAGTGGTCGCAGTCGCGTTCGACAGATGGGCGCGGAGGGATGGATTAACGGGCGGAATGTGCGTCGCCGGTGTGAGTGATGGTCGAGTCGAAGTGAAGTCGACGATGAAGACAATTAAAGTCTATGATGACTTTTGTTGATGGATGAGGGGTGGTGGGAGAAGAAGAGGGGGAATGAAAGGAATGTAGGGAGGGACGAGAAAAAGAGGGATGGACGAAGTTTGGGGGGTGCAGAAAGACAGGAGTGCGAGAGTGCCACACATCCTGGGAGCACGGCGACGAGCTAATGGGGTCGCGGACCACCGTCCACGAGGGTGTGGATTTAGCAGACAATGCATTGTCCCGAGTACGTTTGCTGGCAGGACCCCGGGAAATTAGATTTACCGCGGCCGACGGCAGAGGACGGGCGGGACCCGAGGGTGTGTTCCTAATGCCGTCTGGGATCCGGGTATAATTTACCAACTATCAGCCACACACCCCTCCTCTCGCTCCCAAGCGAAATGCCCCCGCCATCCTTTTTACTGACCATTCTGACCAGTGATTCTAGAAGACTAGGGGGTACGATCCGCAAAAGCAGCATGAACTTGGAGGGGGTTAAAAGGGGGATATCATCGTGAGTCCAGGATATCGTCGTATTTTGGGATACTTACCAAACGGTAGTGACATTTCGGGTGCGGAACGTAGTGGATTGGGAGACGTGATGAACCTCTCAGGCCTCATCAGGCGATCCTCGTTGCCCCAATAGTAGTGTCGTACTGGAGAGCCAGTACTCGCGAACTTGTCACTGTTCAGAATCTCTGTCAAGCTGGCAAGAGGTAAAAGATACCTAGAAGAGCGGTCACTCATCCCATACTCACAAGTATCTCTGAGCGGTGACGACGGAGAAAGTACTTTGCATCAACACTACTGCGCTCAGCATCAGCATCTCTTGCGTCCGGACCCCTCGCAACGCGCCTTGGAAGCTGAGAGCGCGGTCTGAGTTACTCAAAGCTAGCGAGCATGACATCCAACCACTATCGCAAGGCGCCGGAAATCCCGTCACTTGATGTACTCCACAGAGTCCACTGGCCTAGCAGCTCAGGAACACCGGAAGAGGGGCCACTGGGGCAGCAGCCCTGAATATCTTCATCATAGTCCGTTGGTAGTATGAACTATGGCCAACTAGACTTACCACGCTGGGCCGTGACGGAAAGCGTCAAAAGTTCCCCTGACGAGACGAGGAGGGGCAGAGGGACACTTCACTCTCGAAAGTCATGCGATATCTTGTCCGCGAGGAGAAACCAATAAGAAAGCGAGCAAGAAAGACAAGCGTTTGCTAAATATCGACGGCCATGAGGTTATATTTACTTCTGACATGCAGCATTAGCATAGCAGTCAGAAGAACAGAAGGGTGTGGTGGTGTACGAAGGATTTGAGGCCATCATTCTGAAAATAGGGACTTTACCAACACCCAAAGTACAAAATGTGCCAGAGGAGGGGAAGCACTGAGGCTATGGTGGACGACAACGCAGAGTTGCAGTTGTCAGCGCAACATGGCTTTAGAATAAGCGAGTGGACTCAGGGCACCGAAAAGGGGGGCAATTCGGATCATGACCCCCACCAGTGGTACCGGCCGCGACCGTTCTCCTTCCAAACTGGAGCCGGTGGAGGGGCAAAATGTACTGGCTGCGTGGTACCTGGGTGCCTACTTTCGTATGTGCTTCTCACCATTCATATCCTATCAAGCTCCCGTGGAGCTTCACACAGCATTCAAAACCCAAATAATGAGCTGCAAGGGACTGTGATTGTTGCACTTACAACAGCTCAGAACCTCTCGTTTTCGTCTTTAGTCACGTAAACATGCACAGGAAAAGCAGCCGCTTGCGTATCACATTGTTGAGAAGATGCAATGCTCGCATGGTTTGGATCTGATCGCTCTCGCTTACGAGAAGCACAGTAGGGAGAGCAAGCGACGATTATTGACAACCAACTAACATTTGCTTTTCGTGAGAATTGGAAAGAAATCTCCATCGCTCCAAGGCGTGTTTTCTTTTGGCATTTCTTCGGATTCTGACTCCAGGAGTCTTTCTTCCCTACCCCTCTTTGGCGTCACACCTCACTCAAGCTCGAATTCCCCTCTTTTAGCACCGCTGACCGAGGAATCGTTCCTGATGGCCGGAACGTCATGTGCAGAGCGGGGAGCTGGACTCGTGGACATCAAGGTTAAAGAAGTGCCAGCTCATAAAGACAGAATAGCGGTCACAAATCGCGACAATGGCCCCTCTTACTAACCCCTCCAAGAACGACAACAATGCCTTCTTGTCGGTCTGGACCAGATAATATCTCGAGATAAGATCTTGAAGTGCAAAATCCGAAAAATCACATCTCACCGCTCACAGAGACGCAATGCGAACCATGTCGATACATCCCATCCCATGCATCTCGTACTGGTACCGGTACGGAATACCTTCGCAGCACTCCCCTCCGTGCCGACCAGCGATGCTGCTTTTGAAGCCACAAGAAAAGACCACAATCAGCACGCACATATCGTATCTCGATATTCGTCGCGCATCAATTGGTCGTGGCAACTGAGACGCGTGACACGTCCTCTCCCTCGAAAAAGCACAAAGAAAACCAACAATATGTGCGCGACATCGACTTGCGCACTTGCACATTGTCGCTGAGAGTCAATGTAAAACGCGCCTGTGCGCGTCTATGCCTTCGATGCCCTCCCAGCAAGCTTCCCCTTTCCAGACGAACGAAGATCCGAATTTCCAGCAAACAAGAAGCGACTCATCTCATCATCGCCGCTAGAGAAGGAAACGAATGCCAGGAACAAGCTGCGAGCCCCGCTAGCCCAGCTCCACCCGCCGCATGGAAAGCACCGCACGCCTGCACTAGGAAGCGTTCCCCGGAACCCGTTTTTAATCCTGGGAGAAGGTTCCGAATCGAGCGTGTTTGGGCCCGGTCGAGGGTGACGGGGGTGGAAATTGATTAGTTGTGGATGATGGGTGAGGAAGATGTTGCGAGAGTGTTACGATGAAGGTAGCAAACGAAGATTTATCATATTGACCGGTTTTACTCGAGCTACAGAGAATACAACTTCACAATATCTGTTCTAGAGTTGTTCTTTCAACATCGCAACAACCCTCCAGAAACGAATCTACCGCCGGCACATTTCGCAAACCTCAAAGCGTTTCCTTCCCCTGGTCCCGCCTATTCTATGGAAGCCCACACCAACTCCTTCTCTGAGGTTTCCATTCGGGGATCCTCATTCTCACACCCGCTTTCAGCTTGAATGCCCGACCTGGAAATCTCCCAAGTTGCCCAACCCACGGACGTGTCTGGAAATTTTGGGGATTTCGATGATGAGATTGTCGGGTTTCGGTGGGATGATTGAGGTTTGGATATCTTCATCGTGAACGATTTGGGATTTTCAGATGCTATTCCAACAACGCCAACCTAAAATCCCTACAACTAACTTACAATTTAGAACCGGCTCCCCATCCGAGCCTTCGTGCTCGTGTTGGTTATAACATTAATACATATCTTATCACTTTCACCTATCCATAACCCTTCACCCCTCCTCGCCTCCATTAAAACCCACAAACCCTCATCCATAAATTTCATTTATTTATGTAAAATGGCCAGACTTAATAAACGGCAGAGGGGGAGCTCGCGGAAGGGAGGGGCCGAGCCCGCACTAATCAATCAATCAATCCGAAATGTACCGTTTTGATTTGTTGTGGATCGCGCGAGGGAGGTCCCGGGGAGTTGGTTTATGGGCCTGGGATTTTGAGGTGAGGTGAGATGGAAGGGGAGGTGAGGTGAGGTGAGGTGATGTGTACAATGTATATTTGGTATTGTGGGAATGGTTGTGAGGTGTAGTGGGGTGGAAAGGACGGTGAGCTTTACAAAAAGTATACTCAGTGCTTGGGTATGGAGAGAGCGGTGATGGGAGCGGTCAGAGATCGAGAAGGTGAGAAATAGTAAGGGTAAGGAGAGCGGTCAAAGGTAAGTTGGTTTTTCTTACGTAGAAATACGATACCAACACTTCTTTTTCTTCACGTCTGGGTTTCGAGGTCTTATCTACCTACCCAAGTAGCACGTACTTCACAGATTAGGGCGCTGATTACCTACCCAAATGCTCCCCCACGTGGTAGCGGGGTTATCGACGTGGGATATCAAGTTGTCTCCTCTTCGTTCACTAATACTTTTTTCTCTTACAGCAGACTTATTTCGGGCCCATCCTCAACTCTTCTCGAGGATAATCCGAATCTAAAGGATAAAAGTAAGAAAGTTTCTTATCTCAAAACCGACCCAAAAAGGCAGGTTGGAAATAGATGGACAAGGTAGCCATTCCTTCACCTCGAAACATTTTGGGTGCTCGGTCTCGGTACTTTGAAGTACGAGTATTTGTCAGGGATTTGTATTTTGAGATGTTGATTCTAGTGATGGGGGGGTTTGAACTGTGTAGTGAGGGGACTGTTTGCTTTGAGGTGAGGAGGGGTGAGGTGTGACATTTCACGTCGAATTCAAGACGAGAGGAGAGGATGTGCCGTCGAGGAAAAGCTTGAGCCGCGGTTTGGATGTTCATCCGATCTTTTCTTACCTTGCAGCAGATTAAATCCTTCAGAAGCTTAAGGTTGGTGCTAGATAGTGTCATACTTTCTAGTTTCATGAGCTCTTTTTACTCTTTTCTCCTTTACTTTTCCTGACCTATTCCTTCCATACTACCTCTCCCTCATTTTCTCCCTCCGTCTACCCTCCTTCCTATCAAATCCCTATATCCTTATATCTCCTCCCCTTCCCCTCCCCTCATCCCATCCACCCCTCAAAATCATGGGGTCACACTCGGCAACCATCCACGTGCATCTCATGCACATCAATATCGAAACCTCAAAAATCGGTCCGACCGAAGACGCGGATTCGAGGCGTAACCTCCATGTTCTCCAGTACTCTACACGTATCAGCAGTGGACTTTGTATATGGCTTATGATATCTCGGAGGGAATGGAATTCCATCCACTATATCCGCGGTCAGTCTATGTGGTTATATTGTAGGAGGCTCTAACACAGCAGCAAGCTGAGGGAAACTCGTCCTCGGGAACCCAAATCCAGCATGCAGCCCAGTCGAAAAAACGTGGTAACCCATTCATTCTAGAACGCGGAGACTGTCTACCCGCGACGAAGCGTGAGGCCTGATGTAGAAATGCCATGTGGCTCGCGAATAGGAGGGTGCGAGTTTCATGTGTGTAATGAGGCAAAGCCCTGGATTATGGTGCTGACGACTGAGATTGATGATGCTATTTACAGCGGGGAGAGCAGATGGGTTGCAGAAGAGGCCAGAGGGATGCGGGTTGTAATTCTCCGAGTCGCATGAAGATGTGTGTGTGGGAAAAACGTTTTTGGGAGATCGGATCGGTGATGTACTGTACATCGATACTGGATGGGGTGTGGTGGGTTTGTTTGGCTGTGGGAGGGCGAGATTTGTCTAGCTCTTGGAAAGGGACATCCTATGAGATGTCGTTTGGAGTGATTGATTTGATTCCTGAGAGATCTGGTTCTTCAATTTGAGATCGGGCTCTGCAGGTGATGTATCGAGTTAATCATGGGTTTCCGATTCCTTTGATCTGAGGCCATTTTGAGATATCGAAATCCCCAAATACTGGCGATTGTTGCAGAACAGGTAGGCACAACATATATTAGGGCTTTTCTCTCAGCTCAACGTCTCCAAGATATGGGAACATTCCGGTCTGTGTGCCTAGATGGTGCACTTGAAAGTTGTTAGTTGATTTCTTCAAGGAGAGTCGAGCTGAAGATACCTCGTGTTTTCCTCGCATGCGGAATCCCACCTGACAACGTGCAGAACATTGCGTGTTGCTGCAGCGAAACGATACGCTAGGGACTGTATGTCTTGGGATTTAATTAATATTTATCGATTGGAAGAGGCTGTGCTTTGAATTTTGTGTTCGAGTACAGCTCGTTTTTGGTTTAGAAATAGAAATAGATGGGAGAGAAAAAGGGGCAAGGAAATATGAGTTTCGGCTTCTACTAATCACTTAATAGCTATATCGGTAAGATCGTATTGAATTGTCAAGACCATTTCTGCAATAAGCCTCCGATTCAATAATTGCCGAAAACATCAATTAATACGACAGCGCCAATAATCAAAATCTCACGCGTTTTGTGTAGTCTCATGCAACAACCCACAACTTTTCGAGTCAGCCCTAGCACGTCGGTCGTCGCAGCAGCAGGTTCTCAGTGCAACACTGACTCAATGTGCTGCATCAAAGGATGAGATATAAATATGTCAGCGAGTGTCTGCAGCAGATAGTTGACAGAAGCACATGAGATATGCACACGCTGTGTGAATTGACCTTTCTTGACTCGAGACTGAGGAGTAGATCAGCTCGTGTGCCAGACTAAACCATAAGAGATAGCAAGCTATGATAGAAGCCATTATGAGTGAAATGCAAAATGACAATAATAAGCAGGGCAGATTCAATTGTGCAGATTCTAGTCTTGTTTCTGCTCCTGTTCTGCACACGACATGCGGAGGAGGGGAGCATAATTTGTAACGTCGCTGCCGTCTGACTTAGTTCTACGCTTCGCTCCGTAACTGCAGAACTTATTATTCTTCCTTCCCTCAACAACATTTTTACGTGTATTTTCCCATTATCCTTTCCCTCTGCCTTTCCCATCCATTGTTACCAATATTTTGGCAAGCGCAGCTGGGGAGTCGACATCGAATCACCACGCCCAGCAAACCCTCAAGCCACTGCAACCCTTCCATACCACCAAGCACTGCAAGCAGGGCCCATTCTTCACTCATCGTCCTCAACGCTCCACACCACTCTCAGACTCTCAGGCTCTCCCACCAACAACCTTCCTCTCTCCGCACCCGCCCGTCGAGCGTGAGAGTACTCGAGTAGAGTGCGTTCTGTCCTGTCCTGTCACCTCAGATCCTCGCCGCATCAAAGAACAAGTCACGAGCGCGACTCCTGCTTGTTTGCGTTGGTCGTTTCGTCCACTACCCACCACCCACCACATCCATTGACCATTGAAACATCAAACACCACTCTACACGCACCCATACGATACCGCGTCTAATCGACTCCTCCACCGACTACCTCCCTCTCCCTTTCCGCCCCTCCACCGATCACCTCAAACCCTTCTGCCACCCCTCCTCTCACACCTCGCACCTCCTGAGTGCTGATGGGAATAGTATCACTTCTCACCACCTTCTTCCCTCCTCACCCAACCTGCCATTGCACAGACTCGCCCTCGCCCTCGCCCTCGCCAGACACTCGCGGCCTCGCACACACATAGTGCTGGCTGCTTTCCTCCCTCCCACCTGTCAGATCGCTTCAAGACAACGGCGGCTTTTCCCACCGCGCTGCTGTGACTGCCAAATCTCAGCAAATCACCGCTGCTCGTTGCACATTACCCGCCGCGAGACACCTTGCAGCGACCACTCACATCGAGATTACGACCAAACTCCCAATATAGCAGAGGTGCCTCTTTTTATCCTGCCCCTCCATACCACTCTACGATACACATACTGCACCACAACCGCATTGCACGCGACGACTACGAACCCTACGACTTGATGACCACCCAAGACATCACGACTCTCACCGACGACGAAATCGCCGCGACAATGAATTGACGCAGCCTGTTGCGCCCAGTAGTACCTCACGATGCTTATGACCATCCGCAGCAACGGCATACTCTCTGACCAGAAGAAGAACCCAACTTTCAATAAGAACTATACCACCAACAAGACGCAGATCGCCAACTCAGTCACACAATTCTCCGAAGAGACCCCGCGACAATTTCAGTCGCCAGTTCGATCGCAACAGTCTTCATCGCCTTCCTCTAACAATAGTTTCGTAGCTGCTCAAAGGACCAAGGCTGCCGTTAGGCGCAGATCGCCACCTGTGATGAACGGCCTCCTAGGAAATGCGCCGCAGCCGGTGATGTACGTGCGAGCGCTCTACGATTATGAAGCCGATGATCTTACGAGCTTGAGTTTTCACGAAGGAGATGTTATACAGGTTATCACACAGCTGGAAAGTGGATGGTGGGATGGAGTGATCAACGGTGTACGAGGCTGGTTCCCCAGCAACTATTGTTCAGTCATAGTCAACCCTGACGATCCAGCGGCCGGAGATTTAAATGGATCGAGCCATACCGACGACGAGGAAGCCGAGGATGAAGACGAGTCGGAGGAATACGAGGATCAGTACGAGGACGACGAGGGTGATTCTGGAGGAGACGATGGCTCGCAGCTACCTATGGGGATGACCAATGGTGATAGGGTTGATAGGACGAGAGCTGATTTCTGGATACCACAAGCAACACCCGATGGCAGATTATTTTATTTTAATACTGAAACAGGCCAGAGCAGTATGGAGCTGCCGCTCGAGTCGCCTTCCTCTGCGAACGAAGATGGCCCTCGGAACCGTATGAATGTTAATATTCCAGATAAGACCAGGCCACCACCAGAAATGATGGCGCGAGGCTATATTCAAGAAGAGGACGACTCTGGTAACTCGGCTTCGGAACGCGAAGGTGAATCCTTGATGGGCAATGTGATGGTATGGTTCAACAGCGCAAGCTTCACCTTCACCTTCACTACTAATTTTTTCACAGCCAAGATCGCGACGGTCGTTCGTTTCCGGTGGTATATCGCCAGCTACTTCGATGGATTCAATCAACGGGAACTCTCCTGCTGTTCGAACACGCGGTGATCCTTACATAAATACCAATTTGTCGATAGGAAATTCCATGGCGATGACAGGGCCTTCAACAACCTCGTTCACCTCTGCCCCAGCGACGGGTCCTCCACACGCTGCAACATTGCCGCGCTCATTCTTCGACGATGGATCAGTGGCCCCACTAACGTGGAATAGATTGGTATCAAATATGAAGGTAGCCATCGATCGTTATAGGGAATCAATCATCAATGGGGAGCGTTCAGAATATGTGCGCCGAGCGGAAGATATTTCTGACCATCTACGATTACTCCTTGCTGCCGGATCGGGGACAACTGACAATCATTCTGGACAGCCATCTATCATCTCAACTAACAAAGCACTGTACCCTCACTTCCGGGACATGATGTCGAAATTCTCTAAATTGGTTATTTCATCACATATTGCCGCTGCAGATTGGCCTAACGCAGAATCATATCAGAAGTGTCTCCAAGAAGCCGATGGAGTACTTCAGGGAGTCTTTAGTTACGTAGAAGTTGCGAGACAGCAGCGCGGGGAAGATATTCCCCGCTTGTTACCGGGATTCGTTATTGGAAGTACTACTGGAGGCAGCTGGCATAACAATGGACTGGGATCCAGGGACCCGCTGAAATCGAATTTCATTGACGAAGATGAAACTCACCCGGAGCCTTCTGCCACCCTCGACCCGCAGTTAGCGGCTCGACTCGATGACCTCAAAAGGATGTTGATCGCTAGTATCAGAAAGTTGGAAGAGCATTTGCTTGTCACGGAGAAGATCATCACGCCTTACAGGCACGAAATAATTGGAAACAATGTTTGCTCGGCCTGCAAGAGAGTATTGGAAGTGTTCAAACCTTGGATTGCGGCCATTGAGTCTGTCAATCTGTCATCACTGGCAAACTCGTTCCAGAACCCACAACTTGTAGACTTTTCGGCATACAAGCAGGGGTTATATGACAATATGTCTGATTTGATCCTGGGCTGTCAAGCAGTGGCGGGACCTTTGGGTGATGAATGGGCTGAAGTTCGCGGAGAATCCTTGGAAGGCCGACTGAGTTATGTTCGGCAATGTGCCAAGCAGCTAGAAACAAATTCATCGCATGTGGGCTTTTCACTTCAACTTTTGGGTGAACAGGTACAAATGGCAATACAACAAGGAAACCGGGGCCCACCTCCGCGAGAAGACAGTCGTCAAGGGGTCTCGCGAAGAGCAGAGAGTATATCTTACGAGCCATCACACCAGAGAACTGGTTCTGCTCGGGTCCAGGCAATAATCCGCCCAAACCTTACGCCTGCGCCGAATTCGTACTCCGTAGGGGATGGAGCAGTGCCATATCGGCCGGGTGATAACAAGAAGGCTGAAAGATTCTTTGGTGAATTACCTCGTCACGGAGAGCCAATCTTCGAGCCAATTCAAAAAGATCCCACTGATGATACTCCAGATTGTCTGAAGCTTGATCACGAAGATGACATCGCATATGACAACAAAACTCAGCCGCCTACATTGAAGGGAGGAACTTTGTTGGCTCTAGTTGAACAGTTAACTCGGCACGACAGACTGGAACCGACCTTTAACAACACTTTCCTACTGACATATCGATCATTCACCACTGCCAGAGAACTTTTTGAACTGTTAGTAAAGCGATTCCAAATCCAGCCTCCGGAAGGTATGGCTCAGGGAGACTATCTGGCTTGGAGGGATCTCAAGCAGAAACTCATCAGACTGCGCGTTGTCAATATCCTCAAGAGTTGGTTTGAGTCATTTTGGATGGAAGATCAAAGCGAGGAGACGAAAGCCCTCGTGCGTGATGTTTACACGTTTGCTAGAGATACTGTCAAAACCGCTGAGACGCCAGGATCCGGTCCATTGATGACGGTTTTGGAGCAACGACTTCGGGGGCAAGATCCAACAGCCAGACGTTTAGTCTTGACACTAAGCCAATCTACACCTCAACCGATCATGCCCAAGAACATGAAAAAGCTCAAATTTCTGGATATCGACGTTACCGAATTTGCACGACAGCTGACTATTGTTGAATCAAAACTCTACGGGAAAATCAAGCCCACAGAGTGCTTGAGTAAGACATGGCAAAAGAAGCTTAGGGATGGAGATCCAGAGCCTGCGCCAAACGTCAAAGCTCTTATTCTCCATTCGAATCAATTGACGAATTGGGTAGCAGAAATGATTTTGACACAATTGGACGTCAAGAAGCGGGTTGTGGTGATTAAGCATTTTGTTCAGGTAGCAGATGTATGTTTTCGGCTCTTCTAAATATCTTCAATCTCTAACATAAACAGAAATGTCGGCAATACAACAATTACTCGACTCTTACATCCATCATCTCGGCTCTAAGCACAGCACCGATCCATCGCTTGAAGCGTACATGGGATCAAGTCCCCGCCAAGACGTTGACCGTGCTTGAGAGTATGCGAAAACTTATGGGTAGTACGAAGAATTTTGGCGAATACAGAGAGAGCCTGCATCTGGCAAACCCTCCGTGCATTCCTTTCTTTGGTGAGTAAATCCCCACGTTTGGATGTGTCAATTCTTACAATCTAGGTGTTTATCTGACCGACCTCACATTCATTGAGGATGGTATTCCATCCATCATCAAGAAGTCGTCCTTGATAAATTTTGCGAAGCGTGCCAAGACAGCCGAAGTTATTCGTGATATTCAGCAGTATCAGAACGTGCCATACTCACTTCAGCCCGTAGTTGAGCTACAAGAGTATATTTTGAGTAACATGCAAGCTGCGGGAGATGTGCATGAGATGTACGAGAAGAGTCTGTCGGTAGAACCTCGTGAGAGAGAGGATGAAAAGATAGTGAGGTATGTTAGACTGCAGCCTACAACGTATTACGGCACTTTCATGCTCTAGTAGCCGCTGGAAAAATGAAATGCTTGCAAGCCATCTTGGCCAAGAAACGTGCTTACTCGTGGAATAACAGAGTTTTGGCCGAATCCGGATTCCTCTAAATGATCCCCGATCAATAGCACAACCTTATGCTACACACATACGCCACGATCTACCCACCACGGACCGCACCTGCGGCATATATTTAATGGCTGTACGATACACATATCCTTGCAACCTGATTACAAATTTGCTATTTAACACACGAACAAGCTAGAACAAATCTAGCTATTGCAACCTCACCCACACCAATTATTTCGATACCCGGCATTTTGAGGTGTTTTAACTAGTGCGGCTCACATGGTCCTCGGAATTTTTTGCTCGCTCACAAGGAGGAGATTTAACCGTGTGTGGTACAACCACACCACACCCATCTCGATGATGGAAAACATGAGCAGGCACGACATAGATGGCGTTGAATCATGGAATGGATTGATTCTTTTTTTCTTCTCACTTACACAATTACAAATTACCAATTTTGGGACTCAGGGTTTGGGGTTCTGGGGCCCCAGATAATTATAAACAAGTTCAAATTATGATTTGGGAACCGTTTAGGGATGATGGCGTCAGTGGGGATGGCTTGAATGGGGCCAGGGAATTGACATGAATGTAAATTCGTGGGTTATGTTAGTTAGGGAAATGGTAGAACTTTTTTCAAACGTTCCAATTTTGGTTTTTGGGGGGGGGGGGGGGGTTTCTTGGTGATTCGCGGGTTTTGTGAGATGCTGTGATGTGATGACGAGGCTTGATGGGCGTATGGTGAGTTCGATGGGGATGGGATGGCATGGATGGCATGGGGAGGGGAGGGGGTTGCTCGGTTATTATACTAATATACCTCCACTGCTGTTGCCTACTTAATCGGTCTTGGCCGTTTATGTTGAGATGGGGGAGAAGGACTTGGAGCAGTCATGGGTATTTTTTACTTGGTAAGGTTGAATTAGCGAAATGCGGGGTGCATATGCCCGGGGATGGGGAGGTTATGGGTGAGTGTGTGACTGGGGCGGATGGATGTATATTGGGTGGATGGATGTATATTGGGTGAGTGGATATAGGGTGGGATGGATACAAGGCGCGTCGCGGGTTGGATGAGGTTGTGTGGTTGTAGAGTTGGGTGGTGGATAAATGCTTAGGAAGTTGGGTGGGTGAGTTTACCGGGAAATTGAGGTTGATGGGCCGCTAGATGGATGGATGGGTGGGTGGTTCGTTGGGTTGTTTGGTTTTTTGGATCTGGAGGTGAGAGATTTGGGAGGGATGGAGGGATGTTGGGTATGAGAGGATGCTGTGGTGTGGGAATGGGAATGGGAGAGGTTGATTTGATGCGGGAATGAAGATCCCTTTGAGTGGGTAATCTGTGCTTAGGTTTTTCCAATGGTGTGGTACCGAGACGGCTAATCACCGACCTAGGTCATATGCATTTCCCCATTGCTTCTAGGGTGCACGTGGGACGAGAAGAGGATGCTTTGAGGCTTATGGTCGATGGACTGCGAGCGGGTTGGTTGGGGGTGGCTTGTTTCTGGTGGATGAATGGGAGGTATTGTGTAGGTTTTTTTTGTGGGTGAGGGATGGATTGGATAGTAGGTTTTTCTTCCAGTTGCGTGGTACTGAAGCGGGTAAATGAGTTTTCGTAGCTTTTATTTTCGTAGCTTTTATTTTCGTAGCTTTATGTATTTTTGTATGTGTGAGAGAAGGATGCTTGATAGACTGTACTTGCTAGGTAAATTGTTGACGACTTTTAGTGCGTTAGTAAGTACATGTTCACATGCTCATACATCTATGTCACAGGATAAGTCCTAGTGCTACGATATAGACTCGCTATCCTATACGATTTGCTCTTGTATTTTTCTGGTTCTTTTACTCAACGTTTTCTTTTTTCACAGTGTTCATGTAATGATGGAAAGGCAAGAGTGGTGCTGAATGATGAGGATTGCCACGGTGTGTTGATCCTATTGGGAAATGGGATAAGCGAGGGGTCGGGGGTATACAGAGTAGAGGGTGTATGATCGATGTAAGATTTTGTTATGATGGGATGTAGGGCTAGAGGCGAGATAGAGACTGTAGGATGCTGGAGATATGGGTTTATAGTAGAGGGAATTATCAAGGTAAGTAGAATGTCGACTTAAGTGCAGGAGTTGGACGTGTTGAGAGGTCACGACGATTTATCGCAACTTAGACTCACTCATTCCTCTGGACTTGGGAGGTGCGAGCTATTTTCTGGCCGAAATATTGTGGGAATAAAATCTGGTAATCGTGATTTGGTCGGATGAGCGATCTAGTAGTTGAGTCGTTTAGTGTAAGTGATTCTGGGCTGGAAACTCGGTATTTCTTGTTTTAATCAGAACTAGCTTGTAACAGGATGTGTGTTCATGGCCAGGCTTTCTCTCTTGTCTGCATTATGATTGTTTCATTACATTTTCTTGCATATTCACTCAAGATGTCCTCTACTTCATGCCAACCAGTTTATTGATTTCTTACTTGATACCATTCTTAAAATCCAGGTGATTACTCAATCAAATCTAACGCTCTTCACTGCTCAAACTGTGCACCAATACCATAATAATAACCCCCGGGACTACACTCATGTACATTACCGCTATCAACACTCCAACTCACAGGTTCATATTCGGTTTCTGTCTCCTGAAGCTCTATACAAGTTGAACCACTCATAACCGACGCTTCACTCAAGTGATCGACATTCGGCCAGCTCTTTCCGTGTACATTGATGAACGCTTCTTGCATATGAGAAGACACATCAATGCCTAAGCTTTCTACACCGGCTATGATATCGTTGGTGTAAGTCGCGGAATTGTGCTCTTGGTAGGTTGCGCTTGTGTTGTGATGTGAGATCTGAGAAGAGGGTAAGGTGATGTCTTGGCGCGTTGTGTAATAATTCGACGATCTGGAGGATGAGATTGAGCCTCGTGAGTTTTGGTAGAGCGTGTTGTTGTCTTTGGCAACTTGTTGAGATGTTCCGTTCGACTTGGGACCCGAATTTCGCTTTTTGGGAGTTGATTTTGAATGATTGGAGTTTGTCTGAGAACTTCTGTTGTAATTGATTACTACTGATGAACACAATTTGAGTGAACCTTATCATATTCCTACCTGTGGGATCGAGAGGGGTTCTGATTCTTTGAACTCATTGTTGTAGTTACGTCTTTGAATTTGCGTGAAGGAAAAATTTGTGTGGACTTTGTAAGATAATTGATTTATAGAAAGTAATTTGGATCGAGATAATCTCCTTACTTTATAGGATTTATCTGGAAAAGCCACCACTGCAGCAAATGGTGGCCTCAACTGTAGAAAGACACAAAAGCCGGGAGGCCTACAACCTCCTCACTTTGCTTGAAGATGAGGAGGCCAACCTTGGAAAGTCTATCTAGTGGCCCCCTTGTCGTTAAAAGTTGTAGGCCTCCACGTGTTGAACACAAGGAGGCCACCAGGCCAAGCCTTCTCCGTCTTATTATCTTATTAACAATCAAAGCTTAACACAGGGAGGCCCTCGCTTTTTTCTTTACCGGAGTATGTGAGAGAAGAAACTATGCCTGGAGGCCTCCCTGACTTTTGCATACTGTTATCATCCAAGTCTCTAGGTCGGATTGGTCGTACAATCTCATAGGGTGTTCCAAACCCAATTCCAGGACAAATCTATATTGAGTCATGTTTTTGACTTGCCCAATTCCGAAGCGACCTCTGAACTTGTCAAAAGGGTCTAAAGTATAGTCTGAGTTTAAGTCTGAATTGATTCTTTCTTTAGCTGGCCACTAATCCCAGGAAGCTCAATCGTTCCGACAAATAGTAATAATTTTATGGGAAGTTGACTTTATCTAGATCATATCCTGGAAATTCTCACTACACTATGCTGTTAGTAGTGTATAATTAGACTTATATTCTTTCAAGGTCAACAACGAATGTTATGCAAAACGTCATGTGATATTTCAGCCGATAATGTTTGAGTTTTATCGTCTTCCCACATCTTCATCTGATGTACAAGTATCACATAACAACTCAACGTCATTTTCCATCAGATCTGCTCGCCCCGATTGAGCTTCGAGACGAAAGAAGCTGGCGAACGATAAAAGACAAGCACAACATGCTTTGCTTTTTCCATCTACCATTTGGCCTATCAGAGCCTGCGCCCATCTCTGTCATCTAATGGCTAGTCCGGAGGATAGGCGCATTTCGACATTGACAAAAGACTTCAAATGTGCCTTGACACAGGTTTAATAACCTGCTGTCCCTTGTCAGGGGTTATTTAATCGTACTCGGCTTCACAGATCATGGTGGCCTCCGCCACTTACAGTTTTCCTTCCAATCTGGAGCTGGAGGCCACCAAAGGCGGCTGAACTGGTGGCCTCCCAATTATGAAGTACCTAATCTGTGCTTCGCCAAGTGTCCACTGCCAATCGTAAGATAGAGGCCACCAACGCAGAGGCTTGGATTGGTAGCCTCATGGGTGGCCTCTTGAAAGTGGCTATTGTGGTTCATACATCGCAAGGCTGTGTGTAACTGTACATGAATTGATCAAAAGTCAGTGGCCTCCCGCTTACTTCTCGATTCACTTTCCTATCCATTTTCTCAACAAAACAAAAAGCGATCATCTTACACTTCAGCTCGCAAGCATCATCAGCTTTTCCAACTCCAACCCCCGCTGCCCACATTGTAAGTACAGTAAGCGACGGTGATTCAAGTCCATTTCCGTGATTTTGCCGACGCGACGCGTTTTATCATTAATACACCTTTTTTTCAATTATTTAATATGCCACCTCAACGCACTCCGTTAGGTCCTATAAATGGGAATTCACACCGTGGGAAGGACATTACCCCATATACTAGAGGGCAGATTATTGGGGCGCACCGATCGGGCAAGAGAAATTGTTCTATCGAACGCGAGTATGGAGTGTCACTAGCAGCCGTTAAGTCGACCATTGCTAACGAGAATCACCAACCCGAGGGTATTTCTAAGAAGAGGCCTAGCGGACCAAAGATTTATTCGGAACGGGACTGTCGAATTATGCTACGCAATTTACGATTACACCCAAAAATGACTTTTGACGAGCGCCGGGCGGAAACTGGGCTTAAATGTATGAATACTTGGATTAAAGACCTTGCGCGTAAGAATGGGCTACACCACTGGCGTGTAAAGAAGCGCCCCGAACTCACAGACGAGATTGCCCTTCTAAGATACGAATGGGCACAAGTTAGAAGGCATTGGGATGTAGAAAGGTGGAGGAAATATATGTGGAGTAATGAGTGTTCGGCAGAGCGGGGCAAAGGCCAAAAGCAGATCTGGGTCTTTGGAATACCGGTTGAGAAATGGATACTAAAGAACGTCTCAACCTATAAAAAAGGAAAAGGATTAAGGATTATGGTCTGGGCAATGTTTTGGGGCAATGGAGAGAGGACGCCACTATACATTATAGACCGTGACTTTGAGTCAAAGAAACAAGGGTACTCGGCATCGTCCTACATCGAGGTATTAGAGAATAACCTACTATTTCACTACCAGGATGGCCTAGTATTTATGTAGGATAATGCCCCGATTCACACGGCTCATAAGGTCCGGGACTGGTTTATTCAGAATAGTATTCGTCTTACAGATTGGCCTCCTTACTCCCCGGACCTGAACCCGATTGAGCACGCCTAGAAAGCACTTAAAGAACTTGTGTGTGAGATGTTCCCAGATCTCTGGAATGGAAAAGGGAATTCGGAGGCCGATAGAGAGGCCCTTGAAGATGCTTTATCTAAAGCGTGGGATGCCTTACCTAACTCCTTATTCGAGAGTCTAGTAGAGAGTATGCCGTCCAGAATCGAGGCTTGTTTCGAGGCCGGTGGCTGGCATACTAAATATTAGGGCCCCGCAACGTCGCGCGGAGAAATCCTAGTAGTAGGATTTATAGAATAGACACACGCGAATCAAATGATACAATTTGTTTAGGGATAGCTATAGAATTGATTAAGTTACGATTTAATTAAGTCGTGGGTGTGAAAAGATAATTTTGGTGTTCTCGCTTAATGGACTTGAATCACCGCCTAGTACTGTACATTCGAAATAGTTGCTTACATGGAATTTCGACAAGTCATCGAGGTTTTCCAAGCAGCTCGTTCATTTACTTTCCTTCGTGCAAGCATTGTGCCCTGAAAGTTGCATGCAACCTGCACATTCCCTCCACCATCCCTTTTTACCTACAGCAAACAAATACTTTCTGCCTTTCAAATGTCATACGCTGAGAAGGAAACTGCTAATATTTTTGGTTTAGAGTGAGCCGGCGGGGATAAGTGTGCATCTTCATACTTATCCTGTATCTGCCACACCCAGAACTGCCTTGACTTCCAAGCCTGTTCTGATCTCTCGGCGATTCTCGCACGGAGACTATCTGTCTCCGTGCATCAAGAATCTCGAGAGAGTTCAATGACCATAGTTTAGAAAACTATTTCCAGTACGGTCTCCCTTCCTATGTCGAGGATCCAGTATTCTGGTCTTCAGGCACGGAAGGTTATTGTCCAAACATCGACTTAAACGCTATTCTTGACGATACATCTTCTTTTTCTCATGAGACACCGATTCAAGATCTCTCTCATCCTCAATTCGAACAGTTTGAAGACGGTTATTTGGAAGGGCATGTAAACGCCGCTCCAACAATTTCACCCTTGGCACATAAACCACACCTATCTCAACTGCTACCACGCCATTCACCAGCATCAGGCTCATTGAACGGGGCGAGCTCTGGAACAGCCCAAGTTACCCCAGAGCTTCCGCAATCAAACTTCAATCAACATTTTCAAGTGTTCACTACTCCAACTGGTAATCCACCTTCCTGGTTCAGATATCCATCATTTATCAACGACAAAACAGTGATAACTGCTGGCGGTTCTGTTCCTGGGGTCTCGGAGAGTACATCATTCCAATCAAGTTACCAATCTTCAAAGTATCCAGTCGTAAGCCAAACACAGCTTGACACTGGCCTTGCTACCTTTGACAAAACATTGGAAGATCAAGTCCCTAGAGTTCCACTCCCTGAGCCTCAACTCCAGAACAACCTAAGTCTGAGCTGCAAACTTTGCAAGAAGAACTTTCGTCGCCCTTGTGACCTCAGTTAAGCACCCCAATTGATGCTTCCTACCCCCTTTCCACGTGGACACAAAAGGCAGGGCGACTCTTGATGTATTGCCCTCCAATGTCTAGGAGTTTTCCACATGGAAAATACTGCTGAGCCTCTCACTACAACTTTCTTACTGACTCGAAATTTAATTAGGAAACACTTGAAAGCGCACAAAAGACTTTTCAAGTGCACGCTTCCATCCTGCAGCAGGAAAGATGGGTTCTCACTCTCAAAAGACCTTAGACGACACGAGGAAACTGTCCATGGAAGTGGCTCGATCGCCTGCTCGGAGCCCGGATGCAGCGAGAAGTTTACTCGAAAGGATAACCGCGACCGCCATGTCAAAAGACATCATGGAACCTCAAGTTGATGATAATACACCATCCGGGATACATACCCCTATGTCGACGCGACTTGAGAGTCGTAGAGTTCATTTACCAGGCCTGCGTTTATTCATCAGTCTACTACGCTACAAGTTTCCTGCCGAGGAAAAAGACAACTCACACACCACGTTCATATTTGCCTTCGAAGATCCAAAAGAAAAAGAAGATAGAAACATATTATGGCGGCCCATCTAGTTTCGGGGATAAAGACAAATCCTGCGTTCTCCTGTTTAATTCCCACAATTTCTTAGTTCCCTTTGTTTTGCATTTAGCATGGATGCCAACGGCAGCCGCAAGGAATTAGACGGAGGACCGGAAGTCTGGATTTCCACAGCAACTCGCCGAAATTAGCAAGCTGTTTGAACAAGATCATACTTGTTTTACGACTCCAACAATGGTTCGGTTCGGCATACACCCTTTTAGGGTGTACTTGTAATTCTATGGAAGAAACTTAAGTGTTTGGGAGGTTTTCGGATGTTTCTATCTTCAAATGGCGTAAAGGATGACGTAAAGGCTACGGTCTACAGATCTTTTGTTTGGGATTTCTTGAGTAAATGGCATACAAACTACGGCGTACGATTCTTTTCTTTGGGTTTTCTTTAGCCAATGGCATAAAGACTACGGCTCACGCCTCTTTTCTTTAGCTTTCTCTAGTATTTTCTCAGACCTATCTGTTTGATTTTGGTAATTTTGTCTTTTGATGGAGGGGCAGGGACGAGTCTTTTCTACAGACCAACAAACGTAAATAGTCTAGGGGTGCTTCAACATGCTCCGTCGGCTTATAAAACAAGAAACAAACTATTCAACATAGACAACAGAGGTCTACCTTCTAGTTTACAAGTGATTGACTGCCAAATCAATATTGTTAAAAGGGTGTCTAAATTGGTAATAGTAGTTGTAATTAAGGATAGCCTTATTAGTTACAACCCATAAATTACCTTTCTCGTTGTATGGAATTATCGAATGTCGACCTTTTTGGCACTTAATACTCTCGAAAGATAGATAAGTAAATGTACACTTTCAGACTTCGCATATGCTAACTACACTAGAATCTTCTCTATCCATAAATCAACTATAGTAGACTGTAACCATTTGGACAGTTGATCAATCCTAATGAATTTGATAATAAAAGAACAAAGAGGATGAAGTATTCATATAGATAAAAAACGCTGTTTCGGCACACTTGGCCAATACTCATGAAATTAGAACATTTGCCTTCCACATCACTTTTTCAGGAACAAACACCCTTTTTAAGCATTTTTGTAGATCTTCCGACTTAGGAATAGTATAACTAGAAACTTAGCAGCTTTTTCAGGTTACAGAAAGCTAATACGTTCGTTAATATATTGTAGAAATTGGATCTACTAAAGTAGGCCTTCTTTTTCGTGCCCCACCAGAGACGCTACTATTGCCATTGATAGCTCCCTTGGTGGGAGGTAGAAACTCGATAGGACAAAAGTCTAAATACGTGCTTGATCACGAGCCCAATTTCTCAAGTCTGTACACTCGACGTCGATGCTCACCTCACTAATTACATATTTTGAACTCGTCAGTCTGGCGACAAATAGCTATGAAACAAACTTCCTTTCGTGACTTTCACTTATGAAACATAATTCTTAAATACAAAAGACCTGGTGTTAGTCTCAACAGAAAGTCTAATAAAGAATAACCCAAAACTCCAAAATGTCACAACGACACAACTCAAGATTTACCTACTTACACGGATGCCAGCGAATAAGAGACTTAGAGGTGCAGATACAAGATCATGTCTGAAAGGCATTAGATGCACTAGTGTGATACAAGCGTAACGGGACAAGTTCACGTAATAGGATAGCGATAAACTTTATCTAGAAGCTCGATTTTCTTAATTAATTTGTTTAAAGACCCTTTATTGTGTGTTTTTTTTAGGAGAAATATATTTAATAGAGAAGGTGAGTATAAGTTCAGGGTTCTAAACATTACTAAACGTAGATGATTTAAAGGGTGGCTCATCAGACTTGCAATACACTGATAGATGTCTATTTACAAATTCAACTTCAAAATTGTTTAGAAGACTCACTAGATTGCGACTTCTAGTAAAAAGAAACAGCACTTCATAAAGTTAAGAATTGAACAACTAATTTTTCTATCATTAGATGTAAAAGTACTAGTCATAGGTTGTAATTAAAAGTAAATAATAGTTACAGCTTTAACAACCTAAGCACACGGTATAACGAAAATAATCTTTAACCTCGATTATCCTATGTTATTGATTATCTACTAATATTTATTATGTTAATCAAGTACCAGCGCATTATGGGGAAAACTAGACTACAATATATAATGTAAGTAAAACTAACGATTCGTAAAGCTTCGAATACAATACAAGCCTACGTACCTTAGGTATACAAAGCGGTCCCTTCCTTGTCTTTTCGTTAGATTCAGCAGTGCCCGTTTAGCTACCGACAACGTACTTCTATATAGCTCTACCTTAACGCTTCTAAACTCGTATAACGCAACACCTACTACAGCTTTCTCCATCTTCATTACCTATTATTTGCCGAGAATATAACAAAGCAAACACGAGAACCCACTAACCGTATACCTCATTAGACAGATGCTTACTCAAAACCCTCGATGTAGGTCTCGCCAGTCCACTACAAAAAACTTTCTCCCGAATTTCATTTTTGCGTTATTTGTATATAGCAGTGCGAGTCTTAGCAAGTATATGCGTAGAAGCCATGGGGAAGATTAAGAATATGTTTGTAGAGAGATGGGGGGAAAGGATGATAGGAAGGAGAACCACAAATCCACATCCTATATACCAACATCCCCAGATACTTTCGTTCCGAGACGAAACATATCCATACCACGTCACATTCCCGGCCACAAAACCGCAACCCCCCACCTCCCGACCCTCTCTGTAAAAAGGAGCAACAGAGAACCCACCACACAAACCAAACTCTATAACGCAATATAGATTCACAGGTATATAACTCAATCTCTCCTAACAGAGAAGCGGAAAATCCAGGTCTGGGGAAGATCTAGTAACTCTTTGTGTACTGGAATCCTTTGCGACAAAGATCTGAAGGACGTCGAAGTGATGATGTGATATGAATCCGAATTTTATTACCGGGTTTGAGAGGATTGTGGAGTGAGATCAACTACCTAGGCACTGAGATCCTAGTTGTCGGAGAACAAAGATGGCGAGTTTACAAAACGATATCACAAATCACACCCAAATTCAAGGAATCACATTCATTAAATAAATCCATTCCAACTTCCCCCTCCTATCCCATATATCAAACATCCATCCTATCCCTACAACCCACCCAAAAACGCCACGCCATTCAATGCATCCATCCACCCATCCAACAAATTCCCAGTAAACACAACCACATCCTACAAGATTACAAAAAAGGCTATACACACAAAGATGGTACAAAAGAAAAATCCCAAATAACCATCCATCTATCTCATGATCATACACAATGCCCAGCGTCGAGACATTTACCACCTCGTAGCAGGTCTCGCCCGACTCCCCGCCTGTCGTTCCCATCCCCAAGTTTTCTTCCCATTCTCATACCCCTTCCTGAAATTCCCACTGCCTAGCAGCTCCGAAATAGAAGGTTGTTCCATCTCGAGCATCTGCGCATGATTTTGATAGGGTACGAGGTTTCGTACTGGTTTAGTAGTAGACGTTGTTTTGCGTTTGACGGGTGGTGCTGATTCCACAGTCTTCCGTTCGTCTTTGAGGATATCGCGGAGTTCTTTATCGTCGTTTGTGATCTGCGCGCGGAGGAAATTGAGGGAGGGGTTTGAGGCGAGGGTTTCCATGACGGGTGTGCGGTGGGTGTAGGCGATTTTAGAGAGGTCTGGGGGTGAGGTGGGGATGATGGAGGGGTCGAGAGTAGCATTAACTTTAGTGAGGAGGGTGGACATGTCGATGGATTCGCCATGGGGGATGGGGGTGTGGTGGGAGGGTGTGATACAATCCATGTCTACTTCTTTGCGGAGCACGTGGTCGATGTCGACTGCTGAGAAATAGGCGCATGCTTGGGGGAGGTCGTTGATTCCGACTTGTTGAGAGAACATGGCGCGTGTCCAGATATTGGAGACTTGAAGTGCCATTGCTGCTCTGTATTTGTCTTCTTCGCGGACAAGATAGCGGATCTCATCGTGGACAGTGATTGCAAGACGTGCGTCGACGTTGAACCTGCGTATTAAATAATCCATGCTGATTATGAGAAGATGTAGGTAATCGACACCTGATGACTGAATAGCCCAGTTGATTCTGGAAGTCATAAACCCACCGGTACTAACGAAGCGGCTCATCAAAGCCTCCGTGATTCCAGCTCCGAGTACTGGTGTTCGAGGTCTTTCTTGTTCCGCGAATTCTTCCAGCTTATTGAAAACAAAACTCTCCGTTCCACCTCTCCAGAAAGCCTTCTTATGAAGAGTCTTTCTATTCGTCTTTTGACCTTTTGTAGCTTTGTATAAATTGGAAGCAACTTTCGTGGTCTCTGCCTCTGAGAGACTGGGATTAAACTGTCGTAATAATGTAGAAGCGAATTTGAGTCCAGCTCCATAAATTCGACCATAATTAAACACTTTGGCGTCATTCCTAGTAATGCCTAGGATACCTGCCGTCCTTGAATGTAAATCGGTTCCAGCTGCCTTGGTACCTTCCAAGGTCATGAACCCAACTGCATTCCCACCATGAACCTTAAACTGAGCATCACCAATAAGACTGGCAATCCACAATTCCTCAGAATCGACATCGGCACCAACGAAGCAATATCCAGGAGGCGCTTTCACCATCGACTTGAGTTCCGATCCAACTCTATTCTTCTTGGCGTTACTGGCCGTGAGCCATGTGTTTTCAACAGCCCTTCGAGTGACTGTTCCCATAGGAATTACTTGAGGCAGGATATACCCTGTTTCTGAAGTCGATTTGCCATGTGCAGACCCTTTCGCTCCATCACCTTCATACACGACCATCTGAGACATGATCCGATCTCGCGCACTGATCCAGTAGGAACAAGAAGCATTCATCTCGAGGGCTTCCTTGGCATAGGCAAATTCAGATGACAGAATTCCCTTTTCGAAATAAGCCATGTAGCTTTTGGCCATTGGATTGGCACATCTTGCTTGTGGGCCATCTTTATGCGGTACTTTGAAATAAGCATTACTTCTGTCATCTCTTAAATGCATATCCTTCTCTTCAAAAGCAGTACATTTCTGCATTTGCTTCTGCTGATATTCATGGGCTTTTTCTATTGCGACTTTGAAGGTCCAACCGTATTTGTCAGACCACACCAGGGGATTTCCTTCCCACGATAACCGCAGCAACAAAGGTGCAATGCGTGTTCTCACAGTCAACCCAATAGGTCCGTCTTTCTTCATAAACAAATCTTTATACCACTGTGGCATTCCAGGCATCTTCTGCCGTGCGGCAGGTCGAGGTGGATCGTTCTTCTTCTTTCCTTTGACCATCTTAACTTCCTGACCCGACCAGTCAAGTTGCTTAAGCCAAGGATCGTTGCTCCACTGTGTCGAATCCCCTTTGATAGCTAATGCTTTTTCTGCAAGAGCCACAAGTCTCTCCTGAACAGCATCCGATAATTTGTGATATGTTGCTTCTGCATTTCCAAGATATGCCTCCCAGGATTTATCAACAGGCAAAATGACGGAAGAAAGATGTCGCAAGGCAGCGAAACTGACGGGATGCGGACAAGTTTCGAGAAAATTTGGAAACACTTTCTTGTATACACGGTGGGTGACATCGACATCCGCAGCGCAATAATCCAGCAGTTCGTCTAGCTTGTCTCGAACACCCGCTCGATCCAACTCACCAAAATATTCTCGCTGCGCTTTGTCGATGTTGACATTGAGGTGAAACTTTGCCACGTCTCGCAAAGAATTGACAGAACTTCTACCAACCCATAGCTCCTCCTCCTCCTCTGTCAGAGCCTTATTCCCAAGAAGTCCGGCCAGTTCCACATTATCAGTCTCTCCTGCAATTTTATCTCGTAATTCTCGATTCTTCCTATGTTTCATCCAGGTCGGCCGTTGACGTGAACACATTCCATTCACAGCTACATGTAAGGACATGGTATCCAAAAAATTATTCTTCGATTGTTGCAAGTCGTACTCTTCGGCGATCCGCGCTCGGTCGTACCCGATATTATGTCCAATTATTATCCGATGTTGATTTGGGTCTCCCAGAGGTATGAGCTGGCGATCGTTCTCTGTCTCGCCCAACAACCATGGTGATAACCAAGCGTACCAGTGCGTAGGACTGACAGCGCATGCCATTACAGCAAAAGAACTCTCCTTCCACATTACTTCCGTATCAAAACATAACATATCCTCCTGTGGCGCATCAACTGCCTCCGAAGTCCCATCCCCAAAATACTTTGTCCATCCACTTCTTCGAACCCATTTTCGTGGCTTTGGAGGCGCGTTCGCACGCGTGAATTGATTAGCCTTAGAGAGATATGGTTCTGCGGCATCGAGTCCAAGTTTATAAAAGTGTTCGTCAAGGGTCCGGCCTTGAAGTTCGGGAAGATCAAACGAAATCGGAGGAGTGTTGTCGGTATTCTTCCCTAGAAGCTCATGGCGACGTAGATGATCCTTGGATAACTCAACGAGGTTTTCCGGGGCTGGTTGGCATCCATCCTTGAAGATCTGTGAGTAGACGTGACTACTCAACTGCTGTACCCCTATTTCATTGAAGCGTGCTTTGGAGTCTGCCACAAAGTTAGAAAGATAGAAAATTAATCAGCACAAAGAACATATTCACCTGCAAAAGGAGCAGCCGCTGTGCTCCCAGCAACCCCTGCGGAGTCGGCTTCCGTGGCAAGATATCTACATTGTCGCAAGCTCTTCGAAAGACCTCCTCGAGGCGCACACTGTCTTGCGAATCGCAGATGCCTTGCGCAAGGTCTACTGGAACGACCGAGGCGTGTTGAAAGAAGCATAGTATGCTGTTAGTACAATAGTGTGTTACCGCAGCATGGCAATAGATTGGTGTCCAACGCTGTGATGAGTGTGGTGCCTATGTCCGTGGTGGATGGTCGTGACGTGCACTACTGGAGGTCAATCGCGAAAAGGGACCTGACTTTCTCTGCCTTTGCTGCTGTCGGCGATTGTGCTGCAGATGACGGTCGTGTTAACGCCGAACGAAAAGGTCCGTAATCGATAAGGGTAAAGTTGCCGTCATCTTGCCCTGGCCTGAACCAGTCGTGAATTTGGAACGGCGGTTTACAGCACGAGGGCCCCTATTTTCGGGCCTGTCGGGCCTCTTCGCTCGCCTCTCACAGCGGATTACCAGCAGATGCAGGTGCCGTGGTCCCGCTTGGCCACCCAAACATGCGCCCAAAGGGAATGAATAATGCCACACCAAAGGACTTCTTCGGGTTGGCTCCGTGAAACCCAACCATCTTGACGTCGCTCCTTCACAATTTCGCTTTCTTCTCTCCTCCACGGTCGATATACCCCGTACATACATTATATTGCCCACGAGAGGCCTCGCTCTAGCTCTTTTCTGTTTTAATATTCCTCGACCACCAGAGCTCAATGTGCAATGGCCGGCAGACCCTCGCTTGCGCCTTTCCTTCAAAATTCGTCCTTGCAGACCCCTGGCCGTTCGAGCAACGCAAATTCACCTTGGAGTGCCCGCGATGGAAATGATCTGGACAACCTCACGCTGAGTTTACCGCCTATAAATCCAGACATAGATGTCGACAACGACTTCGATCTCCCACCATTTTTGGATAGTCATCGGTTTTTCGGCGTCGAACCGGGCGCTTCATCATCAAATACCTCTGGAACGAACAACCTCACCTCCGCCCCACCATCAGATCGAGACCCAGCACATCGACGTCAACCGCCACCATCAGATCAACAACAAAGTGCAAGACCACGAGCTCGCCGAAGCTCTTTCACAGAACAGTACAGAATATCGAGTTCGCCCGATCCATACGGAAGCTTTATCGATCTCGACGATCTGCAAGGCTTGGACGATTTGGAGGGGTTCAGCGAAATCGAACATCAAGAACAGTCGAGAAACACAACATCAGACATGCCAGCCACGACACGAACAGGCACTCGACGAGCGAGTATCGTCGACCTGACAAATTCGCCCACTCAATCACGTCTAACAAAACGAAAAAGAAGTGCGCCACATGCGGATGAAGGCCATAACAGGCACAAAGTGGCAAGGACGGCCGCCTCTCCTTCCAGGAATCGTCCCAGCGTTCCACCAAAAGAAGAAGAAGAAGTAGAAGTGGTCGATTTGGCAGATGTGGAAAATGAACAGCAATATCAGGATCTGCGAGCAAAGAAGGCTGCGGAGCTATCGAAGAAGCAAGCTCTGGACGAGGCGACAAGACCAGTAAAATTGGCACAATTCAATTGTATTATCTGCATGGATCAACCCACAGATCTGACTGTCACACATTGTGGTATGTACTTTTGTTCAAGGTGACAAGACTTATGCTGACTCCCAAAGGGCACATGTTTTGCTCCGAATGCCTTCATCAAGCACTCTACGCTGGCGATAAGAAATGCTGTCCAGTTTGCAGAACCGCAATTACCATGCCGACCCCACGAGACAAGAAACTCCCAAGCAAGGGAATATTTGCTCTGGAAATGAAACTCATGACGCGGAAGAAGGTAGGGAAACAGCCAATGCGACGGGTTGATTGATCAGGGCGTAATATTTCATGGAGTTTGGTTCAAGGCAGGGAATGCATCCTCGGCGCAATGGAATTAGGACCAACAATGATACCAATGTTTTATTTAAGAGCGACGTTTTCTGACGCCTGTATAGAATATTAGAGTCTTGATAGGATGACTTTGAGCGAATATATTGCCCTCTGGGTAGCCGTCTATTTTAAATTACTTAGGTTGTAATGAACATAGCAGTGGTCTTGAAATGCCCATAACCATTTACAATTCATGTCCACTTTTCGATATGCACAAAAGCGAGGGTAAAACCATTGCTTTACTTTCCATTCTCGGACTATGTGCACTGGTGATCTCGACTACCTAGGTAGGTACTATTTAATGTGTCGGTTAGTGTTTCCGAATTGGATATGTGGATTACTAGCTACCTAGGTTGACTCTGTCTTTTAGTGGCTATGTAGGTTCAACACCATTCCAGAGAAAAATTCGAATGATTTGAACATGCAATTATCAACTAATAATACAATCTGAAATCACAAGAAGTTAGAGACCCGCTGAAGGCAGAGGAATGAGCACGTGATAATGCCACATCTCAACCTCGCCCAGCTGCTAACCTCGAACAGAACAACAACGTATCCCAATATCTCATAAAGTATAGACCTTTGAATTCACATTCAAGGAGCAAAGAGTAATGACTCACTTCCTTTACACAGCCTTCCTAATTTAACTCTGTAACGAACACATATTGTCCCTCGGATTCAATACGAGCAGTTTGACTCACTAGCTCATCTCGCCAAATGAGCAGTATCACATCAACAACGAGCAACTGTGTCCTATCAGCAATTCATAAACTCATAAAGCAAGGTTATCTTCAACTTATTTGAGATGACTAGAAGATCCAAAACAGCTAGAAAAGGGAGTTGACAAGATGAACTCGAATAGACGTCATATAGTTGTGTTTTCTGGTGGGAGCGCGGCGAATAGTTTGGTTGATGTTTTTGGGAAGATTGCGGGTGGGAGGGGAGGCCAGTTGAGTTAGTGAGTTTATTCTAAGAGGATAAGTTTAGAACTTAAGATCAGTGCTGATTTATGTTCTACAGCATTATTCCAATCTCGGATAATGGTGGAAGCTCGAGTGAGTTGATAAGAGTATTTGGAGGGCCGGGTATTGGGGATGTGAGGAGTATGTCATTCAATCTTCCATTTGACGGCTTTCATAAATTTCGAATGTTCTACACAACAGCTTACACTTCTTAGGTCGCCTCGTCCGTCTCATCCCCACCTCATTAGATCCCCAAAACGAAGCCATCCGCACATTCTTCAACCACCGCCTCTCCTCCACCCCAACCCTCGCCGAACAAGAATGGCAAAGCATAGTCCTTGGAACACACTTCCTCTGGACCTCAATACCCTCTCACAAAAAAGAACTAATCCGCTCCTTCCTCAATAATCTTAACCTCGAAATCGTCAAGAGAGCCCGTCCATCCAGCATTTTCAACTTCCAATCCGCATCCGTCGGAAACCTCTTCCTCACTGGCGCTCGTCTCTTCGTTGGCTCCTTTGAATCAGCCATTTACCTCCTAGGCGCCATAACTTCCGTCCCTCAAAACGTTTCCGTCATCCCTGCTATCAACTCCAATTTCTCTCATCACATCTCCGCCGGCCTAACAGATGGTACCGTCATCGTCGGCCAGAATGAAATCTCCCATCCCTCAGCACCAACCTCCGCTCCAGCTGTATCCCCACACGCCCGTCGTGTCTCCCTAGCTACAGACATCGAAGACGCAAATCTCCCCGGCACCCACCCAACACTACGAAAGCAAAACATCACATTCGCTAAATCCGACACACCTGACCTGCCATCACCAATTCAGAGGATCTGGTACATAAATCCTTACGGCCAGGAAATCCGACCAACACCCAATCCAAAAGTACTAGATGCCATCTCCGCCGCCGGTGTAGTCATTTACAGCATCGGCAGTCTATACACCAGTATCCTCCCCTCCCTAGTCCTCAAAGGCGTCGGCGAACGCGTTCGCAGTGCAGAATACAAAATCCTCATCCTAAACGGCTGTATCGACCGCGAAACTCGCAGTTTATCCTCCGGAGACTTTACCGCAAAAGACTTCATCAAGGCGATTGGGCAGGCGTGTAAAGCCGAGGAAGAGATTCAGGAGAGCGAGTATAGGGAGTATGTTAGTCACGTGGTACATCTTCAGGGGGAGGGCACGCCGAGGGTGGATAAGAGTGAACTTGCGGGATGGGGAATTGAGACGGTGAGGTTGTATGGGCGGAAGATGGGGGGTGGGGGCATGGTTTATGATGGGATGGCGCTGGGGCAGGCTTTGGAGGCTGTGCTTGGACGGGGGGAGAGGGAGAGGGGGAGGAGGAATACGCTTGAGCGGTAGATTTAGTAGATTACGACTTTTTCCATATATGATACTAGAATAAATGAATGGAATAGAGAAATAACATGGGCAATATGCTTCCTAGATCCGATGAAGAGCAATAAGCGAAGTTGCTCCATAGACCGAAATGGGATACAAAAATTGCAGTAACATATATATATAGACAACCCCCTTAACCAAGCCCACATATCATACAAAATTATACAGAATTCACCCATCCCTCGCTCCAACCATTTCATCACCTCATTTCGTCGCTTTCACATCACTTTTCAGCCCACCATCCTCCCTATCTTTCACCTCCTCCTCCCTCAACGCCGCAATATTCTCATCGATAATCGCAATCTGCGCATTCACCTTAAGCAATTTCTCCTGCAGCATCTCGTCGTACTCCGTGTCACTCAGCACTTTCATCGGACTCCATCGCGAGTTCAGCCAGCTGTGGTTGTTCGGCTGCTCTTCGTCAGGTTGCCGCGCTGAGCGCACGTTGAAGATGTACTGGCCCGTTGCTCCGAAGAGCGTGAACATTAGGATGCCGGGGATGATGTTTTTGGGTCCTCCTGGAGGGGGTTAGATGGGAATGGGAAGGGGAAAGGGGGAAGGGGGAAGGTACTTAGGAGACCACCGAAGGCTCCGGCTGTGGAACCGGCTAGGGCGCTGGCTTTTATTTTATCTGAGGGTGTTATTTCTTGTGAGGGTTTTTGTTTGGTCCATGAGTGCAGAATTGCGCTTCGTGATGCTGGTTGAGTTAGTATCTGAGCTGTAAAGTGTGAGGGGGTAACTTACCGTAGAATGAGGTACCAAGAGTAAACCACTGAATCCCTGATGCCAATGCGAATATAATTGGAGTTTTTGACCGGATTACACCGCCGAATCCTCCTATGATGGTTCCGGATATTCCTGTTGATGGGTGTTAGATATATATATTTGAAGGAGGATTTTTTCGGGGAAGGGCAGGCTTCTCTTACCTGCAACACCACCTATCTGTAAGGCCGGCATTATTATATCCAATATTTCCTGAGGTATCCTCCTATCCCTCGCACCCTCCTCCTCGTATGTTTGTGTTCTTCGGCCGCCATTGGGACGGTCTTCTCGGCTCATATTTTTTTTGCTCTTTGAGTGGATTTATTTTACATCCACAAACTAGATATCATTGTGGTAGGTCTCGCTTTTCAGTTTCAAGTATCATGAGCAAAACCACAACATATAGTTTGGCTCACCCATCCTGTAGAGGATTTGCAGTGGATCCATGAATCTCAAGATGAGAGATAGCACGTGACAGCTAATCTGTCCTAAACAATCCTAGCGCAATCCGAGGCGCACCCTTGCGCATTCACAAAAACTAAGAAGTGCGCTTGTAGGCAGGCAAAAAGTAAAGGGCTAAACTATTTCGCCCGATCTTCCAACTTCCACGACCACGTTCACGAGCACAACCAAGTCGACGGACTTGATATTTCGCAACAGAAACCCTTTCGATCAATTTTAGGAGGGCCCGACAGCCTCCTTCCCACTTCCATAGACAACGCGCCTGGCCCGCAGTCAAGCGCAGTGTTGAGAAAAAACCGCAATCATGGGTGAGCTACTTCCAGATCGAGCTCCGCACTGCGAAGAACGCGTGGATGGATGAGGAGATCAATTCGAATACATGAGAAAGAGCGCTGACGGTGTATGGTGTAGCGCCTAAAAAGAAGGAGCAGCAGCAGAAGATGTCCCTCGGGGCCTTCTTGACTGACGAGAGTAAGAGCACTAAAACCTCAACGCCGAGGTGGGATCGTACTGACGAAGCACAGATACCGGATCATGGGCTGATGAGATGGAGGATATGCCAATTTGTAAGTTCCTGCGGAGCCTGCTGTGTTTGGGCGTTTGCTAAT